>NW_012136080.1:4507646-4564709 GCF_000956105.1 Propithecus coquereli
TACTCGGGAGGCTGAGGCAGAAGGATTGCTTGAGCCCAGGAGTTTGAGGTTGCTGTGAGCTAGGATGACACCATGGCACTCTAGCCAGGGCAACACAGAAAGACTCTATCTCCAAAAATGAATAAATAAAAAATAAAAATAAAATGGCAAACTTTGGAAATTAATGAGTTTCTCATTAACAGTACTCAAGCAGGTTAAAATAGAAGAGAAAAAAATCCAAGCCTCAGAAAAGTGGTTTTCTTTCAAGATTATTGCCAATCCTTTTGGTCCTGATTAGTGAATCACAAGGCATAAAGGCCAGGTTGACATTAAGCCCATCTCACCCAGATAGCTAATAAGCTCACAGTCAAAGCAAGTATAGAGGATAAACTCAAGTCAGACACTCAGATTCCCTTGAAATAATTGATGTACCAGTAATTACCTCAAAGTGCTTCTTTGTTTCTCTACAGGAGTCTTGGACTGTGGGAGCCAACCAGGAGAATAAAAACCACTCCAGACATTCAGCTGAGAAGCCAAGCAGGGCCAGGATGGAAACCCAGAGATTAGCAGTTGCATTAAGCTGGAGAATTCCCCAGGTAGGAGTTTCAAAGGGAGGAGGTAGTGTTCTTAGAGCCCAGGGGTGAGGAGAGAAACCACAACCACAAAGGGTCTGTCCAGTGGGAGGTGGTGCTATGGAGGATGCTCAGGCTCTGCTTGTGATGCTGCACAAGGCGTAGAGACAGGAGCAGAAATAGCCTGGCTTTTCCCTCCCTCTCACACTCTACTCTCTTGCAAGGGCCTCCCAGTAGCCAACACAGGCAAAAGTCCCTGACCAGGGATCCTAAGAAACACAGCCTGCAATTATCAGCTCTTCTGTGACCCAGGGCAGAGCAGGAGAAGGGCAAGGAGTAAATATGAGCCAGGGCCCAGCACAGAATCTAATCCACACTGGGTAGTGGAAGCACGTCTACCTCAGTTAGCACTGTCCCTCATTAGTAAGGGGTAAAATCTTGACATGTTATTTGTCTCCAGCCACAGTCATATGGAAGCCAACATTCAAGAATATTTGTTAAAGTCCCAATGTATCTGTTAAACTTAATGTCATTTGTTCAATCAACTCTTGCTGATGGTTTATGACAGAAGTGTTCCATGATTCTTCTTTATCAGTTGTCCCCATTTCACTAAATGGCAACCGCATCCTACCAGTTGCATATACAAAAACCTTGACTTCTTTCTATCTCTCTCAGCTCAGATCACATGTGTAAGCAAAGCCTAACAGCTCTACCTTCAAAACATATCCAGAAGCTGAATACATCTCCACTTGTGCTGCTGCCACTCTGATCTCAGCCACCATCATCTCTACATGTATCACTGCAACTGCCTTGTAACAAGTCTCCTTGCCTCTGCTCTTGTCCCTCCTCACCCTACTTCACAGAGTGCCCATGGCAATCCTTGGAAAATCTAGGTTTGTTCCTGTCCTGCCTCTGCTCAAGCCTCCAGTGGCTCCCATCTCCTTCTGTGTGTTGTAAGTCCAAGGAAATCTTTCAGGAACAAGACCACTTTAGGTCTAGCAAACACACCTTGGATAATTACCCCACTGCCATTATATCAATGAGATTAGGCTACAGTTTGTGGCTTGAAAAAAAAAACGGTTCTGACCATTTGTGTCTGCCGCGGTACAAACTACTATTCCATGTCCAAAGCAACGTTCCTGAGATAGAGTAAATATCTGTTGAAAGGTGTAAATGTTGAATGGGTGGATGAATGGATGGATACATCAAAAAGATGAGATTAACAGAGATGATTAAGTGGTTTGAGCTGAACAATAGAGTATTATTTATTAGATTATTTAGATAGGACTTTGGTTAGATTATTTAGATAGGACTTTGGGAAAGTAATTCATACAAACTACACTCTAAGCTCTTTATAAAGCAAACTGTGTTACGTAACATATTTTTATAAATCTGCAACTTTGTGAGCTTTGATAAAAATAGTTGTAATGGATGAGAATTAATCCACATGATACAGATCTTTCCAAACCAGAATTATTGCCCAGAGCCAAACTCTACAACTTAACCAAACTACCTTGAACAAAGTTGATCATATTATAGAATGCATGAGGCAGAAAATCATCTCTTCATGAATGAGTAAATTGAGGCCCAAATGGTTTATTCGATCTATTTATTCAAGAAATAATTATTGCACATCCACCATAGGTCAGACACCAGATAGAACAAGAATGATTACAACATGAACAAAGCAGAAATAGATGCTGGGCTCATAGGATGCTGGGAGAAACCAATTTTGATCAAATAACTATAAGTGACATGCATACTACAAGTAGAGACAGAGAGTGCTGTGAGAAATATAACCATGGGAGCAAACGAAGTCTAAGCATTTAAGCTGGGATTTAAAGGAGAAGATAATAGTGCAAGAGATTCTCAAACTTCAGGAGGCCTCAGAATCACCTGGAGGGCTCGTTATAATGCAGAGTCCTGGGCTCAGCCTCAGAGTGTCCAACTCAGTAGGTCTGGGCTGGGACCTGAAAATTTGCATCTCTAATGAGTTCCTAGGTTGATACTGATGCTGCAGTTCCAGAAGTTGCACTTTGAGACCTACAGAGGTAGGTAAAGGTAGGGACTGGGGAAATGATCTTCTAGGAAGGGGAATAGCACGTGGGAACCCTCTTTAATAAATAAAACTGTGGAATTGAAATAATGTCTTGTAATCAATCATTCAGGTCCTATCAAGAAACACTGATACACTTAAATAGGATAATTTTGGAAAGATTAATGAAGTGACAGTTAACAGTTAAAGGTTTAGGCAGGGACAAGGAAGTGAACCAGGGATGGGACAGCAAAGCACCAAGGGCTAGCAACAAAGTGGTCTTTACCAGCCCTAAAACTGAGCCTACAACCTGGCAGGGAGGGAGCCAGGTTTGGTCTTCCCCCCTGGCCTCCCACTTTCCAACCTCATTTCAGAGCCACTCAAAAGCCAGAGGTCAAGGAAGCTCAGTTGATGCCTCCCAGGAAGTCAGGCTCCTGGGACCCAGAGTGGGAGGGAGAGGCATGCACAGTGGATGTGGAAGGGCAAACAGAGCGCCAGAGCTCACCATGGGCTAGAAGAGGCAGGATGGCAGGACACTGTGGAACACTTGATAACCAGTTTCCTATTGCTGTGTGACAGATCACCACAAACTTAGCTGCTTAGAACAATATGCATTATTATCTCACAGTTCTATGGGTCTGGAGTCCAGGCATGCTTAGCCGGGCTCTCTGCTTCAGGGTCTCACCATGCTGCAATTAAGGTGTTGGCCTGGCTGCATTCTATCTGGAGGTTTGACTTGGGAAAGCCCTGTTTCCAAGCACATTCAGGTTGTTGCGATTATAGGACTGAGGCCCTCAGTTCCCAAAAGCTGCCTGCATTTCCTTGACATGTGGGCCTGTCCATAGACAGTTCACACCGTGGCTGCTTCTTTCTTCAAGGCTAGCAGGAGAGCAAGAGTGACTCTAGAGAGGTGGAGTCTTAAATAGTGTAACACAAACACTGGAGTGACAGCCCATATCATTGCCATATTTTGTCGGTTAAAAGCAAGTCATAGGTCCCACACACACATAGGGGAGGAGATTAGGCAAGGGCACAGATAACAGAAGGATCATTGGAGGTTACCTTCGAGTTTGTCTGTAATACCAAATAACATTGTAAACCATATTAAGGATTTAAGACTTTATCATAAAGTCAATAATGAGAAGCCATTCAAAGAAGGGATGAAACTGAGGAGCTGCAGAATTAGGTCTATACTTTAAGACTCACTCTAGTTCTCATACAAAGGATCAACAGAAAATGCAGGAGGTCTACTTAAGGTCACAGAGTTATTGGTAGCTGATCCAGAGATACAGTTTTTTGAGAACTATCATGCTCCAGTAATATCACAAGGTTCCTTTCTATTCCATAACGCCGTATTTCTCTGCACATACAAGACGATTAACTGTCAAATTTAATAGCATCGCATCAACGTGAAGGATAGAGAAGTAACAGAGAGACTATTTTGGTTACCAAATATTTGGACTTGGTCTTATATAAAATCTAAAACAAATTCTAAGTTTAGTTTTTCCCTTTTTACAACGTTTATGTGTGTGGAATCATTCTTTGGAAATAAAAGTTATTTCGTCTACACGCCATCTCTGGTGGCACTCATGCAGATAGAGGAACTTTGAGTTTACTTACTTTCATCTCAGCTGTGGGTCTACCTGGGGCTGCCAGACCCTGAAGCAGGACCCAAGCCATCTCACAGGCTGCAGGTAGGAACATAATTAGGTCCAAGCTTTCTGAAGAGAAACTGCAAAATACGAGCTGTCCAAAAAGTATCCAGCCATTGTTAATATAAGGAGAACATATCACATGGCTGGATATTTTCCAGATAGTCCTTGTATGTATCTAAAGCCTTGTAGTGATATGCTGGCTCACAAGAACCAATTGTTTAATTTTCAGAAATTTTTAAAGCCAGGTATTAAACCACTGGTAGCTTGATATCTGCTGTGGTGGGAGTATTTACACTACAGAAATTGGCAAAAACTACAAATCAGGGCATTTTTTTTTCCTGCAGGACTATTATTAAACATTTGCCAGTATACCTTTTCAAGCTTTAAAGTATTCAAACCCTCAATCTCAGCAACTCCACTCAAAGAAATATTCAGAGATGTACACAAATATTTATTTACATGTAGAAAAGTTTTTGGTAGGAAAGAAAGTTGGAAATAACCCAAATATCCAAGAAGAATCAGATTAAATGAAAAGCTATTCAGTCACTAAAATCATATTTTTAAATCTATTTGGTGAAATGAAAAATTATTCAGCATATTATTATATATATTATATATATTCCCCCTTATTGGGGGAATCAGAATATAAAACTAGAAATGTGTAGAAGAGAAATTTCTTGTGGGGAAAGTGTATGTATACAGAGAAAGAGCAAAGAATTTAAATTAAAAAAAAATCTGAATGGTATCGGTGATATCTTTGGTGAGATAAAAGTTTACTTTTATTTTCTTTTTTTATCTTTATGTATTTCCTAAGTATTCTATGATGAACATGCATTGCATTTGTAATCAGGCAAAAAAAAATACTATCAAGAAAAAAATAAGTAAGGTCAGAAGAAACTGGAAAACACAGGCCTAAAATCAGCCATTCTCTGCTTATTGTAACATGTGCTGTACCAAATTAACACCTACCAATCAGGAATAGACGACACACTTTCTGTGGCCCAGGCATAATAGGATAATGACTTGATTGTGTTGGTTCTGTGCATTTTAGTTCTCTGAGCTCTTGAGAATGTGACCAGTTTTCAGATCATTGCCTAGAATTGTACTTCCGACCTGCAACCCATAAAAACAGTGAATTAAGCACCAATTTACCACTTACAAGCTTAATTTCAATTTAACATCCCTTTCTAGGCCTCTCTTAGGGAGGAACTTCATGTTTCCATGTAGAGGGACTTTAACTGGAATGACACCTCCTACTCCCCTCCACAGCCAGCCTGACTTATCTAATCAGAGAGTTAGGGAGAGGCTCTTTTGGAGCCAGCCTGTCCAGATGACATGCACTCTAGTCTGCTCTCTGCTATGGAAGACTGGCCCCCACTCCTGCATCAGGGGGATGCCCACAGTTGACCAGCAGTGGTAGTGACTGAAGGTAAGTGATGATTTCACTGGTGAATAGGTGAACCCACTTGGCCACAGATCGAACCCACATTCTCCAATCAACTTTATTAGTAATCTAAGCAATATGAATTCCTCCTCTCTAGCATCTATCTACTAATTAATTCCAAATTTGGAAGAAGATAAAGGTGTTGATTATTAGCCTTCTTTAAACTCCAACACTATCCATCAGTGTCTTTGTAGAGTAGAAAGGGTTGAAGACAAGGATCAAATCTTATATTCTCATTTTTGTATCCATAGCACTTAATGTGGACATTTATGCACCTAGAAGTGCTCCACAGTAGATTAGGGGTAGTCCCACAATATTCTGAAAATAGATAGATAGATAGATAGATAGATAGATAGATAGATAGATAGATAGATTGATTGATTAGGGGTAGAGGGGAGGAGAAAGCTGGTCAAAGAAAAAGATGCAGAACGGAATCTCTCTACCTTTTACCTCTTCTTATTTCCTACTGAATTCGGTAAGAGTGGGACCCTTCTCTCAGGCAGATTTTGGCCCATTATCCCCATCTTTGGTTTAAGGGATGGTGCAGCATTTGTGGCTTAAATAATTTATAGTTATCAATGGGAACTAATGTAAGGTGAAATGGGATCACATCTGAGAAAAATCCTTAGTAATGACAGACAGGGGGGAAGTATGGCCATCAGTTCATAATTACATTCTGTCTTCTCTTGGCTGTCTCCTGCTTTCTCCTTCTCTCCCTTCTTTAACACATATTTTAAATAAAGTGAAATTTTAACTGGGAGAGATCTTAGTACTCAGTGTAACTTTCTGTTGCTGTGGCTGGAGCCCCCTGACTAACTCACTCCTGAAAGTCATAACACCATTTCTTCCTTCTCATCAATTGGTACCAATTAGACACCTTCTAGGTAGAGAAATAATTTGCTTAACTGCATAAGAAAATGGCCACTTCAAGCCCTTTAAGAATTTTGGTTCTCAATTACTCAGCCTTACTTCTCCTGTGAAGTGATAATTAGAGTCTAGATGATAACTGGATTACCAAGGACATCTCTCCCGACAGTCGTTTAACACCTAATCAAGTGTTAAGGTCGTAAATTATGCATTTCTCAACAGCATTCAGACCCATTTGAAAACAATTTGAAACAGTTCAAGAGTTCCTAGATGGTCTTCAGTTTTATAGGGCTGTGAAGGGTCCCGCTTAAAGGAATTATCCGCTTAGAAGAATTACCCGGTTAAAGGAATTACCCACTTAAAGGACTCAAAGTATAAGGTTCTCACAGTTCTTTAATCTGCTACAGATCATTATTTTTTAAACTGACAATTGAGTACCCGCCCACCAGGTAAGAGAAATTGGAGTATTTCCCACAGTGTCAATGTGCCTCCCCAGGGAGCTCAGATAAAAAGATTCTAGAGAGAACATGAAAGGGAGAAAATGATAAAAAGAAAAAGCCTTACAACTTTGTTTTTCTTATGACTTGTTGAAAACCAGATCCCAAAATTACAAGTTCAATACTGAAAACTACAGACTGTGTTTCTCATTTCTGGTTCGGAGGGAAAAAAATATTCTGAGCAACAGTAGAGGAGGTGTGGGGAAAATTTGAACAAGAGGGTGCCATGTCTTGCTCTGCTCACCTTTAAAGAAGAGCAAGTTTCCTTCAAGCTTTAAGCGGTGGGCTCTCCTGCTGGCACAGGGCCTCTTAGAGCAGTTCGGCTCCACTCTCACGCCCATCAACCCCACGTCTGCAACTCCACCAGTAACTTAAGCAAAAGTTCATGTCCCCAAAAGCAGCAATCATCATAGTCATAATAATATTTTGCAATAAAATTTCCCCCAAAAATAGGTCTATCAGTCCCTCTGTCTTCCCTTCCACTCCTCGTGGACAGGAATGTGGATACATCTAAAGGCACAGTGCATAATATACATTTTTGATAGCACATTTCTTATTCCCTTTAATAACAACAACTATGCTTCTTTCTGAGCTGAGAATCTGCTCTCATGCTCAGTCTCTTCCTCTTGGAAGGAAAAATGGTATAATTGGAAGCAAAGATTACACCATGTAATTGTACCAAGATAAGGATCCATCTTCAGTCCAGCCCAACTCAATTAGAATATTTTTACTGCTTAATTTAATCTGAAGAGCCTTGCAAAAAAAAAAATCTGTCTTCTTAGAGGAGCAGGCAAAATCTGACACATGATTTCTTCCGTCTTTCTCTCTTACTTGCATCTCAGTAATATTCCACAAATTAAAAAGATAAGAATCAGAAATGCAAAATGAAGACAACCTTTTTCCATCCCTTCTGCTACATTTGAAAACTTCATTCATTGGAACACCTGAGTTATTTGTGTGGCAAATACACTGACTCCCTCCAAAATAAATATCCTTCATTTCAATATACTATTTAGGGAAAAAAGAGAGAGACGGGACAAAATTGGTCAAGATATGTGAAAGATAATTTTACCTGGGCCAATGAAAAAAGCCTCTTGCCCGATCTTGCTTAGCTTTCTAAATCAAAATATCCCGTCATCACTCACCTGATTAAGAACCTGTGATGGCTGCCCACGACTAGCTGAATGAAATACAAGCATCAAAAACCTTCACAACTGGGCTCCTACCCACCTTTTCACCCTTACACTCTGTCATCTCCTTCAGATAAACACCATGCTTTCATCATCACTTACATTCTGCTAATGGGTGTGCACATTCTTGTGCCTTTGTCTTTGCTCTCACTGTTTCCCCTTCCTCTAATCTCGTTTTCCCCATCCTTGCAAAAGCCTATCCCTCCCTGGAGAACTAACTCACAACTCATGTATAGCAGTAACATTCATCGGGTGTCGGGCAGGTGGGAGGGGGAGGAGGGATGGGTATAAACACACCTAATGGGTGCGGTGCGCACCATCTGGGGGATGGACACACTTGAAGCTCTGACTCGAGCGGGGCAAAGGCAATATATGTAACCTAAACATTTGTACCCCCATAATATGTTGAAATAAAAAATAATAATAAAAATTAAAAAAAAAAAAAAGAACTAACTCGAATGCCACCTCCTCTATAGACCTTCTCTCTGCAGCTGATATAATGTCCAGCACCTGGGTTCCCCCGTCACTTTTCAATTCCTCTAATCTATTTTTATCATAGTTTTTTTATGTGTTTCCCTTGGAGGACTGTAAGTCCTCTGAGAGCCATCACTATGTCTTCTAATGTGTATGTATACCAGCATCTCTAGCACCTTGCTGAGAATAAATGTGTCTCTTCTAGAAAGATACTCTAGAAAGAAATCAAATTTTCTGCCTTTTATATTAAATGAGATTTTAAAAGATGTTTTTTAAAAAAATGTACAGATGCATTTTTATTTTGTTCAACCCCAAATTTTGAACACTGGATCTCATGGAAAGCTGCTGTACTAAAATTCAGAGAAATTCAAGACTTGGTCTTATAATCGATTTTCTTCTTCTTTGAATCTTTTATACGGGGCTGTGTGTGTTTAGATACGTTTTCACTTGCAGTCATGTTGGACCGGGTTTCTTGCTCTTTGCATATTCTCAGTGTGTGTCACATAAACAAAAGGTCCCCCTCTCCCTGGAATATAGACAGAAATAAATCACTTGCCAGGCAGACTCAGGTCATAATCTTCTGAATTTTGAGAGGATTTCTTTTATTGGAATGCTAAAAAGTACATGATAAGTCATGATCATTAAATTAGGGTAGTTAAGGTATAAGATCATTTGACTCAAATAAAAGCACTGTCCCAGACGATGTACGAATTAGGTATATACAGAGCTGGATCAACAAATACATCGCTCAGATGAGTGACGTTTCTGTGGAGTCCTCACTCTTGGACAGACAGGGAGAACAAACAGGGCAGAAGCTGCTTGTCAAGGTGTTGAGAACCCAGCCCCGCCCCGCCTGCATGTGAGCGCTAAGTGACCTCCCAGGCCCTGTTACCTTGGGGGCCAGCTCTGTGCCTAGGCTTTTTGTCTGCGCTAGGTCCTGCCTTGGGTGCGTCTGCTCTCCAGACGCAGCCTCCGATCATCGCCCAGGACCTGCCAGTGATCGGCCAGTGACCTGGTTTACAGACGTCCCAAGCCGAGCTGATGACTTCCCCCTCCCCCACCCCCACCCCTGACGTCCGCTCCGCTGGCTCCATCTCCCGGGCTCGCGGATTCGGAGGCACCTCCAGGGTCTCCTCCTTTATCTTTATCTCTACACCCTAAAAGTTATCATGTGGGGTAATAATATAAAAATATTATGAAACATCAGGTACAAAGTGAGGGAAGGTTCGTGAATGCTGAGAGACGGGAACGTGAGAAAGAAGTGGCGACCGTCTCATGCGAGGAGAAAGAAAGAGAAAACCGGGCGCTGCGTGAGGGCAAAGCGCAATGTCTAGCCAGCCTTCGCCGGTTACAGGAGGCTCGTCGCTGTGTGGCACCATCGTATTTCCCCAAGACCGGAACCCCAGTGGCCACCTGGACACCCTCTCAGCCTGCCCTGGAGGTTCGCTCTTCCTTGCAGGCCTAGAAGGAACGCCTGAGGTGGGGCTTGTGGCGGGGGAGGACAGCTACCTGCGGAAAGGAAGAAGGGAGAATGGGCTCCTTCGTGGTGTCTGCCCCACGGATGAAGCGCGGTATTTGAGGTGGTACGTGGATACCATTAAGTAAGACCAAATCTCTGAGTGGGAAAGTTATTCCCGTAGGCTCAGTTATCTTTAGAGCCACATGATGAGTCAAAGCTAAGTGCCAGGTTAGTGCTACCAGGTCTTTAACACCTCTCCACGTTTGCAAGTGTCCCTTCTTAACAAACAGAGAGCAGACCTCAGACTCAGAGCCGAGGCCAGGCTACAGTATGCAACTAGGTTTTCAATACCATTGTTTTATGTCTGACATATTTAATTTTACAGTTATTTTCTATTCTCAGCAAGTGATACTGACTTTCTATTCGTTATATTCATATGACTTTCTTTTTAGAATAAATTATTTAACATAAAACAATGATTTAGTATAAAGTAAAATAAACAATCGTGCAGGCTTATACAATTACAGTAAAAATCAGAAAGGATGACTGAAGTTTGGGAAACATCAGTATAATCGTCAGAATATGGGGTGATAAGACTAGAGCGCCTGGAGTAAAAGTCCCATCTCTGCTCTTTTGCCAGTCCTGGGATCCAGAGCAAATGATATAACCTCTGTGAGCCTCAGTTTTCCCACCTATGAAATGGGAATAAAGATAACACTGACACACAAGGTTGTGGTTGGTCAAGGTGAGCCAAGTAGATAGAGAATGAGGATGAATAAATAAGCACTGGTGCTCAATACGGTATGAGGGCGTGGCCAGTGTAGGCCAATTAACTTACTTGTCCACGACAATATTTGTACTCTATATCAATGTGGCATTTGGTTGTACTTACCTCCTTCAGGAGACTATAAGCTCCCTGATGCAGTAGCCATGCCTTATTCATCATTTCATGTCCTCTGTCCCTTAGATCACTGCTTCTCTATACTGCAGGTTTTATGAATATTTTAAAATTGAGTTGAATTCACTGGTTGAATCGGATGATCTATTTGTCTTGACAACCCAACAAAGATCCTTGAGGTCAAAAACCATCTACTGCACCACATACAACTATTAGTGCAGTAGTTTCTCAGTAAAAACACACTGATTGGTAATATCTGCATGTCTTACCTGGATGACTGTGACCACCTTCTAACTAGTCTCCCTGCCTCCACTAGTGCTCCTCCCCCAATCCATTCTCCACCTGGCCATCAAAGTGAGCTTCCTGAGACACAAGACCAACAGTGCTACTGCCCCCGCAAAATCCCAGCTGGGGATAGAGCAAAATTCCTTAGCACAGGATACAAGGTCCTTCATTATCTGTCTCTTCCTTGCAGCTTTCTTTTTACTCCTCAGCACACCCCTCTCCTGCAGCCATACTGAACCATTTCCAGGTGCCCTCAAGAGCTGCATGGTCTCTCAACTCACGGTCACTGCACTCGCTGTTCCTTTCACTGGAATGCTCTTTTCTGTCCCACGTCTCTACCTGGCCAGGGTCCACTCATCCCTCTAGATGCCACCTCCTACAGAAGGCCTTTCTGCCCTCTTCTGCACCGGGCTGGACATCTCTCACAGGAGAATGTGGGCCATGTGAGAAACAGGTTTCCCTTACAACTTTCAATTCAGACATCATAGTTGAATCTACTATTTGTAGTCTCTGCCTGCAACATCTCAGGGATCTGGTGGGTTTCTGATCACTGACAGCCTCTCATGAGTATTCAGCTTCTGCTGCTCCAGAGGTTGACTCTGTGTCTCCTTGAGGTGATTCTCTCAAAGAAAAATTTACACGCTTGTATAATGTTTGACATTGTCCAACTTACCTCCAATTTTGATTTTTAAAAATTCTCTATAGCTGTTTTCACATGAAAACTGCTTTCATGGGAGGTAAAAAAAGGTAGAAACATAACTGTATGCATAGATTGTGTTCCCATAGCCTGCGAAACTCCTGACGCAATGTAGGTGGGCAGTGGATTTGTAGAAAGAGGGAAAGAAGGAAAAAAGGAAAGAAGGGAAGGAGGGAAAGAGAAAGAATGGATAGTAGGGTGATAGAGAGAAAGAAAGGGAAAGCTAGAAGAGACAAAATTTTGTCTAAGTTGCCATTTATCTTTAGTAGCCCTGATGGATCTCACCCTTGCCAGCCTCTGCTTCTATGAAGCTACCTTTTGCTGTCCTCATGGCCACACTCATGGCCACACCTGAGCAACTCCATCAAGCCACACTCTATGCAGTGTCTAGACATACATGAGCCTGGAATACCTCCCCACCTTCCCACTGGCTTTATAATCTTGGCAGGGAGCATGCACAATGGACCAGCTGTCTCATCCCACTCCGTGTGTGCATAATAAGGCTAAACATCTTTAAAATTTGAGGTAATTGAAGGATAGCCTTAGGAGAGAAACCCCAAACAGACAGGCCGTAAGCCAACAATATTTGAAAATGTTCAAAGTAGTTGTCAATATATTGAATTTAAGAGATTTTTCACAATAATTTGGATTTACAGTTTCTGTCCAAAATTGGAAGATCTGGCAACATGGGGCCAGCTATAGTTGGATCTCAAGTAGAGCTACTTTCTTCAATAAGGGCATGGTACTCCCTCTAGTGTGCCACAGTCCCCACTCCTCCTTATCATGCCCCACTACTGAAGCCAAGCAAAGTTGCCATTTGTCATCTTTCTCTCATGTTACTTGAACTATGTTTGCTTTACACTCCACCAGGGTCATTCATTAACGTTCCCTGCCAGACCCCACAGACCCCTAAGTGTGCACTCTCTAGACCAGACATTCTCACCACACATGCAGAGAAGATGGCCACCCAGACAAGGGTCAGCTCTTTACCTTAAAACTGGAGCCTGCGATGTGTCATTTGCTGCTGATAATTCATGCCCAAAGGCAACTAGAGAACACTTCTCCTTTAACTAGCCCTGAGTCTGCAAATATGGCTATTTGTCCTTTTTCCTGGCTGCAGGCATCAGTGCTTCCTAGCACTGTTGTTACCTGATCTCATTACCTCTCAGGCTCTTTACCTCCCAACACAGCATTTGCCCACAAGGTAAACCTTTTGCCTGCCCAAAAGATAATAATACTTATCAGTTCCTCTTACAGAGTTCCTGGACCTTTTGGGATTGAACCACACTTTGCACACATAAAGCCCTCCATTATCACCACTATTGTTGTCCTTATTATTATTTGGGATTAGGCAGCCCTCTCAGAAGTCTTGCCAGCCATAGGCAGGTGCCACCTCAGAGCCTCACCTGGCCCGGCGTGGTGACTCAGGCCGGACGCACCTGGCTGTAGGACTCTGGTTCAGCCAGCTATGTCTTGGGCTCTTGCCAGAGCAGCAACATGCTCTAAAACCTTCACTCCTCCCTTTATACAGGGAACGAAGCTGGGGTTCCAGAGAGCGCTGGGGGTGAACAGGAGGCCTTTACCAGAGAACCTGTATCGAGACCACCCTACTAGATTGCCGTTGCTGCAGCCATCCTCAAACCAAGCCTTAAAGGGTCAGATGTTTCTCTCTTTCTCTCTGTCTCTCTCTGTCTCTCTGTCTCTCTCTCTCTCTCTCGCTGTCTCTCTCTCTCTCTCTCGATATACAGTATAGTTTGGGGTCAGAAGCTGGGTTCCCAATTGTCACTCTATAACTGTGAGCCTCAAACACTTATGACTCTTCTAATCCTCATCTGCAAAATGTGGTTAAGTCCCCAACTTCATGATAACATTCTGAGATTTATATGCAAATAAATTTGAAATTACATATGTAAATGTACAGATAAATGTCTATTTATCAGTGTCTGCTGTATAGTAAACTCTACATTAACACAAACAGGGCCCCATCTCTATTCAGGTTTACAGCACAACCTAGAAGTTAACTGTTTTAGCAGCAGACCCAGAATAAACAGACAAGATGTCCCCAGCAAGCAGTGGTGAATTCAAACATCTCACCAAGAGAATAATTCCCACTAAACAGCAAGCTTCCCCCACCCGAATTCCTGTTTTATCATTCTCCACCTCTCACCAGCCCCCAACCAAATGTCTCCCATGGAACATGAGCCTCTTCCCCTTTCTGATACTCAGCTTGTCCCTCTGCGATACCCATGAGACAAGTTTGCTGCAGTCAAGGGGTTGGGCTAGGGGCCACCAACACTGCTTTCGAATCCCTTTATTTTGTCCTTTTCTTCTCTAAAATAAAAAAACAAAAAAACAGAAGATAAACTCAAAGCAGCTTAAAACCAGGAGAATGTATTAAACCAGGGATTCCAAGGAAGAGCTGGAAGAGAAGAGCAGGGATAGAGACAAGTCCCAGGAAAAACTCGAGCCATGGAATGAAATGCAGCCAGACCTCTCCACATCTTGTTTCTCCTTCTCTCTGCACATCTGCTTCATTCTTTCTCACTGCAGAGCACGGCCACAGCACTGCAGAATTTTGCAATTATTAGAGAGTCAATGATTAGAGAGACTGGCTTATACCCTTTCTGATACAAAATTTTCAAATCCCAGAGAAGAGATTTGAGTTGTCAGCTTTGGTCAGGAGCCCACTGCTGGACCCATCCACTATGGCCCGTGAGGGTGGAATACCATGATCAGTGCAGTTTGGTCAAGGACCCATTTCCAGACCAGCCAAATGCTGGTCAGAATGATGAGTTCATGTTAGAACATCAGAGCTCGTGTTGTAAAAGGGAAAGGGAGACCATTATCAGAAGAAGTAAGGCTGCCTATTATAGAATATAAAAGAGAACCAGATTATCTTTTTATGAACCTTCCTAAGTTGTCAAACCATGAGCTTTGCAAGAATAGGAGGTTGGCTAGTGCACCTTTGTATTCTGGCCATGGTAAACACTAAGGAAATGTTTGTAGAGCCAAACTGAAACACATCTGACCAATTCTGAAGCTGCGTGTGGATCCTAGGTCTTCTGTGTCCAGATAAGAACCCAAAACAACCGCAAAAGGGAAAAATCCAACTTGCCCGAAGAAAAATTTTCCAACAAATAGAATTGCCTGCAAATGTAAACAGAGGCATCAGAAAGTTGAATGTCCCTTTTAATAGAAGCCTTCATGACCAAGTGAATGATCATTTGTCAGGGATATTGAGGAGGGTATTTATGCATTCATCTACATACCATTCCAAACATTTTATCTTATGATTCCACAAACTCAACCAAAGAAGGCAAATTCACCATGCCTGGACCAGGCATCCCAGGACATCAAGGAAAGGAGAAATAACCACAGCACTAAAGCCAAAGTTCCTATGGCCACATCCGAACACATGCTTTGATGTGATCCCAGCCTTTTCTCTTCCTAGTGATTATAGTCACAGAAGATGAGTTAAAGCACTTCCCCTCCTCCACACCAGTACCTGCCATTTACACACAAAACATGCCCAGTTTGGAATCTCCTTTCTTGTTTTGTCCCAGATATAAGACCTCATTGAATTGCACCTAGTGTACAATGAATAAATTGAAACTGTAAGCTATTTGGGCATTATTTCTAATCTGTTTTTCACTTGAGAGCTCTCCGATAAATTAGCATCTTTGATTTTTATTAGCATTTTCACTCCTATTTTCTCATAAGAAGTTCTGCACACTTGAGGGATTTCCTTTAAAAATCCCTCTATAAAGGGTTTTCCTTAATTACCAGCCACCGTAAATTGATGAAGGGAAATGTGATGAATAGGACCAGCATCACCCCCATAATAACCCACCTGGGAAGTTTTTGGCAGATACAGGAAGGAAGGGTTCCTTGGATGTCTTTTACCAGAGGTGAGACCACTAGTTCTCAGAGAAGGGCTGCGATGGCATGCCAGAGCTAGGTCATACTCCCTTATGAAAGCCAACCGTTAAATTTTCAGGAATTCTGTGAGCCCAATGTTAAACCATTGGTAGCTTGAACTCAGACTCAGTTGCGATATTTACACCTCAGAAATTGGCAAGTGCTATGAATCAGGCTTCCCAATCCCTCACCCTATCCTTGCTCATGGTTTACCAGCACACCACTGGTTAGCTGTGACTAATCAACTCTAGTCACTGTCTCTTTGCCAAGTGACAGGACTGATCCTGGCACCAATACTTAGGTAAAGCAGTCAGCTCTTCTCAGAGTTCCACCAGGGAACCAAGAATCTTGTTCTTCTGGCAATATTAATGCAAGCATACCTCATTTAATTGCACTTTGCTTTATTGTGCTTGCAGATATTGCATTTTTTACAAATTGAAGGTTTATGGCAACCCTGCCTTGAGCAAGTCTATTGGTGCCATTTTTTCCAACAGCATAGACTCACTTCATCTCTCTGTGTCACATTTTGGTAATTCCCACGATATTTCAAAATTTTCATATTATTATATATGCTATTAAAACCTGTAATCAGTGGCCTTTAATGTTACTGTTATAATTGTTTGGGTGCACCATGAACCATGCCCATATAAAACAGTGAACTTATCAGTAAATGTTACGTGTGTTCTGACTGCTCCACTGGCCAGCTGTTCTCTCATCTCTCTCCCTCTCCTCAAACCTCCCTATTCCCTGAGACACCACAATATTGAAATTAGGCCAATTAATAACCCTACAATAGCCTCTAAATGTTCAAGTGAAAGAAAGAGTCACGTGTTTTTCATTTTAAATCAAAAGCTACAAATGATTAAGCTTAGTGAGGAAGGCATGTCAAAAGCCAAGACAGGCCAAAAGCTAGGCTTCTTAGGCCAAAGAGTTAGCCAAGTTGTGAATGTAAAGCGAAAGTTCTTGAAGGAAATTGAAAGTGCTATTCCAGTGAGCATATGAATGATAAGTATGCAAAATAGGCTTATTGCTGATCTAGAGAAAGTTTTAACGATCTGGATAGAAGATCAAACCAGCCATAGCCTAATCCAGAGAAAAACCATAACTCCTTTCAATTCTATGAAGGCTGAGAGAGGTGAGGAAGCTTCAGAAGAAAAGTTGGAAGCTAGCAGAGGTCACTTCATGAGGTTTAAGGAAAGAAGTCATCTTCATCTTCATAATAAAAAAGTACAAGGTGAAGCAGCAAGTGCTAACATAGAAGCTGTAGTGAGTTATCCAGAAAATCTAGCTAAGATAATTAATGTTTAGCTACACTAAGCAACAGATATTCAACACAGATGGTACAACCTTCCATTGGAAGAAGACGCCATCCAGGATTTTCATAACTCTAGAAGAGAAATCATTGTTGGGCTTCAAAGCTTAATAGGACAGGCTGACTCTCTTGTTAGGGAATAAGGTAGCTAGTGACTTTAAGTTTAATCCAATGCTTGTTTATCATTCTCAAAATCCTAGGCCCCTTAAGAATTATTCTAAATCTACTCTGCCTGTGCTCTATAAATAAAAGAACAAAGCCTAGATGGCAGCACATCTGTTTATAGTATGGTTTACTGAATATTTTAAGCCCACTATTGAGACCTAATATTCAGAAAAAAAAGGTTTCTTTAAAACTATTATTGTTCATTGACAATACACCGGGTCACTCAAGAGCTCTGATGGAGATGTTCAAGAAGATGAATGTTGTTTTCATGCCTGCTAATACAACATCCATTCTGCAGCTCATGGATCAAGGAGTAACTTCAACTTTCAAGGTTTATTATTTCAGAAATATATTTCATAAGACGATAGTTGCCATAGGTATTTATCACTCTGATGCATCCAGGCAAAGTAAATTAAAAACCTTCTGAAAGGATTCACCATTCTAGATGCCATTAAGAACATACATGATTCATGGGCGGAAGTCAAAATATCAACATTAATAGGAGTTTGGAAGAAATTGATGCCTGTCCTCATGGAAGACTTTGAGACGTTTAAGACTTCAGTGGAGGAAGTAACTACCAATGGGGTGGAAATACCAAGAGAACTAGAATAAGAAGTGGAGCCTGAAGATGTGACTGAATTGCTCCAATCTCATGATAAAAACTTTCACGGATGAGGAGCTACTTCTTATGTATAAGCAAAGAAAGTGGTTTCTTGAGGTCACATCTGCTCCTAGTGAAGATGCTGTGAACGTTGTTGAAATGACAACAAAGGATTTAGAATATTACATAAACTTAGTTGATAAAGTAGTGGCAGGGTTTCAGGAGATTGACCCCAATTTTGGAAGAAGTTCTCCTGTGGGTAAAATGCTATCAAATAGCATCACCTGCTACAGAAAAATATTTCCTGAAAGGATGAGTCAATTGATGCAACAAACTTTGTTGATGTCTTATTTTAAGAAATTGCCATAGCCACCTCAACCTTCAGCAACCACCACCCTTATCAGCCAGCAGCCATCAATATTGAGGGGAGACCCTCCACCAGCAAAAAGATTACAACTTGCTAAAGGTTCAGGTGATCCCCAGACTTTTTTAGCAATAAAGTATTTTTAATTACGTATATTTTTAGACATAATGTTATTGCACACTTAATAGACTATGGTGTAGTAAACATACCTCTTATATGCACTGGGAAACCAAAAAATGTATATGAGTCATTTTATTGTGGTGGTCTGGAACTGAACTTGCAATATCTCTGGGATATGCTCATATTAACATTTATGTTGGGTTTGTTCTGTAGTTTCTATCAATGCATTATAGTAGACATAAATAAAAGTATTGTTGTGTCCCAGGTGTCTTGAACACATTCTCCTATATTCTTCCTAGCTAAGTATTTTATACCATCTCTTTTAATGGTGTTAAATGAGAAAGAGAACATGAGAAAAAGATGTCACCTATTTTAAGACTGTAATTTTTCTTTTCATATAAAGTATTCTCATAATGTCTAAGGTTTCTGAGATTTGTCAAAAACAACTTTAAAAGGAGCAAAGTGTTGGTGGAGGAAGCATGATAGGTTGATATATGAAGTTGGACAAGTTATTTAACTCAACTGAGATTCAGTCACTCAATTAAAATGAACTACTAAAGTTGGGTTTGGGGGGGGTTATGTAAGAAGGAAAAGAAATGTATGATAAGTGGCATATAGCATTCAACCTATATTTGGAATCTATCATGACTTTAAAAAGCACAACTTTTGGGATTCTTCCTCTTCCATTTCACACAAATGAATACTTAGACTCTTTCCCCATGTTTTAGCAATAACAACAAGAATGAAAGAGTTTCAAAACTCCTATAAGATCTTCTTTGGCACAAATTCATATAGCTTCTCCCTCCCCGATTAAAAAAAAAAATAATTCTGAGCATACTTCACAAATTCTATTCCTTAAACAATCTGTTCTTTAGGGAAAGCCAGGTTAATGAATGAACACTCTGAACCTGTACTAACACTTCAGAGGTGGTTTTTCATAGCTGTACAGATAGAAACCCAGAATTCAATGGAAGTCTAAGTCAGTTCTTGACTTCAGAAAATTCTGTCCCTTCCTCAGCCACAACAAAGCCTTGTAATCTGAGAGACCTTAAAGATAGATAGTGGGATCTTGAAGCCAATCTGGTAAATAAGCCACAGACAGGAGAGGCATTTTGAAACTATTTCAGAGTTTTAACTACAGAGCTTTAACTACAGCAGGGTAATAGGAGGCCTTTTGGGGACTGTGGAAGTGGGGCACTCTGATAACCCAGGATGTTATTTCAGATTCCTTTCTGGTCTCAGCATTATCAAATTCCCAAAACATGTAGAAGCCTTAGACTAAAGCTCTCTGGATCACTTTGGAAACATAAAGTTACAAATCTGAAGAGTGATTTAGTGACTTGAGTGGTCATTGTCTCTACCCAAACCTGTGCAAAAGGTTGCCTGGAACCTATACATGAACTAGCAAAAAAAATGAAGCAGGATAGAAGCAGAACACAGTTCAGAACTAAATAACATTACACATGTAAAGAATGTATCACAATGCCTAGCGTGTTCCAGGTGCCCCATAGGAGAGATGTTTTTTTGGTGGAGCTGGGAGCTGGGGCCATGGTAGGGACTGAAGTTGGAGTCGGCTTTGGTGAAATATTTGGAATCCTGTTGGTGTCTCCCAAATCATAATCACCTGTCGGATACCAAGCCACTGATAACTAACATAGACCTGACACTAACTCTCCAATTGATCATGAATTTCCTTAGGGGTAAAGCCTATATCCAAAAGTTCCTTTATCCAACAACTAACTCTGGGCTCTACACAAAGAAAGTGCTTGGTAAGTACTTAACTTCCCTAATTTGTTAACAATGCAACCAATCCTCAAAGTCCTCTCAGGCGATTTATGAATCAGAGAGAAAGCAGAAGGATGTTGGGAGCCAGAAGCTTAAGGGCCTCTGACTCCTTCAACTGCCTGGGGCCATTTGTTTGATCTTATTCTACACAAGAAGCTGCCATTTGTGCAAATCTGCATACCAAGGATTTCAAGTGAAATTTGAAATAACCAATGGGACTTCCATCTTGAAAACCCTCATTGTTCTTATACTTCAGCATCAAATTCTCACTGGTGGAGACATTGTATAGAGTTTTTCCTATTTATGAGATTAAAATAATAAAGACATAACTCTAAAAACATTAGCTATCCACAGTCCAGTTGCAATTTGTTCAATGTGTGTTTAAGTGTGAGCACTATGATGACACATTGGCTTAACTTTTCCAGGGTGAAAATACTCAAGCAATGTTGATTCTGCCTTCTCCCCTGGAGCAAGGACAAACTTTAGCAAGTATCATTAAAAAATCACAACTCTTTACAGTGCCAACGAGCATGGGAAAACAGGAGAGGGGATCATGAAATTCTGGAAAATGAGATGTTTAATGGGTATTTCCTGGTTATAGGATGTTGTTTATGCCATCCAATTGAGGCATACAGGAGTGCCTACAAGGTGTGCCCTGAGACTTGGTGATAATTGCAGGGCGGCTAGAGGCCAGAACCTCAACCTCAAGTAAGAGCCAAAATTATATAGCCAAGCACCTATTAATCAGGATTAACCTCCAAGGATGCCAACTGTGGAATCTTATTCACAAATAAGCATCTTCATGTACACTTTTAAAAGAAAACAAAACACTCATTTTCTCAGATGGCGTCATCTGGCCTGGTAGCTCCGGAAAGGATGTTTTAACCCAATCATGAAAATAAACCAGTCAACGCCCTAAAAAAATTAGGGTGAGTCTAATGAGACTCCAAGACTCGCCCCATGGGCCTGCTTCTGCGGCCTACCTTTCCTGTCTATGAATTTCATTTTTCTGACAAATCTTTTCTTGTAGTCAAATTGGAAACTATGTCCATAGGCAAATCAAAATTTGAGGTCATATAATACATATTTAGGACAAAGAGACATTTTTTCAATTATTTCCAGAAAAGAAAGAACAATTTTTAGACTCTACTAGACTTAGGAATAAATTTTGTTGATACATCTCAAATCGTACTTTTGTCCAAATCCATTTTCTCCTTCTCCTATTTGTGGAGAGGCTGAGGGCTGGCCCAAGGCCAGAGAATAAGACAGAATCCTCCCTTGAGGCAAAGCTTAGGAGCCTGTAGGAACCCTGAGATTCCAAATATCAAGAACAAGTTTAGAGGAACACAAAAATCCAGAGGATGGGTCCATGTCACTAGCAAACACCTGAAATATTTTCTTTGGTTTATAGCTTATAAGTTTGGCCCATTAGGGTGTGCCAGGTGGATGGGAATCCAGACAGCAGAGAGTTTTTAGAGTTTTGAAAGTCCTGAATACATTTGGGATTTTAATTTCCATTTTCCTGTGTCTTGGCTGCTGAGTCATTAGTAAGAAATGGATGTTTAGATAAGTAGGATCTCTTACAGGTAAAAATTCCCCTAAAAGGAAAATGACAGACTTTTGGATGGGCAGTTGACAGTGTGTGGGTCAACATTTTGGGAAAACTGTCTCAGCTTCAGGCTGCCCATATATAAAGAAGCTACTTAGAGTTTAATATCATATAAAGGAAGCACAGGGAATCAATTTGCAAATACAGAAGCTGGATAGTTCAGGAGAATCTACTCTTTGTTTCAAAATATTTAGATCTTTGCATTTTTTTGAAGAAAAAAACTCATAGATGATCATAAAAACAAGTCTTACTTATAAAATGTATCTATAGCATACAATGTATTAATAGATATCCCCCTCTAATCACAGGGGGATGTGTGTAAATACAAAAACATATAATAATCTGCTTGATCAAAGTTATTCTACCAAGATGTTTTCTGGTCTAACTTACATAAAACACATTTTATGGACACCTGACTTTTATTTTAATCTTTCATCCAAAGTAAAGATGGATTTCTACTGAGCTCCATGTCTTAAAATTATAACTCTTCATTTTGATCAGACTTTGTACTATACATAAATTAGCAAACATACACAGTATCTTGCTGTTAAAAACAAGTTGTTTTAATGAAAACATAACCTGAAAATCAAGCAGTATTTTTTGGAGGGAAAAGACATTGGTTGAAACAGCAGTGTCTTATTGACATTAAAAACAGTTGACATAACTCTGCGAGGATGCTGAAATTTAACTTTTGTATGTTTTTATTATACCCAGAGTATCAAAGATAACAGAATTTATTCATAGAATGGCAGTCATTGAATTCAGTTTTCTGGTACAATTTTCTTCCCATATAAACTCATAAAAAATGTGATGGGTGAACCATTAGGAATGCTTAAAGCAGCCCCTGATGTATGCCCGCACAGAAAGAACAGATAGATTGCAAAATGTTTATGCCTTTTACTTTTTTTACAGTATTAATAAGGAAACACTGTGATTACCAATCAGAAATACTCCAGAGTGCTGCTTGTAAAGTGCACCATTATAAAGATTTATATCTGTATCTGGGGAGTAATATGGAGCATTGATATTTTAAGGAGTTCAGTTCAAAAATCTCTTTATTCAATGAAAGCCTGGGAGAGTGCAATAGCTTTTTCCTGTAGCAGAAGTGTGTGTATTAGGGTAGGTTTATGATCCATATGGTAGGAAGAAATAGACTTGGTCCCCCAAATATTCACTAAACACTTGACAATGGATTACAAGGTGGCTATGCAACTTTTCAGCAAAACTACCTATCACTAATAGAGATGAAGTAGGTGTGGGATGATCTGTTCAGTGCCAAGTCCTGCATTGGTTAACTTCTGATCTAGGCCCCATTCCATGTTAAGAGTGTGTAATATGTTAACCCCACCTGGAGGCCCCCAGTCCCACCAGTGCAAATCTATCTTTCACTCTCTGAGAGTGTTTTCAGCCATCTAGAAACATCTAACAAATTCTTAGGAGAAAAGGCCTTATATTATTCCAAGGTGCTTCTACCATCACCTAATAGTTGGTATTTTGAGAGTAAATGCCTAAAGAGGACACATTTTCTAGTTTATAGCTGTAGCCTGCATTCATTTTCCAAGTTTCCCAAGCAAGACCTATGCAGACTTTTACAATCAGTTCCATTACTTTTCAATCCAATATGAAAGCTCAGCATAGCAATGTTAACCTACCTTCAACCAGAACCTGTCTGAAATAATCTATTCGAGTCATGATACAATCTGCTTCAAGTATCAATGGTTACAGTTTTGTCTTACTCATCATCAGAAAGTCTGAAAGTAGGGAGGCCAGGGCAGGTGCAGTAAATCAAGGAAGGAATTAGGATTTAGGACTCAAGTTTTTTTCATCTTATGGCTCAACCATTTTTTTTTTTCCTTAAGAGATAGGGTCTTACTCTGTCCCCCAGGCTGAAGTGCAGTGGCATGATCATAGCTCACTGCAGCTTCAAACTCCTCGGCTCAAATGATCCCTCTGCCTCAGCCTGCTGAGTAGCTGGGACTACAGTCACAGGCAACCACGCCTGGCCAATTTTATTTATTTATTTTTAGAGATAGAGTCTCTCTCTGTTTCCCAGGCTGGTCTACAACTACTGGCCTCAAGCAATTTTCCCACCTCAGCCTCCCAAAGCGCTGGAATTACAGGGATGAGCCACCACGTCTAGCCAGCTCCACCATTCTTAACACGCAGCTTTATTCTTAAGGATGGTAAGAGGACGGCTGCATCTCTAAACATGATATATGATCAAGCAGGAAGAAAAGAGACAAGGGAAGAGCAAAGAGTCTCTGCTCCAGGCATTGTCTTTTTGATGGGATGGGAAGCTCTCATCTGTGACCACCCATAGCTTCAAAACCAGGTTTTGCTTGTGTTTCTTAACTGGACGCAATAACGCACCAAACAAAATCAGAATTCTGCTAGAAAGAACAGTAGAACAGATGTTAGGTAAGGAGCTAGTAGCAACAGCTACAAACTTCCTTTTTTATAACCTCAGAAGGAGATTTGTTTTAACATCTAAAGCTGTTCTGTCCACTACGGTAGCCACTAGCCACATGTAGCCATTTCAGTTAATGAAAATTAAATTTAAAATTTAGTTTCTCAGTCACACTAGCCACATTCAAATGCTCAGTAGCCACATGTGGCTAGGGCTACCACACTGGATAGTGCTGGTCCCGAGCCTTCTTTCGAGGAAATGAATGCCTGTGTCTTCTAAATCCCACGTTTCAATTCAAGGCCATTTTCTTTTGTCTTCAATGCAAAAATAAATAGCAAGTCACCATTCTTCATATAAAAGTACTTTAAGATCATCGCATCACTACTAGATGTACCCCATGTCTTAATTTAGTTTCTTCCAAAATCTGAGACTAAGAAAAACTTAAGTGCAGGTAGTTTATACAGGAGGTGCCCCATCATCACCATAAAATCCCAAACAAACAAACAGAATTTAAAAGTGAAGGAATGGAGACTGGGAGACTGGAAAAAGGGAAATTCTATAAAAGTGGATTATTAAGGTCACTGCTGCAGACAGTGAGGGCTCAACTCCTCCTGAACCTCTGAGAAACATTAAAAATGCCTCCTAAAATCATCTGTTCAAAGTACAGAAGGCTGGAGCCTATGTGCACTAGCTCCCACACCCCATTGGTTTAGGGTTGCCCCTGGGGTGTTAACTTCCCTCCCCTTCCTCTGTCCCTGTCTACTGGCTGAACGAGCCCCCACTGCTTTGAAGAAATCTGTCAGGCACAAAAGTAGGTGGATACCTGCGTAGAGCTTAAGGCCAGCGTGCACAGCACCATTCATCTAAGCTATGGCTGATATCAGGGGCGGATCTAGGAGATGAGACATGGCAAACCAAGATCTTCTACTGCATCCCTCTATCCACTTCATCGATGACCAATTTTTGAGCTTATTTCTCTTTGTAAAGGATTTTGGTCCTACTCAATGGCAGTCAATTGAGGAGCTCATGAGTTCACGAACAGACATGCAGTCGTCGTTAGCTATGATTACTCTTTGTACCGTTGTGTTTCTCTGCCATGAATAGGATTAAGAGCTTAAATCATTAGACAGTTTATATAATAAAAAGGAAGCCATTGAATTGGTATCCCTTACAAAGTATATTTTTTATCAATATGTTTGGGGAATTAGATGGAGTTTTCCTGTAGGAACAGCAAGCACCTCTCAGATCCACACATTTGCCCTGATGCTGCTTCAAAGCTGACAGCCAGCGCTGGGCTGTGATATGAAGGATTCCAGGCATGGATCCTCTTGAAAAATGTATCTTCCCCTGCATCCCCCACCCCATCGTCCATCTGCCTCTGCCCAGAAGTCCACCATTAGAGAGCTACTCGCTGGTGTCAAGGCTTTCCATCCCCAGAGCATTCTGCTAAAACCAACCATTGTGAGAGAAGAAGGTACACACTAACCCCATGTCTGTCATCATTGAATGGAACTTGTTTAACAAATGGCTTTATAATATAACAGTTGGGAGAGGACACTGAAGAGCTGAGTTTATGGTGAGGAACTTGATCATGAACCTTGGCAGAAGGCAGTAGAAGTCACAGAGCTGCCTGAGAAGGAGAGCTCACACCTCCACACTCCCACCTTCCCCACCTTCACCTAGAGATGGAGCACTGTTAGAGGACACCACAGGCTAAGTTTCATTATTTTGCTTTGAACCAAGAACAGCCTTGGGTACAGTTGGTTTATTCATTCATTAAATATTGATTGAGCATCTACAAAGTGTCAAACCCAGTGCTAAGCTCCAGAGACATAGTGACCACCAAAACAGGCACAGTCTACAGGAAGACATTAAGAAATCAAGTAAATAAATAAATACAAAGTCTAATAAGTGGCACAAGAGAAAAGAACAGGATCCTGTGTGAACTACTCTCTAAGGAAATGATACTTAAAGAGAGGCTGAAAGGTGGGGTGGAGAGAAGAAAGAACATCCCAGGGAAAAAAGAGTTTATCTGAAGACCATATGGATCTAGGAGGAGATCTGTGTCAGCAGTGTAGTGGGCAGAATGGGTTTGGGAAGAAAGACAGTGGCTAGGACACATAGGACCTCACTACACATCCATACCTCTTATTTCACAATTCTAGAACACAATGCCACATTCCCAGCTCTTCATTTGTACTTCTATAAGTACAAATGTACGCTCTCTTCTAAAAATAATAACAATAATGTTGTATGACTCATATCCTATGTGACTCATGAAGGAGTTTTACCCTAGCATTTATTTATTTACTTTCATCACATTATTAAATATCAAAATAATATCATTTAAGGGCAACGCTAGAAACTTCGGGTGGATTATCTCAGTTAATTCTCAACACGACACTTTATAGCTAGAATCAGTACACCTCATTTTACAGACAAGAAACACAAAACCAAAAGCAGGCTAAGCATTGACCCCAAAGTTGCACAGCTAATAATCTAAGTGCATCTGATTCTGAAATCCATGCTCTAGTTTAGGGATTGGCAAACTACAGTCCCTAGGCCCAGTACTGCCCACTACCTATTTCTGTAAATATAGTTTTTTGGGACACATTCATGCCCATTCATTTATGTATTGTCTATGGCTACTTTCCATTACTATGGCAGAGTTGAGTACTGTAGTTGCGGCAGAGACCTTATGGCCCACAAAGCCTAAATATTTACTATCCAGCCATTTACAGAACAAGTTTGCTGACCCCTGCTCTAGACAGGACAGGATCTTTTATGCAGAGATTCTTGAAATTATCTAGAGATACATCCCCTGAAATTACAAGTGTCCATGTTTACCTGTGTATTTTTTTCTGAGGGAAGGATCTGCAGCTTTCATCAAATTCTCAAAAAAAAAAAAAAAAAAAGTATGACTTAAAAAAAATTAAGAGCTCAGTTGAACCAGAAAATGTTTTAGAACAGCGATCTTCAAAGTGTGTGTGGTCCCCACACAAGAAGCAGGAGCATCACCAGAACTAGTTAGAAATGCAAATTTTTACTAAATTAGAAATGCCAGGGGTGGAGCCTAGCAATCTGTGTTTTAACAAGCCCCTCAAGCGGTTCTGAAGCTCACTCAAGTTTAAGGGCCTCTAGACTATCTAACCTTAAAAAGTCAAAACTCACAAAATGAAAGTCAAAACATTGCATGCCAACACATCAGAACTCTCTGGCTTAACCATAATTTATTTCATTTTATGAAGAGAGAGAAGGGAAAAAACTGGCTTATTTAAACAAATACTTGAAGTTGTCATCATCTTATCCATTGCCTAAAAACTGTGGCTCTTAAAACTGAACATCTAAGTTCGTCTGAGATTTTAAATTAAAGGGCATTTCACATTTGGCTTTCTTGCCTTTCAACATTGGACTCTCATTTAAGCTGTTCAGACTGATTGTTAATGGCCAACTAGGGTAAACCCCTCTGCAGACGCCACAGTGTGGAAAACATACTAGAGACCACCATCTGGCCCATTCTTTTTTAGTGACACAAGTGACAAAATGGTCAAACATAAAAATTCACTGCCTCGGAACTAGAATTTTCCTCCAACAAACTAGTTACCGTGTGTCTGCCTATTCCTGACAATGTCTACAAACACAGTTCTGCCCAGACGTGGGATGGCTCCCACTCACAGCCCCTCAAACCATTCCTCACTCTCTCCTCTCCACCATTTGTTCATTTCAGAGCCATTTCTTTCTGGCTCTGAAATCATCATTGTCACTTTAGAGATGAAAGTGAGGTTGTTGTTTTGTGGTGGTGGTGGTGGTTTTTTACATCATAGTTTTAAACCAAAACATGATTATTTGGGAGATTCTCCAGTTTCCATTTCTACTATTTGCTAAGTATGGCTTTCTCCTCTATGCACGCAGGCCATTTGGAGGAAGCCTCGCCTTTGGTTTGGATGAACTCATCCAGAAAGATATGTACCCACACATGAATGCGAAGTTAACCAGCTGCCCAGTTCAACCATAACTTCAGAGCATTGTCTTCCAGCTCAGAGCCCCATGCAGGGTTTTTCATTGTCTACACCACTCCTGCAGCGATTCCAGAAGTTTCACATAAACCTATCCTACACCTGCATAATTTAATAATTATTATATCAATATTTAATTACCCTCCACCTGCATAATTTAAATCAATTTTTTTGCTTGTTTTCTCCATTTGGAGCTTAGGGTGTATAAAGCAGGTGTGCTGATGTTGAATGTGGCATTTTCTGGAAGATTCCCTCTATAGCATTAATGAGGCCTCACTGCCTGGAAGCAGAAAGGAAGCATTGTGTTTGGGTAATTAGTGCAAGTAACCCTGGTCTGGTAAGGACCCTTTCGGTGGTTAAGTAGGATTTAGTCTGCACTTGCCCACAACCAGCTGAAGAAAGGAGACTGCTCTAACTAATTACTTTCATTCTTCAATAGTTTCCCACATTTTATGTTTACTCACTCCTTCAGCTCTGTTTCTTCAGAAATCTGCTAAAATCAGTATTCCTGAAGAAACTCCACTGCAACCAAATTTCCTCTTAATAGAAAAATAACAATAGAAAATAATAATACCAAATAATGTTAGGCACTGTTCAAAATGCTTCACATAGATTAACTCATGTGGTCCTCAGAACAATCCTGTGGGAATTCGAGTGTCATTTCCATTTTACAGATGAGAAAATTAAGTTTAGAAAGCTTAGGTAACTTGCCCAAGTCTATATAGCTAGTAAATAGCGGAGCTGGCGTTTGAGCCTGAGCAGTCTCATGAGTCCAGATTTCATGTTCTTAACCACTGGGCTCTGCTGCCTCTGAAAAAGACTCTTCTGTCTTCCTTAAAAAATATTTTATTTGGCTATAAGCAGTTATCTTCCTCCTGAACATTAGAATGAGCTCTCCACTGGGGTTCCATGAACCACCTACAATAGAAATGGATGTGATTGCTAAACATGTCATTTCTTGGTCCAGTCTCCAGGCCTATGAATCAGAATCCTCACAGTGGGGCCCAAGGAATCTGCATGATTAATAAGCATCAAGGCAACCTGGTGCCCATCAAGTCCCCACTGATCAATCCCCTCTGAGCAATTCAGAACCACTGATCAAAACTCAAAACTTTCTGAGTTTTACCAGTTACCACCTGGCCCCATATTACCTCTATGTATCTTCAGTGTCTACGAATTTGTCTTCTGTTAGAAACCTTCTGGGCAAGCTCAAACCCACAGATTGGAAGCCCCAATTGTGATATGATTTAAAGTATACCCAAAAATGCTCCATCCTCACCTGATCAAGCTGCAGCCCTCAGAATGTCATGACTCAAGACCTCAGAGCTTTGCCCATGCTGAGGAGTATTCGTGGCAGCAACCCTGGGCTATTATCTGCTGACACCAATAGTTTATTTATAGATTCAGACTTTCGAAGTTGGAGAGAAGAGAGAGCACCAGGAGAAGGGAGGCAGGAGCCAGAGAGAGAGGTGGGGGTAGATAATGCTCATGACCCCCTCTAGCCTCTATTAACCAGGATGCCTGTGCATGTCACCTCAAGCAGGAGCAGTTCTACATTTCCAGGAGTCACCAATTCCAGGAAAGAATTTCTATGTGTATAACAAAGTGGAAAGCAAAAACGTGTTCCTTCTTTTCTTTTATAAAAGTTAGAACTGTGTGACAACACGGATGAACCTGGGGGACATTATGTGAAGTGAAATAAGCCAGGCACAGAAAGACACATGCAGCTAAATCTCACTCATATGGGGAATCTAAAAAGGCCACTCTCACAGAAAGAGGGAGGATAATGGTGGCTGCCAGGAGCTCGGGTTGTTGAAGGGAGGGGTGGTGGGGAGCTGTTGGTCACGGCGTAATTACAGTTAGATGGAAGGAGTGTTTTTAAATGTCCAAAACAGGCAAATATATAGAGACAGAAAGTGGAAAAGTGATTGCGGGGGTGGGGGTGAGGGGTGAGATGATCGGTTGGGGTCTGGGGGAGAGAAACGGGGAATGACTACTGATTGTTATGGAGCTTCTTTTCTGAGTGATTAAAATGTTTGCAACTTGATTGTGGTTATGGTTATACAATTTCCTGAACATACTAAAACCCATTGGATTGTATAGTTTAAATAGGTGAATAGTATGATACATGAATTATATCTCAATCAAGCTGTTTTTTTAAAAAAAATAAATAGAATGAAATATGGCTTATTCTTGTCTGCAGGCCCACCTCTAATATTGGAAGGCCCTGGAAGACAAGTACAAATGCAGGCCCACATGCCAAACGTCCAAATAATTTAAAAGTTATAAATCAAGGGGGCAAACCATTAAATCAAATAGGTTTATTTTCTTGCCTTGACAAATACATCTGCATTGGAAGGCCACCCTTCCATTTAGAATTCTCCAGGTCCTTTGAGTTCTATGTTGGAACATAGAGGTGGCAGGGGGAAACATGGTCCCTGGATTCTGACCCATGGGTTGTCCTCGTTTCTTCCCACCCCTGAGTTTATCTCAACCACAAGGGGCTGGCATACACAGGTACCAGCACATAAGTCTACAGGTCCCAGCTCTGTCCTCACCCCAAGCAAATAGCCATCCCATGGCCACCCCTCAGGACTAAGGGTGCACACGTCAGTGAGACAGTCCATCTTTGAGAAAGGAAACCCAGGGAGGAGGCCCACCAGGTCCTGGAGGTGGATGTGGACCACTCAGGGGTGTCTGGGCAGAAAAATCCAAAACCTAAGATTACCTGAAAGGGTCGTCTAAAAGGTGGGTTGTGAGTCATGGGCAGGCACCACTCTCTTGGCCCTGCAGACCCTTTGCCTTATAGGAGGGCACAGCCCAAGGAAGCCCAGAGTGGAACCCTCTACAGCAGTGCTGCTCAGAGTATGGTCCACAGAGCTGTAGCACCAGCATCACATGGGAGAGTGTTAGAAATGCAGACTCTCGGGCCCCACAACAGGCCTACTGAGCCAGAGACCCAAGGGGTGGAGCCCAGGAGTCTGAATTTTAATAAGCTCTCCTGAATGCTGATGTATGTTAATGTTTGAGCCTCACTGCTCTGACAACACACGTGGCCCAATGCCAGCAGCTCCCACCCCCATCCCCTTTGCCCAGGTCTAAGGACAATACAGCTTATGTGTATTTTTTTCTGTCTTTCCTCTGGACTCAAGCCACAGGTTCCACACTCCTCTTTCCCAATTACCTTGAGCCTGCTGAGTATTATCTGAGGTCCATATCACTCGTTGCTTTAACTCTTACCTCCACCTCCAGCTGCCCTCCCACCCCCACCCATAGTAGTATGTATTGTGTCCCTATTGTAGGATGTTCTGGTGATGTGGTAGTTATTTTGCTCCCTCTTTTAAATTACCAAGAACTGCCTTCTTCATCTTTGGGCGCCTATCCCAAGACCCTGCAGAGACCACAGACTCCATAAGACATTTTGACAGGAATCACAGAAAGAAGAGAGAAAGGGATCCACAAAGGAAAAAAGGAAAATAGGTTGAGCAAAAAGGAAATAACTATGCTTTTATCCCAGAATTCTCTGTTTTCCCTTTCCTCTATCCCTGCTTATGCCAAAGAATGGGATTCTGTTTGGGGTGTGCCGCTTTTAAGCCATGTGCCTTCACCAAGTTTTCAGACCTCCCTGAACTTGTCCCCCAACTTTGTAAAACATAAGATGTTGTAAGTCTGAACTTGGTGTTTACAAAAGCACTGGTTTCATAATAAGTGCTCGGAGAAGGCTAGCTTTCTTCCTTGAGGCCAAGAGTTGCAATTGTGTGGTGAGGCTGAAGAGCAGGCCCATAGTTTGGCAGTTGAGAGGCACAGATCCATTTAGGAAGAGGAGTGGTTTCTTGGGGCACAAAAGCTGTAGACATTATTCTGTCAGTAGGGGTTAGGTCCAGGAGTAGATTCAGATTTCATGAAAATTTAAAGCTTATACAATGCAGGAGGTGGGGGGTGGGGAGTGCTCATTAAGAAAAAAAATCTTATTTTTGCAAATTTTACAAAAAGATATAACCATGTGAACCCGTTGATAAGGCCCTCGCAGGACTTGGAAGGGGTCTGTGCCGGTGAAAGGCCCTGACGTTTCAGCTTCATTAGCTTCATGATAAATCTCTCTCTGGCCAGGTCTCAAGGCCAAGTTGGGAGATCCGGAGCAGATAAATAAATACACTTGGTGGCTAGGATCAGACATCAATTAATAGAGTTCAAGGTGGCCCATGTTCTTTTTTATCTTCCCTTTGGTCTTGCCTAACGTAGCATTCCCTTGTCATTGTTCTAGAAAAGTCTCCCAGCTTGAATGAATCCTTTTCCCTTCACCTGTCTCCACAGAGATCCCATCATTGCACTCACTCATCACCTCCCTAAATCCCCAGGGCAGCAGCCTTACTTGGCTGCATTGGGCTGATTTGCCACTTAAGAGTCTGCTCAAACTTGTCCCCATGCCTGTGGTTAGGGAAGTGGCCAGAAACCAAGAATCCCATGTTTTTCTCCCCTACCAGCCAAGGGCTCATTGAAGCCCTAGGGCAAATCACGGGAGCTCTGTGTCTTGATTTCTCACTTTCTAAAACGGGGTGGCTTACTGGTCATCTCGCTTACACCCCCAGCCCCAAAAGTCTGATGTGCTGACAGGAGAGGAGAGGTGACTGAGGTGGTGCTTTTGAAAGTCTTGGCCCTCGGTAGTCGAAATGCAATGTTTAGTTAAAAGAAAAATGTATTCTTGAAGCTAAGAGTTCACTTTTTTTTTAAATAAAAGATTCTGGGGGCAAAGTAAGTTGAAGCTTTCGTGTGCAGCACTCAGCACTCATGGCACAAGAAATGTTTATCTGAGGAGAACATGCTGAAGTGTGGTTAGAACACGGAAAGGAATAAAAGGAAAGTGAGATCATTATCAAGTTTACTGACACTTAAAGGGAAAAAAAGGAAAGAAGGGGGGAGAAAGGGAGGAAGCAATCTTAATGAGATAAAACAAACAGAGGAAAACAGGAGCAAAAGTTTAAACTTAGGCCACATTTTTAGAAACGTGCTACCTTGCCACCCTGCCATCCTTCCCCAGCCTTGCCCCTTCTTTCTATTAATTCAAGCTGGGATTATGATAGCCTCTGAAATTCACAGCTTAAAGACACTGAGCCCCAGGGAAGCAGGTTCACTCATGAGAGACACCAAAGCCAGCTTCCAGCAGAGATGAGATTGGAGCCCAGTCTCTGGACTCCCGGAGAGGTTTTTCCACTACACTACCCTGACTATATATAACAAATGGGCCTCAGAGAAAAATCTACTGATATGCTAGTTTACTAATTTAAAGTATATGTGGTGCTGGTATTATTGAAATTTTCAAATGTGAGACCTTTGAGTTCTGCTTTCAATAAAATTTATTAGTAATTACCAGCATTCCTCACACAATCTCCTAGTAATTCATTACCTACTATGTGCTGTAGGTAACATATCGTCTCCCTCTATAAGTTTATAGTCTAAGTTGAGTAAACAGAACCTAGACACAGCAAAATTGATGAATAATACAGACAAGGTTAAGATTCAAAGATGAAAGGTCCAGGGGGGTGCTGGAAGAGTTTGGAGGAGAGCCATCCTGAAGGCTGGAGGAAGTGGGGCTTCAGCTCGACATGAACAGCTACCCAATCCAGAGAGGGAAAATGGCGTGCATGTCCAGCATAAGCAACTATGTTTGCAAAGACCTGGAGATAGGAATTGTAGGCTATAGGGACGTGGGTTCACCGAAGAACAGGATGCAAGGATGGAAAGAGTTTGGGGCCAGATTGGGGAAGGCAAAGTTACATTTGAGCAAAGGGAGAAGAGACTTTATCCTAGAGGCAAAGGTAATCATTTGATTAATTTTGATAACCGCGTGACAAAAATGTCAAAATTAATCTGGCTGTGCTGTGCAATAAGGATTCTGGGGTAAAAATCTAGAGGGAGGGAGATTAGTTAGAAAGCTCTTCAGGTATGGTGTGATCTTGACTAGGTTAAACAAGTTGCCCTAACTCTCATTTGTATCATTCATTTAAGCAGAACTTTTCTTAATAGATACGGGAGACAGAAATTTCAACCACATCCCAAAGACCAAAATAGTAGCACCCTCACCCATCAGGAGTTATGGTCATTGAAAAGTTAGGTAGTGTCCACTTCGGAAAGGCTGTCCCCTCCAAAATTCCCTTGGGCAGTATTTGTGTTTAAGAAAGAAGCTAAAATTGTCACAATAGTAATGAAAAATGGGGGTGGGAGGAGGTGGAGTCAGAATTAGCACCATTCAAAATCTGACCCCATCCTCCAGCCCCCAAACTCCCTCGACACTAACTGCTGCCTCCAGGCAGAGCCAAGAGGAAATCCACAGCCACAAGTGGCTGTTTGTGTGAGCCCGGCTGGCAGTTCACCAGGGCCAGCCTGCTCCTTGCACAACCGCAGCTGTCAGTTGAGAAGAGGAGGAAGGACACCTGGGCGCTTCAACTTTAAAATAAGATCCGCGAACCCCTCGCAAAAACCACCTCCTGTGTAAACTGCCTCTTAATGCATGTGTGTTATTCTTGTCTCTGGACTTCTACACCTCTGCAGCTAGTGAAGCAAATACATGAGTGGAGTAGGCTGTAATGGAATGTTTTAGCTTTATTACATTTTGTGTGTTTGTGTGTTTGTGCATGCACACAAGTGTAAGGTACCTAAGTCTTACGTAGAAAGATGAAAGAAAATGCTGATTGGTCCCTCTAATAGGGAAAAATATCACTCAAATTTGGTTTACTTTTTGAATAAGTCAAGACATTGCTTGTTTCTATCCCTAAAATGTTGGTCTTTTCACCCACCAAACTTTTGCTTACGTATGTAAGTGCCCCTCTCTGTAAGCATTCTCCTCCTCTCCATCTACTGAAATCCTCTTTATCTTTAACAGTCCCCCTCTGTCTGTCAGCCTCGTCCTCCAAGCCTTCCATAGAGCATGTCAGGCACATGGCACACTTCCATAACATTGCTGACTAAACCTCCATAATGTTACTAAGCTCCTACTGTATGCCTAGCACTTTGCCAGGCAGTGGGAAAAACAGGTTTCTGCCCTCAAGGAATTCATAATCCTTTAGAAGAAATAAATACACAAACAGCTAGCCCTGGTAAAATGGACCCAGTGATCTAATGAGACACACATTTGAACATCAGCCTTAGAGCCTGCCTACAGCCTTTCCTAAGGGGCAGCCTTACGCAGCTCTGTTCACACCATCTGATCTCAGTGTCCTCCAGTTGTAGCTGATTGACCAGCAAAGGGCAATAAAGCCAAGGATAGCCAAGTGACAGGCGGGGCAGCAGCCCATGAAGTGGCTGGGCCTAAAGCAGTCAGCCCACGTCGGGTAGAGCCAGCCAGATGCCTATTCTCAGAAACATGGCCACAATCAGCAAGAGTAAAAAATAGAAGGGTGGGAGAGGAGAAGGCAGGACAACCATGAGGGGCCTGGGTGAGCCTCAACAGACACATGGGGAGAGGTGGAGTCACCTTGGTGGTGGGCCCCTCAGAAGAGACCCAGGAGTTCCTGCCAAGGAGCCGCCTTGGATCATTTCCAGATCTAATGAGGATCAGTTCTTCCTCCACTGGAGCTCCGTGACACCCTGTCATCCTGTAAGTGTGTCTCTATTCCTACAATGAAGTAACTACGTCAGAGAGGCATGAGGAGGAGTTCCAGGGGATCTGACAATGGATGTTTTCTTATGCATCTTTGAGACACACGGGCTTCCGGTTACTCTCTTACCTAAAACAGCAAAAACCTGAGAAAAAATACATAAAATAACAACAACTCTTGAGACATTGGACATCAGGCAACAAAGGACAGTGATCCCTGAGAGACAGAAAACAAATGAGGTGAACCCTCTAATTGCCCCACTTTACTGCCTGAAGAAAGTTTCTAGGCCCTGGTACATGGCGGGGACTCCAGGCAGAGCCCAGTGGACTCCTTGAGTTGAGGAGGCAGAACTGGGAGTCTATTGAAGCCAGGGCGGCTAGAATTCAAAGGGTGGTAGAATTCACAGGGCAGACTATCTGAGTGGAGAGCTCTGCATAGAGAGAGAACTCTAGAGATTGGCAGAGTCCCCCTCAAGTATTTAGTTGAATAGTAAGCAGTGCATGTGTGTCCAGAGATGAGAGGAAATAGTGCCCAGGCTTCAGTAGCAGGAAAAAATTAACCCTACATGAAGCACAGCTCTGCTCCACCTAAAGAAGTTTAAAAGCCAGACCCAGAAGGGTAAAACTGTCTCTCAGTAACTTAATATATCAGAACAAAGCTCAAAAATATAGACATAAAAAATATCAGCTGGGCTTAGTGGGTCACACCTGTAATCTCAGCATTTTGGGAAGCTGAGGCAGGAGGATCACTCGAGGTCAGGAGTTGGAGACCAACCTGGGCAACATAGCGAGGCCCCATCTCCCCCCACAAAAATTTAAAAGTTAGCCAGCACAGTGGCATACACCTGTAGTTCTACCTACTCAGGAGGCTGGAACAGGAGGATCACTTCAGCCCAAGAATTTGAGGTTACAGTGAACTATGATCATGTCACTTCACTCCAGCCTGGGCAACAAAGTAAAACTCTGTCTATTAAAAAAAAAATTCACCACCCAAGAAGGTAATATTAACAATGGTTGGCATCAAATTGAGAATTACCAGGCACAAAAAGAAGCAAGAAAATGTAACCCATCTGGGCCAATTAAAGCTGACCCAGAAATGGCACAGATGATAGAATTAATAGACATGAACCTTAAAACACATAGTATAACTGTATTCCATATGTTCAAGAAGCTAAAGGAAAAACTGAACATGTTAAGCAGAGACATAGAAGATATTTTTAAAAATTCAAACTTCTAGCCATGAAACTCAATGGACCGAGGCATAAGGTCTGCACTAAGAATCCTCAAAAGTCTTTGTGTGCTCTTTCCCAAGCAAAGAAACCTCAGCCGGTATTCCTCCCTTTCACCCCTCTGCCCCTGAGGAGAAAACTGTAGGGCTGCTACTTTGGCGCTCTTCAGTGCAGACCTTTCTGGCTTCCTACCTGGAGCTCTGGACAGTATGAAGCAAGACCAGCTGCCACAAAGGGGCAGCAGTTGTCTTCTCGTAAGGCAACTGGTGCCAGGCAGCACAGGCATGGGAGGCCAGGGGACATGAGTTCTGGTCCTCTAGCCCCACACCCTCCAACAGCTGTGTGACTTTAGCCAATATAGTTAACCTCTCCAAACCCCCATTTCTTAATCTGTAAAATAAGGATGATAATGATGACAATAATATCACTTTGTAAGATTGTTGTGACAATTCAATTACATTAAAGAAAGAAATGCATCTGAAAGTTCTTTGTAAAGTCCAAATATTTGTAGATATTTTTGCATACCACAAAGCCAGGAGATACGCACCGGCATCTGTGGGCATGTCACGTTTCCTCTTCCTCAACTCCCAGCCCCACCCTCAGACATCTCTCAATCATCTTTATCTTTTTATCAACATGCCTCTGACATTCTTTGGGGCTTCCCAGTTAATAGTAAGTAAGACATTATTTGAACAACTAACTAAGAATAGGAAAAAAATGACAAAGCTTGCTCTTCTAGTTCTCTATGTTGTGTAGCAATCATTCCAAACCTAATAGTATAAAATAGCCACCATTCTCTTATGCCCACTGATTGTGTGGGTTGGCATAGGGACTGTACTCAATGGGAATGGCTTGCCACTGCTCCACCATGTCTGGAGCCCCAGCTGGGAAGACTTGAACTGCTGTGGCTGGAATCATCTCAAGACTTCTTCCCTCATGTATCTGCTCCTGCACTGGGATAACTTGAAAGCTGGACTCAGCTGGGACCATCATCCGGGCACTTACATAAGGCCTTCCTGTGGGCTTGGGCTTCTCACAGCATGGCGACTGGGCTCCAAGAAGGACCATCCAGACAGACTGTCCAGAGAGAGAGTGTTGTGAGGGAACCAAATGAAAGGCATGGCTTTCATTCTCTAGCCCTGACAGTCCACCATTAGCTGAAGCAGTTACAGCCCACACAGATTCAAGGGGAGGATCCCACCTCACTTCCAATGGGAGAAGCAGAAAAGTATTTGGGGCTACGTTTTTTAAATGCCATACTTGCTATCTAAATTCTGCACAGCGAAAGTAACACTAAGGCTTGTTCGAGTTTCCAGAATAAACGATGATCAATGACATCCTCTTTTCCTAAATTAGTCTAGCTCAAGGAAACCTTATCTTCAATAGTCTACCTCTCTGGTTTATCTGGGTCATCACTGACATTCATACTTTGCATCATCACTGAGCACCACAAATGCAGTGTAGTGGCAACCACGGAAATTAGGCTTGGCTTGTCAGAAGCATAATATTTGAACCCTCCTACAAAATTATTAACAGGATACAATCAATTTACAGAGCTGCTCTCTGAGCTTAATTCAGATGATCTTAAGACACCAAAAAAGAGAATTATTTTTCCTGGAACAAAATGAAAATCTCAGAAAAATGTAACAGACAATGTGTTGTATTAGAATCGCTAGTCTGAAAGGGGCTACTACTCCAAAGAAAGTCAAAGTTAATACAAGTGTGCATAAAATAAGTGGCATAAGTAGAAACAGACCTGTTTCTGGAAGTATTAGGTTTGATGTTTTCAAGTTTTATGGAAAAATGACGAGCCTGGTCTGAATTAGAAGGACTCTGGCTCAATATTTATTGTGAGATGGGGTGGGATGTGTTAGGATGCCAACATATCCCAAAAAGCACAGGAGCCTGGGAAAAACTCTGCCCTCAGGAACATGCCAAGGTCACACCTAAAAGTTAAGCTCAAGCAAACGGATGGAACCGTCATGAATTGGAGAGACAGTGTTGAATAGCCCTGATCATTTGGTTTGGGCTGAACAAAACTAAAGCCCTTAATGCAAAGAGAACAGCAGAATCACCAAAAGTCACAACCCTGCTGATAAAAAAGAGATGATACCAGGCTTCTGCATGGTGTGAGAAGTGATCACACAACTGTCTCTTTTAACAAAGGAGAATCTATGCTGCCTTACAATTTTTTATTTATCCATAAAGTGACCATGAAAACCAGGGACACAAAAAGGCAGCACAATGTAGTGGTTGGAAATGTGGGCACTGGAACAAATACCATCTGGATTTGAATTCCAACTGCTACTTACTAGCTGTGTGACCTTGGGCAATTATTTTGTCTCCCCTAGGATTTAGTATCCTCATCCACAAAATGGAAAAAATAAGTACCTCTCTCATAGGGTTGTTGAGACAATGTATGTAAAAACATAGTATAATGCATCTAATTTTTTTATCATTTGGTTTATTTTCTTATAGTTTCTATTAGTTTTATTCCATAAAGATAATCTATATATATTATAGAAAATTTGAAAATTAAAAACATAAGCATAGAAAAATAAGTATCACCAATAATCCTGCCATCCAGAAGCAATTTTGGTTGATGTTTTAGTTTATTTCATTTAGTGTTTCTGCAATGCATTTTCTCTGAAATCTCATTGGGGATATAATTTTGTATGTTATATTTTTCCCTACTCATCATAGGATCAGTATTTTCCATGTAACTAAAAATCCTTGCTGAATATTCCTTTGAGTGGTTGCATAGTCTTCCACTGTACACTTGAATGACTCTCATAGTCTTCCACTGTACACTTGAATAACACAAAGACTTCACTAGGAAAAAAATGTTGCATTCTTTCCTTGGGAGAGAAGAGGCTAGGAGGCACTTACATTACAGTAGTTGTTTGTGTTCTACAAGGGGTTGCTTGAGCTCTACATGCTTAAAACAATGACAGGAGCACAGGATTTGTGGCATAAAAGCATTATAAAAATACAGTTCTAGATCTGCCACTTAAGGAATATGGTCTTAGCCACTAGTCCAGTTGTCCAGACTTCCAATTATGAATTTCTACATACTTTCCTCAAGAACATCAGAAACCTATGACTTTCACAAAGGAATTATTTCAGTTTTTTAATTTCATTTAAGTATCTCCTGTCACTTCTTCTGAAAAGTCTTTTTTTTTAGAAGATATAAGAAAGCATGATTGTTGCGGTTAAAAATGGCCTTCCTGCTCACCACAAATAATGCTATTTTCTTCTCTTTCTTAAGTGTTCTGAGAAATCAGCAGGTAATTAAGGGAAGATATTTATTAATAACTATATGGATGTTCTGCAATTACCGGACATACATGAACAAAGCTGAAAAGCAACACAGATATATTTCTGCTCACACAAAGCAGTCATTGGTTGGATTGGCTTTTAGTTTAACAATTTTAAAACCTTAAAATTGTTCATGTTTGTTTTAGTCATCCTTGCCTAAATATTTAATGCTCCATAGAAGTGCTTCCTACGTTTGTTATTAAAGCTTCTTATGCTCCGGTTTGGGGTATGTCTCCTTCCACAGGCCACCAAGACCAAACAGAAAATGCTTTGAAATGCAAACAGTCCCTGAATTATTATACCTATTACTTTTTATTAGTAGTAAAAACAAAAAAGAAGCAAAGAACAGTTCTATTTATGCAGAGCAGTTAGAACATAAATAATAATAAAATGATAAAACAACTTACATGATATTAATTTAAGTCTTATAAAAAGTAGGTTTAGGTATTACCTCCATGATAGCTAACGTGGTGTATTTTGCTTTCATCCAATATTTATAACCAAAAACATTTTGGTTTAGGAAATAAAGTAGTGATAAAAAATTACAGTCTTTGAATATTGGGCTTTGACTAGTCCCCTGCTGCCCTTTATTGTATGTTTCAGTAAAATACAGTACATCTTGCTGTTTTATTTCATTGTTTGTGGCCCATGCAAAATCCTATTGTCCAGCTGCCCAGCATAAATGAACAACAAATCAGAAGAACCAGAGAGACACTTTAACTGATTAAACTGGGTCTGGAATTTTTCTTTTACTGCTAAATTATCACCTTATTGCAATTATTTTTACACATTGTGATTTTTTTTATACATTGTGATTATTTCTACAAAATTCTAGGGAAGATGTTAGCCAGAGGGCTAAAGCTGTAGCACTTCATCTTAAAATCTCAAGCCCAGTAAAGAGTCCAGCTTTCATATTCTAAATTTGTGTCTTTTTCTCCCTGAAATTATTTAAATCAGCTGGTTAGTGAAGCTTGAGTAACCAGCCCTTTTTTATTCCCCTACTCAAGGCTCATCACTTTACTTTTTTTCCACTTTACTTTTTTTGTAAAAGTTCTTTGGCCTGAGGAACTTAGTTATAAATGAATGAAAGTCAGGTTATTTCATCACAAAATAAAATGAAAGACAATATAGAATAAGGGCACAATTCACATTTCACCCATAGAGTGATTTACAGCTAGATAGATAGGCTATAGTGCATGTGAGGAGTTGCAGAAAATGTTAGAGCAAATGTTAGAGCAATCAGGTTTACATGTGAAAATACCTTTGCTACATTTAAGTATCTCCTTTAGAAATGTTGATAAAACAGAATATATGCCCTCTAAAGATGAAGGCAATATAACGCTTCAACCAAAATCATAAATATTTCTTTATTAAGGTTAGGTATATATAAACAAAACAGAAAACCAGAGCCACCATGTATGGATGCATGAGTTGTACACTACACAACTCCAAGGGAAGCCATTCACATAGATTACAATGTAATGATGTCTTAATTAAGCCTCATTAATTTTGTGCCTTCTATTCAGGAATCTGTGACTCTAATTGTTCCATGGAAGTTAAAATAAAATTTAGAACCTAAATAAAAAAAAATGTTGTTGAGTCAAAGTAAATGAACAGGTATGTATTAAGTCCACTGTAATGAATTGTGTTGGCTACAGAAGAGAAAAATAAAATTTCTGCATTAGAGAAATTGCAGAGAATCAGTTGAATTGCATGGAGAATTTTTAAGATATATAAGTGTACAATTTTCAAGTGCGTCAGGAACATTCACTACAGACAATTATTGTGCTGTCACACGTGGATATTTTCCAGACAGAAAAGTGAATCTGGCCAGAGCTCCCTCTGCCTGGTTACACTGGAGTAGCCATTCTTTGTGCTTGAAAGTAATAAAATGACATTTCTTTTAAAAAACTGTACTACTCACCTCTGTGAACAACTTAGACTCACCTTTTTTACTTCACATCTGAATTAATAAGGTTTAAGTGCATCTGGAGGAGGGACTCACATATTTACAGCTTCATTCTGATTCTAACATGTATAATAGAAGCCAAAATTCAGACAGCAGGCCAATTCAAATGGCAAGCTTTTACACACTAGTACCATTGCTACTGAGTTTGCTGGGGTCTCTTATTTTTAAAAATTGTCTGGTCTTTTCACCTGCTAGATATAGGCAAATATGAAAGACATCTGAATGATTAAACCTCAAGTGATCTATTAAATACATATATTAATATATGCTGGAGAAAGACTTTTGACTCTACTCTTAAACTACTTTCATTTCCTTGGACCAAACAAACTTGCCTTGACTGAGGCTGAAGACAATTGCTCAGTCACACACTGGATCAACTCAAGACATGTTTCTTAAGTGCAAAGCAACTCTGTTTACCAAAATTGGGCAGGTCAAAATCTTTCCTCATATATCCTTACCCAGGCTTACCGGTGAGTACACACTTGTACACATACAGCCAGGAAAATCCAATCCCCAGCTTGTGTACATACAAACAAGCATTCGGATGTTTGATCTCAGCTTATGTTGAAAGTAAGAATGCCTCTGCAGAAAAAGGAACCCCTCCATTGGCATATTTGTGACCTGGGAAATTGCTGGAATTCTCAGAGTGCTAAGGTGCAGGCAAATGATTAACATGTCTCCATAAATCACTGCAGATTTAAGATTTAAATACATACAAAAATGGCAGGGACTCTTGGGTCTTCTATTTATAAATACAGTCCTTCTTTTTCTTTTGCCTCTCCCCCTCCCCTTCCCCTTTGGATCAAAGAGAGAATTCCAAGCAGACTGAAAAACAATGGTAAATGTTTGCATTGCTGAAATTCACGCTGGTGCCATAAGTGGATTTAAGGCGGACTGGGCTCTATAAACAAAATAAAAAGATGGCATCCAAATGAAAATATGTAAAAAAGATACTGGGGGAAAAATGCTTCAGAGAAGCAGTCTGGTTAGTTGTAAAATGACTTTAAATTAGGCTTTAAAAAGGATTGCTAAATCTTGACACATATATGAGCAGCTTATTATCATGCAATTGTGCAGTAGTTGCTTGATCTTGTTACTGATTCGTCACATATGAATAAATGATTAATTACCAGAAAGGCTAAAACAGAGTAGAGTGAGAGTACTGAAGCTCACCCTGAAAGAGGGGCTTAAACACGTTTATTGCCCTTTAAGTGCATTTCATTAAGGCCAATTAAGGACTTTCATGTCTTATTAGAAAAATGAAGTAGATTTATGAGGTTTTCGTAGGTTGTAAATGCTGGGGCTAGCAGATACAAAACTGAGCAGAAATGTGGTAGTTAAGAGCTAAGAAAATATATACAAATGCTCCCAGAAAGCAAATATTTAATGCAGTAAAAAGCCGGTTCAACACGAAGGCGATCTTTAAATAAAAGAAAGGGCATAATTTTTATTTCCTCTCGTCTACTCACTATAAACTTAAGGATTTGTGCATGGGGAAGATTGCTCTCTGCAGTTCAGGAACCTCCTTCGGAGTGGGAAAAAAACAAAGCTAACCCTAAAATGTCCTGACAGGCACTGAGTCTTTTGTCAAAACCAAAGTATACACCAATAAAAATGATCTTTTAATTCCAGGGTGAGAAACACATTTTTGAAAGAGAGGAAGCTCGAAAGTAAATCTAGCACTGACGTGGTTGTTAATAAACAAACAGCAAGCAAAAATCACTGGCGAAGGTCGGAGCCACGCGCCTAACTTTCCACTTTTCTGGTCCCGTCAGACGGTGTCAGAACACTAGCCCAGCCAAATGGTTATTATACACCCTGGATTTCCTTGATTCGTTTTCAAGGAAAATTACCATGACAGGTCAGCAAGCATTTTCTGTTGCCCTTTGGGAATGATTATCACCCCACACCACTCTAGCCATGGTGTTTATCTATTTACTCAACATTCAGGCAGTTCCTTTACTCTCTCTCTCTCTCTCTCACACACACACACCCCATACGTACAAACACACACCATACACACACACACTTAAACAATATTTTCTCAGGGGACCCATGCAGCTTTTGTAAATGCAGGAACATGCATTTATGAAAGTTTGGTAAAATGCATATTTTTACCTTGCATGACATTATGGGAAGCCTCAACTGTTTATCATATACTCTCTTGGATAAATAATTTAAAACCATGTGAAACTTCTTCAAGAAAATATCAACTGAAGACGTACAGTCACAACTTTTTAAGCTCAATTCTCTCCTCCTTAAAAAAAAATGAATATTGGCAAGTCAGTAGATTATATCTCTTTGATTTTTAAAAAAAAATTTAAGGGAAGTGCTATAGAGCACATGAAAGATATCCAAAACTCGCCAACAGTTTTGCAGCAGACACATATTACTTTAAAATGAACGCCTCGGTTTTGCTTGCTGAAAACCTATTTACTGTCACAGAAAAGACTGAACATGGAATTTTAGCACTTCTTCAAAAGCACTGGCAAATTTTTCGGCTGAGAACCTTTAAAATGGTATTACTAGAAGATCTAACAGCAGGAAATCAGATTAACTGTGCTGCTTCAGAAGAAAAGATGAAGAGGTGGTGGACGATATTTATAAAGGTAGAAGTTGCAAAACTGAAGGTAAAGTCTCTGCCAAAAAATGACAACAAACACACAAAACAGCAAACAAAATATTAATTTCAATGTCCTTAGTGTAACTCTATTTTGTTCTGTGAATTTCATTTTCCAGACGAATCATGGCCTGGACAGAGACCTAAAGCAACTAGCCATGTATCTGTTCAGACTCTGCAAAGAATTTTATTGAACCAAAATGTGATGAGCATCTGTCCTCCGTGATTTATTCCAAACAGCAGAGATGTTATAAAATGAACACATTGCATCTCCTGCTATAAAAGAGAAACAAAATGATCTTATAGTTAATATCCAATCAAACTTCAAGACACCTTATGGAGCACAGGGATTTCATGGGATCATTTCATTCCAGTGTATCTTTCTCTGGAACACTGAAACAGGATTGACTTTGGAATTTCTAAAATGCAAAGCTAAATGTGTATAACTGGTTTTGCTTTTTTCCAGGTCAACAGATGCTACTTGATTTTTATTTTTATTTTGACAACCCAAAATGTAGGCCCAGTATAGGGTGCTAATTACCAATAAGTTCTTATTAAAGAACCAAGAGTGCTTTTTCAGAAAGTTCAATACCAATTCGGGTCTTAGGGTCACTGGGTTACAAATAGGAGTGAAACCTTTTCAAATTCAGGATTGGAATACATTTTGTCAGGCACAATAGACTATTTCTGGGAGAACTGCTGCTAAAAAAGAAAAAGAAAAAAAGAGGTTGGGTTTAAAAGCTTCCCAAAACTTCCAGTGTGTAAGTTTTATTCCAGGAAAGAATTTTCAGATGGCTTTGGTACAGATGAATCCCAAATAGATTAATACCCATGGGAAGAACACAAGGACATTAAAATTACAATTCACACCCCAAATATTTCCACAATAATGCAGTTGGAGATTGTCAAATAAAAACAATACAAGCTTTATCTAATGTAGCCAATTTATTTTTGAGGAGTTCATTAAAACTAGGGAATTAAACTTTCAAGTGATGAAAAGGTAATTTCTGTTTATACCCAACTCAGAAAAAAAAAGTCTCAAATTATTAGAGTTTAAAGCAAAATGAGGTTTTGCTCAAAAGAGAATAGTCTCTATTGAATCGTAGAGCTAAATCTGCCAAACACAAAGAGCAGGGATGACATAAGGAAGGATTTAGCATATTCAAGCAGAGCTGGTCAATTTCAAACTCAACATGGACTTATTTCTCCCTGAATTTTCTAGGTTGGTCGTCCATAAATCTTCATTGTAATGAACAAGCTGCCAAGTCTTGCCCTTTCCTTCAGGCTGTTCAAATTCTAATGAAATTCTATGGATAGAATTTCACTGGGCATGCTTGGCATACCTTGAACATACTGTCAGACAGAGCTTTGTGGTGCCACCTTGGGGTAGACAGCTTTGAAATAGAGGGGTGACTTTAAGGAAGCAGGCATAAATCTGATCAGTCCTTGTGGAATTCAGACTAGCTTTGGAAAATCCCCCAGCTCCATTTCAAGGCAAATAGCAATTTTCAGAGGTGAAAAGCTGTGAGCCAAACTACCAGCCTGAAAGCTAGATTTCAACCATACAGACGCCTTGGTAGGGTCACACAGTGCTTTTTAAAACTGGTAAGCCAATGTTGAAAAATCAAGAAATTTTTTTTTTACCAGGTTTCTGGCTTCATTTGAAAAATTGGAATATCTAGAACAGTGGGCTCAATTCCCTGAGGCAATGGTCAGCTGGAAAAGACTTTGCATTCTTTCCATAGCGCCTCATCCATCTTTCCAGTCCCTATTATCTTACTACTGTCTGCTTCTCACAAATGTCTGACCCTTGAATTTGGACCCTAGGCTTATAGTCTTTGAGCCCTTTCTTCACATCCCTTAAAATTCTCATGCATGAACTGTTGTTAACAGTTCTGTTAACCCGAAAGAAATAAGAAATGAGAGATGCCTTATTTAGGGACCATCTGGCCCACCCAGAAGTTGATTACAAAATAAAGTTCTGAATATTGACTGATCACATTTTCAACCCCTTATGCCAAAGATGAGCAAACTATGGCTCATCGGTATACCAAATCCTGCCACTTTTTGTAAATAAAGTTTTATCGAAACACAGCCATGTTCATTTATTTATATATTGTTCGTGATTCTTTCACATTACAATCCTGAGAGACCATATGACCTGAAAAGTCTAAATATTTACTATCTGGCCCTTTACAGAAAAAGTGAACCAGCTCCCACCCTGTACTCTAGATTTAGAGATGGGCTCCCATTTCTAGGACCCATGAATGATGTTAAAGCTCCATTTAAAAACTACTGCTCCTTCCCAAGGTGCTCTGCATCTGCTAAGGCCACCTGTATGAGTCAATAACTGCTATTTTCTGTGTGGGCATGACAACAGTTCCAAATTCAGAAACTATACATTTAATGGAATTATTTCCCCAGTACCTATGTACCATAGGCTTGAAATTCTCTTTGTTGGCCACCTCAGGAGATGCCTGTGTTGACCATAATTTATGAACTGGCTATATTTTTGGTTCATTTTCTAAAATAATACATCCAGGGGGATAAACCTGAAATCTATCCTGTCCACTGCTTCATTGAGCAGATTTGCAATTATTGTATGCCCTGTCTGGCACTATGTTATATATAGCCCAAGAGTTTCCATGACACAATTTCTTCTGCTTCATTAGAAGCAATAAAGTCAATAAGTTTGAGGGTCAACCAATGAGACAAAAATGACACAAGCGTATAGATTGCTGGGTGGTGTTCTTCCTGTCCTAGTCTATGGAAAATCTTAACACTAGCCAACATCTATTTAGGTTTTTTCCATCCATACATTGTGCCGTGAATTTGTCATCTAACACTCACATTAACCCTATGCGATAGACACTTATTCTCCCAGTTTACAGAGAAGCAAACAGATTTAAAGATGTTTAGGAATTTATTTAAGGTCATGAAGTTATTAATAACAAAGAGCAGAACTTTGACTAGAATTCAAGCCTGTCTGACTTCAAAGACTTGACTTTCATTGAGATTTCGTGAAGCTGGAGAGAATGCCATTGGGACAAACCCCTTTTCCAGCTGCAGAAATAGGGCAATGAATAATCATTTATTTTGATGGGCTGACAGATTTGGAATTTCGATCCAAGATTGCTCAAATTCCCAATAGGTCATTTAGACATTGTGCTGAATAAAGCAAAGCACCTTTGATTTAGTTGTAATTCATCCTTCCCTTTGAACTGTATCTATAACTCTGACGGACAATAGCAAATACCTCCAAAGATTCTAGAGTATAAACAAATGTCAGAAGTCTCTCAGATGTACAAGGATATTCCAGAAGTGAATATTTCTGAATTGCATCTGTTTATGTTTAGCTTCCCTTCTAGGTGGTGAATTTCTCTAGCTGATTTTCATTTCTTAGGTAAGCATGAGGCTTCCAATGAACTATCCCTGAGCTCCATCGAGGGATAGTCGAAATTATTGGCTGACCTCCCCCTACCCTCACCCACCCCATTTCCAACTAGCAGAACGTCGTCCAATATGCCTTACCCAGTGAGAACTCAACTAAGTATCTATTCCCTGACAAATACCATAAATATGTTAGTACCTCTTGTGACCTCAAGAACCCACCCTCCTTTTTGTAAGTCAAAAGTCTCTGGATAAGGATGTGGGGCAGAAAGTCAGAGGAATTGAAAAAGGAAGACGGGCCATCTGGAATTTCTCATGTTGCTGGGGTTTCGTTTTATTTTTGTTTTTTTTTGTTTAGCTTAATTCAGAAGCTTTCCTCTCACTAGGAAAAAATAAGAATTTTTTGAATTAAAAGCTTTTGTATTTAATTTTACATCTTCCTACGTGAAGAAGAATGTTCCCATTGCAGGAGCTTTCTTGCTAACAATGGCTGGTAATTTGAGAGAAAACCCCCCTTTTAGCAGTGAGCAGGCACATCGTCTGAGCAGGCACCCAGGGAGGAATGTGTCATAAAGGCACATTCCTCATAATCAAGGATAATTCAAAAGGGAAACAGTGACCGAACATCCATGAGAGCCAACAGAAGCCTAATCCTGAGCCCAGCTCTGCAGACGGGGACACAGGCTGCTGCAAAGCCAGGGCAGATGCCAGGGAAGGGACCAGCCACAAATGGAACAGAAGTCCAGTCCAGAGCTTGGCATCTGGGTTCTTCAGCTGCCAGCCTTGCCTCGCGAGTAGCCACGATGTTTGGCTCCTGTGCAGAAAACAACAGAGGATGAGGCTAAAGAGGTCCATGCTCTGTCCTGCCAGCAACAGGACGAGCCAGTGCCAAGAGAAGGCTGCAGTGCCACGCGGGTGCCAATGTGCCTTGGAACGGCTTTTATATTTTCTAAAAGGACAACAGAATTCCTGCAAAAAGAAAAGGCCAGATCCAACACTCAGAACCATTTCTCCCATTTTCCTTTTTCAAAAAAGAAAAAAGAAAAAAATGCTATTCCTGTCCACACTCCATTTTTTTTCACAAGACTAACATGTACAAGTCGCTTTCTGCTTCTCTCCTGCATCCCATAGCCTCACATCAGAACCAAGCCGGCAGTTTGTTTCACAAATATTACTAAACTTCTAATTTTGACCTCTCCATTATTATTTGCCTTCATTAATTCCCAGAAAACATTGTCGATAGAATGTGTGGAGTGGGAAGGGGGATGCAGAAGGTAGTCAGGTAGCCCGAGAGCATCTTGGTTATGAGCTAAGTAAGCCATTCCAATCCTGGGGATTTACAGTGGGCTTTCAAAGACCCAGTGTTCTATTTATAAGGAAATCTTTTTGCAATTGTTCAACTGCGGAAACTGTAAGAAAACTGAAGCAGTAAAATGCTGGAATAAGTAAAACCCACTACCTAGATACCATGATTTCCTGAAACATAAGAAATCAGAAATAAAGATGTAGAATCCCTTTGTCCATTCACATTAGATGGAGGAAAAGGAAGAAGAAAATAAAGAAGCCAATGGAGGACACAGAGACCCTTCATTGTAGGGGGCTCCTCTAGCCTGGCTCAAATTAATGCTCAGATGTATTAACCAGAAAAACATTTCCGGTAAGAAAATACAAAATCTCTTGTCATCATGGGGAACATCTTGATTTTGTCACTTCATTCCAGGTCTTATAGAAGATGAGTGAATTTGAGAATATTACATGTAAGGCTTTTAATAAAAACATCAGGGGCATTTTATTTACTAATATTACTAGGCTCTTATTTTTCTATTCAAAATCCAAATTAGTGGATACTAAGGGCAAATATTAAAATCTTCTTAATTATTCGTATATGACCTATTGTGTTTTAATGTTTCTTTGGCAAAATACCTGGATGTTTGACAAATAAAACATAGGCACAGGCCATTGGTATCCTAAAATGCAATTCTTACTAATTCTTGGGGGAGAAAATAAGGCTTCTCAAGGTAACTGTGACTATTTCACTATTCCCTACCATGGAGCAAATGGCACACTCCATTCATAACTCTCATTTTATTATTTCTCTTCCCACACAGTGCTTTTGCTCAAATCATTCCCTTTTCTTAAGCTAACTTTCTCCACCAGCATTCTTTTCAAGACTCAGCTTAAATAAGTTATGAAACTTTTAAAGGGACCTTTCTTTTTCTCCTGTTCTTCCATCATTTAGGTCTGTACCACAGAGCTCAGCATTTGATTATATTGCCTTGTAATTTAGTAGTTCTCACGTAAGTATTATTTATACGATGGTGGTCTCTTTGAAGGAAGAGATCATGAGTTCTAGTTTTCCTTATCATGGGCTGGGCCCATGATAATAGCTTGAAATTTTAGAAAAGATTGCTTGCTTTTCAAATTAAAATTTGTCTCTATGTGAATTCTTATCACTATATGGATGATAAAAAATAAAGCTTTTGACAAGACAAGGTTTACATGTCTATCGAAAATTAATACTTTTATAGGGACTTAATATCATTTGTGGGGCACCAAGTAAGTACACAGAAGGCTAGGGTTCAAAGAAGAGGAACCTTATAACCAAACCAGTGCAAGGGTAGAGCAATGGACACAATAACAAACACTTGCGACATGGTTCCTCGTGTTTACCATGAAGAAAGAACACAAGCACCTCACTGGGCTGGGTACCATCAGCGTTTCTGGGCTCCTCCCGGATATTATTCCATAGTCCATTAATAGGATTTTTAATGCTTCAGTGGTATACTAAATCTATTTAAATAGCATGTTTGAGGAAGATGCTTCAAAATGTTTTTCTGAGGAGTTCTCAGAGCCATACTTCACCTGAAAGTGTCACTTTATTTTCAGGGAAAAGAAAAAAAAAACAAAGTCAAGAAAATCAACACTAGATGCTAATTTAACGCCTGTCTCATCTGGAGACTGCCTCTCGAATGTTTAAATTTTTATTTTATTTTCTTTATTTTAATAACAACATTGTATTAAAAGCCAACACCAGTCTGCAAACTTAAGGACTACCAACTTGAACAAAGAGAATAAGAGGGAAACAGAATTGGTTTAAGGACTTTGAGTAATAACAACAGAAAGAAGATTTATTCAGAGAAGATGTATCAATGTCATTTTATGTCAGATGTCAATATGTCAAAAATAATTGTGTTTTGTTGAAATAATTAAATAAAATCCCCTCTTTCCTTTGTTTCTTCATAAATGCGTATACCGCATAAAGCAAGCTTTTTCAAAATGTGCCATTCTGTTTAGAAACAGTATTTACCCTCCTGGTGTAGTTCAGGGTACCTGGTGTTGGAAAGGATGTTAAAAATCAGACAGTCTTTAGCTGCCCATGGGAAAACACAGCCAGTTGCAAGGCTGTAAACTTTTAACCGGGTATTGTTCACTCTTCCTTCCTTACCCAACTGCCTCCTAACTCTAACCCACCACTTAGTAGTAGAGACATCTGTTTTACAACTGAAGAGAGGAGGATTCTTTTTAAAAGTAGAGTCTACTAACATGCTGAGGCATTGCCACTCATAATGTTATGCAACCTTTTGTTCTTTGACAAGACATTTGTTTGAGGTCGAGCAGACACAGCCAAAATGGCAACTGAAACCAGTTCAGGAAACCCATCAAATGCAGCCAAAACAGGATGCTTGTGTTCTATTCATAATATCCTTCTTTTCCTCACTGATTATCCCAGGTTTTTGCAAGGGGATTTGCAGTGAGTGAAAATGAAATTCATATATGTACATCCACCAAGAAACAAAATGGGGCTTTAATAAAGAGAGAATGTATTTGCTTTTCAAACTGGCACAGTGTGGATTTCAACTTTCTATGTATCACGAGAAATAAAGCTTTAGGCAAGACAAGGATATTCATGCCTCTGCCAAAAATTAATATATTTTTTAATGATAAAGTAACATCAAAAGTTTTATACATATGAGTGAAGGTCTGACCTCCAACTGTTAGCAGTCATGTCCAATGAACACACACAGAAGGAGAAAATATGTCTACTATGAATGCTCAATTTGTTCGATTCCCTCCCATGTCTTTTCAGCTGCTAATGCTGCTCTGCAAACAGATGATGGCTTTAATGGGAAAGGAAAACCAACAGGGATAAACTACTTTAAATTTTTTGAGGTGATAATTTGTCAGTTAGATATGCTTCATCATTATGTTTACTAGAATACATATATATGTGTACAATTTTAAAGCAACAACCAATTCCCAGAAGTTGATAGGACTTCAAAATAAAATCTCCTGTTGTTTTGAAAGCAGTGTCTGCCATTTTAGAGAGGGAATCTTCCAACTCAACAAACATTTACTAAATAACTATGTGCCAGGTTTGTGTGTGTTGAGGGGTGGAAGATGGTGGCAGGAAGTTGCAAAACAAAATAGTCAGTGTAATAAAATTCAATTGGGAACCTAGAAAAATGCCACTCAATCCAGTTCCATATGCAAAATACAGGACAATTAGAAACTATCCCGAAATCTATCAAAGTACAAGCCAAGGGTAAGCAGCCAATGAGAAGCTGGCCATTCCATCAACTTTCTGCATGTTCTTTCTCTAAAAAAATCCTTTTTATTGCAACAGAAACAGTAAAAAGACCTCAGATAGAGAAGACGGTGGCCTGAGGTCACAGTCAGTCCCACGATAATGGTAGCCCCACCAAAGACAAAAAGCAAAAACAATTAACCAAGGGATCCCCTCCCCAGGGAGAGTTAAAACAAAAGAGTTGAGACCTTCACAGAAGTCAGGTTAGAATATTCACATTTAAGTTCTATAAAATTTCAGCTTACATATTACTTGGTCTTGGAAACTGTGAAGGGTTTCTCCTCTGAACAGAGTTTTTGTTATTACAAAAGGTATACATTAGGAAAGTAATTCAATAATCATCATTTTTTAGTACATTTATTGAAATTTCAAAAAGTATACATTGGCCGGGAGCGGTGGCTCACGCCTGTAATCCTAGCACTCTGGGAGGCAGAGGCAGGCGGATTGCTTGAACTCAGGAGTTCGAGACCAGCCTGAGCAAGAGTGAGACCCCTGTCTCTACTAAATAGAAAAAAATTAGCTGGGCATGGTGGCGCATGCCTGTAGTCCCAGCTACTCGGGAGGCTGAGGCAGAAGGATCGCTTGAGCCCAGGAGTTTGAGGTTGCTGTGAGCTCAGCTGATGCCACAGCACTCTAGCCCAGGGGACAGAGCAAGACCAAAAAAAAAAAAAAAAGGTATACATTTACAGGAGCATATAAAGAATGCCATGCAATATGCACATGTGGCTCCAGAAGACTAGTGTCCTGGTTCTTCTCCTACCTCACTGATGGTGGCTCCTTCTCCGTGTCTTTGCTGGTTCCTCCCCTTCTCCCTGACTACTTAATGTTGGAGCCATCCAGTGCTCAGTCCTTGGTTCTCTCCTCTTCTCTACCTACATTCAGTCCCTGGATTTTAAATACCACCTTTATGCTAACTACTCCCAAATTTATATCTCCTTCCCAGAGCCCTGTTCTGAACTCCAACTGCCTACTCAATATTATCACTTGTACATCTAAGTTCAACATAAGCAAAACTCCTGATCTTTTCTCCAAAACCTACCTAACCCATGGTCTTCCTATCAGTTGATGACACTGCCATCCTTCTGATTGTTTGTATTATAATCAATGCCTCTCTTTCTTTCATAAGCTATGTCTATACTGCCAGCAAATCCTGTTGGCTCAACCTTCAAAATATTTCTAGAATCCAACCATTTCTCACCACCACCTCCACTGTCACCTAGACCTAGTTTAAGCCACCATGATCTCTTGCTATCTCTTGCCTTACAATAACTCCCTTGTCATAGGTCTCTCTGCTTCTGTGCTTGCTCAAGTCTATTCTTGACAGAGCAATCTTTTTTCTTCTTTTTTTTTCGGTTTTTTTTTTTTTTTTGAAACAGGGTCTTCCTCTGTCACCTGGGCTAGAGTGCAGTGGCATCATCATAGCTCACAGCAACCTCAAACTCTTGGGCTCAAGTGATCCTCCTGCCTCAGCCTCCCAAGTAGCTAGGACCACCACATGCCCAGCTAATTTTTATTATTTGTGGAGATGGGATCTCCCTATTTTACCCAGGCTGGTCTCAAACTGCTGGGCTCAAGCAATTCTCCCTCCTTGGCCTCCCAAAGTTCTGGAATTACAGGCATGAGCCACCCTGCCTGGCCTCAGAGCAATCCTTTTAGAAAGTAAGTCAGATTGTATCAGTCCTCAGCTCAGAACTCTCCAGTGGTTTCCATTTTACTCAGAGGAAAAACTAAAATCTTTATAATAGGATTAGCTCTCTAAATTCATTTCCTCCCACTCTCTCACTTTACTCACCACTCTGAATCCTTATGAACTTAGCATGTGCTGTTCCCTCTGCCTGGAATATTCTTCCCCCAGATATCCACCAACTGAGTCTCTCACTTCATTTTTGTTCCCATATCACTTTCTCAATAAGGCCCTAACCCATACAATTTGAAATTGCAAACTGCCCCTCCATACTATCCTACTTTACTATTTTTTCCATTGCACTATAACCTTCTAACATACTCTATAATTTACTTATGTGGTATGCTTCTTATTTAATGTCTATCTACCCCTTTAGAACATAAGCTCTACAAAGCAGGGATCTTTATTTGTCCACTTCACTTATGTGTCCTAAGTACCTAGAACAGTGTCTGGCTTGTAGCAAGTATCTAGTAAATATTATTTTAATGAATTTCATTTGATAAATGTATATTGAATACTTAAATTCTCTAGGCATTGGCTATATATTAATGAATTATGACCCTGTCCTCATAGAGCTTATATCCTAGTGAGGGGAGAGAGATAATTAACAAGTAAACTAGTAAGATAATTTCAGATGGCAGTAAGTGCTGTGAAAAACAACCAGGGTTATGTGAAAGCTATAGAAGGGCAACTTTAGATGGAATGGTCAAAGAAATCTTCTCTGAAGAAGTGACCTTTGGTTGAAATCTGAATGATAAAAGGAACTAGATTACAACAATCTAGGAAGAGACCTCTTAGAAGAGAGACAGATCAACAAAAGATCTAAGGCAATGATAAGATTAGCCTATAAAGCAATAAAAAGAAAGATAACATGGCTGATGAAAGTCAGTGTGGAGAACAGGTATCAATAGAAGGTGAGTTTGGAGAGGTAGGCAGGGGCCAGATCACATAGGCCTTGAATGCCATGGCAAAGAGTTTGAATTGTAGTCTATGTACAACATAATCTGATGGATAATATAAAAATATTATTCCAGTTACTTTGGGGAGAATGGATTGAGGAAGGAAAAGAGTAAAAACAGGCTGATTAAAAATATAAGATAGGAGGCAAAACAGTAGATTAGATATTCTGGGGGGAAAAGATGGTCCAATGCAAAATGTCTTCTGTTGAATATGTTACAACAAACATGCTTTCAAATGCATTGTTGGACTCACAAGAAAATAAAGGGAAATATCTTAAGTGGAAAGTTGGACTAGTTAATGAGTATTAAGCACAGCAAAAAAAAAAAAAAGAGAGAGAAGAAAATAAGGGGAAATAAACTGGGGGAAAAAATAAAATTTAACAGTGAATTGGAATCAGAATGGTAAGGAAACTTGGAAGTCAAGACAGTCCCGAGGGTAAAAGTCAACATATGAACCTAGAGGTGTAGGAAGTAAAAGTCACTTACAAAATGAAAGACTAGGTGTTAAGCCTGCACGATACAGATAGGCTGAAATCAGACCCCTACATAATAATGGGACTCTCAAAAAGGCCATACTCTCAATGAAAGCATGAGCATGATAAAAAAAAGATCTACTTGCCTGCCCCAAAGGGAGTCATCAGAAAAAACTGTCTGATCCAATCTTGGCTCTGGATATAAGAATAATTACAGTATAAATGATAGTTTCCCTAAAATTTGTAATCTTCAAATGAGCCTAGGGTTGAAATTTATATTGGCTGCACAATTGAGGAAATTCCACACTGTTCAGAATCATGATAAAGGTACTGATTAAATTTAGACTTTGTAAAGTTGGGTAATATTTAAAGATTTATCACTAACAAAAAAGAAATGGAATCTAAATTCTAGATTAATAGAGGGGGAAAATTAGACTAAGAAAAATATTTAAACTCAACAAGAAAGAAGAAAATATCAAGTTTAGGGAGAAAAAATAGGATATATTAAAAGACAGAATAGGAACAAATAAGAATAAAAATGAAAACAGAATAAGATATTGACAATAAATCAAACTACAATAAGTCAAGCTGGAAATGTTTTTAAAAATTCAGCTGTATGCCATTCACAAGAGATACACACCTACATGCACAGAAATGGCAAAGTGGAAAATAAAAGCATGGAGAAAAATATGGCAGGCAAATGCTAACTGAAAGAAAAAATAGGCATGTTAATATCAAATCTCATAATCCATAGGGCAAGAAAGCATTATTAGGGACAAAAATTGATACCAGATAGGTCAAAATAAATAGGATAGATTACATATATATTTACATTACATATATATTCTCTCATTCTATATTCTGGTCTGAGATACATTATAAATATACTATAT
>NW_012136080.1:4584779-4586390 GCF_000956105.1 Propithecus coquereli
GTAATAAACAAAACTTTAAAGCTTTTAGAAAAAAAATATATGCTATTTAAGTGACCTTAGGGTTGGGAAGTAGTTCTTTAAAATATATAAAAATCACAATTCATAAAGTGCAAGATTAATAAATTCAACTCCATTAAAATGAAGAATTTCTGTTCATCAAATGATACCATAAGGAGAATAAAAATATAATCCACTAATTGAAAGGAGATATTTTTCTCATGTATAAAACAGAAAAGGATCAGTATCCAAAATATATAAAGAATCCTTATTAATCACTAAAAAATAAAAATTAAAAAGTGAACAAAGTATATCATATTAGAATAGTTTATGCAATGCTGGAACAACAAAGAAACCTAAAAATCCCAGTGGATTAAACCCTACAAAGATTTATTTCTTGCTCACACATTGTTCACTGCAGGTCAAGTGACTCTTCAGGGCAGCTGTCCTTTATGTAGTGACGCAGCAATCCAAGCTATTTCAATCTTGAAGCTCCACCATCTCAACATAAGCCTCACTGTTTCAGGAGAAGAGGAGCTAAGAAGACATGCACCAACTCTTAAATGCTCCAGTTCCTCTCAGAACAATGGATCAGAACAATTCATATGACCCCACCCAATTGTAAGGTGGCTGAGAAGTTTGGGGGATTGCATAGGTAATGGTGAGCAGAACTTCCTCAGGGATAGACATAAACAGACATTTCATAGAAGGAGAAACAGAAATGGCTAAAGAAATACATGGGAAAATGTTCAGATGTAGTAAAGGAAGCAACCAATAAAATCACTGTCAGATACCATTAGATACTACACCAAATTGGCAAAAACTTAAAAGTCCGATACCAAGTGTTGTTGACAAGAGTGGGGAGCAACAAATTGTCTTATACTGCTGGTAGAAGTGCAAATCAAAACAACCATTTTGGAAAACAATTTGGCCTTATCTTGAAAAGTTGAGCGTACACATAAACTACAATCCAGAAATCTCATTATAATATTTTAAAATTGGGTGCCTTCTTGCATAGTTTTATTAAAAAGTTTTATCACCAAGTATATGTAGTTACTGGCATATTATAGATACCAAAATTTTTATATCACTCATAAGTGTATGCAAAGGAATCTAAACACTGTAATAATTTTATGAACTCCATCATCCATTTAAAAATACATGCACAAATTCATCTTTAAAGTGAGAAATTTTGCAGTGTTCCTTTGATTCCTTGAAATTTATTCTAATTTAATTCCTTTTATGTTTAAAAGTATTTTATTGATTACCCTGTCATATTCCTCTGCAACAAAAATACATCTTTAATACATTAAAATTTATGTCTTTCAGAAATACTCTCTAGGGATTAGGGGGATGAGGGGACAAATCTACAACTAAAGGACACGGGGAGCACTAAAGGGAGGGAAGGGCATGGCTTTAACCCACATTTAGGTGAGGCAAAGACATAAATAACTATAATGTTTGTACCCTCACAATACCCTGGAATAATAAAATAAATAAATAAATAAATAAATAAATAAAAGTAAATAAATAAAATAATAAAAGACATCTGGGGAACAACTGTAGACACCTGAACATGGATTGACTGTTAGATGATCTGATGGAAATAGCACC
>NW_012136080.1:4587820-4590966 GCF_000956105.1 Propithecus coquereli
TGAAATATTTAGCAAAATGTCATATGCATATTTGATCCAGCAATGCCACTTCTAGGATTCTATCCCAAAGATACATGGGCAAAATGCCAATAAGGTAGACACAAATTTATTCATTGTGACATTATATTCAATAGCAAAACACTGGAAACAACCCAAATGTCCATTATTGGGGCTTGGTTGGATAAACTACGGTAAATCCATACAACACAATATATTGCGGCTGTACAAAAGAATAATCTGTAAAAATAAACATCTATAAATGATGTGGAGTCATATTCAAATATGTATTGCTAAATAATAAAAGTAATATGCAAGAAAATATTTATGGTTTTTTGCATGCTATTTTCAAAGTTTTATTGTTATTGTATGCTTAGTATAAACTATGTTTGTGCAAAAGCCATTGTGCAAAAGAAGGGAAGGGAAATAAGATTTTTATATGGCTATTTTTTATATTTTTGAAAAGAAACAACAGAAGGGACAATTTAATACTATTTTTTAAAAATGGTTACCTATGTGGGAGATAGAGAGCAGGGTGGAGGGGACAGGAATAGAATATATCTTGTTACATAGTTTTAACTTTGAAACCAACAAATTAAAAAACAAAATTAAATCAAAAAGGAATAATCAGTGCTTCAAAATTGAAAACAAACTGAAAAAAATGAATTCAACTAAATATCAAGTTGGTGGCTTAACTAGACATAGAAAAACTTTACTTCAATTGACTCTAAAATGCTCTGAGTATTCCTCTCTCATAGGATATATTCTAAAAACGAAAAGAATCACAGAGAAACGTCAAGTTTCATTCAGTAGTCTTATGCCTAGTAGTAATACTAGTATTATTATTATGAAACCATTAATATTATAGTGAAGAATAAAGGAAATAATTGTACCCTTATGAACCAAGATTCTCTGTGTAAGGAAAAAAACATACAATGTTAAGTTAAAACTCCATAAACTGAAGTTTGAATTGGAAAAACATCAACATCCTTTTTCTTATAAAAAATACATATATTTCCTAGTTGTATTCCTTTATAAACCTAGAAGCAATGACAATCCAAAAGCAATGAACACCCCTAGCACCTAGAATTAAGGTTTCTAAGTACCAATCGCCACGGAAGGAATCAGGGCTTTTTGGAGAAATTACTGGTTTTAGCCCTGGGGCAGGAAATGTCCAAGATAAGCCTGAGACATCTTTTGTGCCAGAAAGGAAGAAAGCTGCAAAAGACTAATGAAGTCATTTCGAAAGGACACAGGAGCCAACTTGAAAAGACTCCCTCTGAACTAAGATGAGACAATTTGAACATCAGGAAGAATAATGATCACAATAGTTGACACACATAAAATATATAAAAATCCATAGTTCATAGCGATATTGACAGAAACTTGTAAGTCACCATTCAAAGTTACCAAGATACCTACTAATTACTCTGAACATTAATTCAGTAAAGAATCAAGCATTTATTCTTCCTTTTAATGCAAATTGTATTTTTAGAGTAACCAAATAATGGAAAAAAGGAGATCCTTTTTAAAGAAGGAATATGAAAGAAATGATAGAATTAGATAATCACCATTTTTGCACTACTGAATGAAATAATAGAACAAGGCAATAATTATCAATGAATGCTGTGCTGATTATTCTCTACCAGTCCCTCAGCTCTGTTCTCTGCCCTTCCCTGGGCTGCTCTTGTGCCCCAGGAATCTGACCTCAATGAACTGCTGCTGACAGAGGATGGAGTGGAGGGAGGGATTCGTGTTATTCCTCCCACTCCAGCTCAGGCTCACTGTTGTGCTGACAGGCTGCTTTTCCCTTTGGCCACAGCTCCCTTCGTGTGGCCCATCTCCCACCACGCCAGCTCTTACCTGGTAACAACAATCTCTCCCTTTACCACTTTAGACTTAGGGGCAGTAGCAGCCCCTGAGGGGTGTGTGTGTATATGTATATGTACACACACACACACACACACACACACAGAACCTGCATCCAATCCAGTCTAGCTCCTAGACCTGACTCCCAGTTCATAGGAAATATGGGTCATAGAGGAGCAACTTAGATGACTCAGCAAAGAAGGAAGCAGCCAAATCCAAACTATAAGACATTCTACAAGGCAAACAACCTGGATACTTCAATAAATCAATTAAAAATGGGAGAGAAGGATGTATAAGAATAAGAAACTTGAGGACAAGCAACCAAATGCAACATGCAGATTTTGTCTGGATCCTCATTCAAACAGAGTACCCATCTTGAAGACAATTGGGTAAATCTCAACATGGGCCTGGTATTAGATGATAAAAAGAAACTACTAATTTTGTTACATATGACAATGATATGGATATTATGATTTTTTAAAATCCTTATCCTCTAGACATGAATACTGAAGTATTTGTGGGTAAATTAACATAATATCGGGGGATGTGTTTTAAAATACTCTAGGAAATAAAAGAAAGATGATAAATGAGACAAGATTATCATAATTAATAATACTGTATATTAAAAACATAAATTTACCACATACAAAGACAAGAATAAATACATAAAATCATAAAAATAGATTTCACAATAGATGTAAAAGACCTCAATGGAGAAAATTATAAAATTTTTAAAGATATCAAAAAGGCCTAAATAAATGGAATGGATGATAAATAAATTGATAGTATCAATATATTAAAGAGGTCAACTCTATCCAAATGTATCTAAAAAGGCAAAGTAATTCTAATCAAAATCTAAACAGGAGTTTTCAAGGAACTCAATCTGCCAATTTTAAAATACATAGGGAAGAGCTAAGGACCAAAAATAGTAAACACTTGTAAAAAACCAGCAGGTGAAGGAAATATCCCTACTAGGAAACATATATTAAATCCATAGTAATTAATATAGTTTGAGCATAAAGATAAACATTAAAACCAATTGAACAGTTAGAGAGTCCAAATCAGACCCAAGCATATATGAAAATCTGATTTATTATGGCACTGCCTATTAAAGAAAAAATAATAGACTGTGGTTTTCCACGAAGAAAAACAAAATAAATTGGGATACTTACTTTTGCTTTAGGCAAAAAAAAAAAATTTAAACCTTAAAAGTAATAAACAAAACTTTAAAGCTTTTAGAAAAAAAATATATGCTATTTAAGTGACCTTAGGGTTGTTTG
>NW_012136080.1:4593617-4602640 GCF_000956105.1 Propithecus coquereli
TACTTAAAAAAAAAAATTTATGTCTTTATTTTCTTCATGTTCAGCCTCAGGAGACCCTGTGAATATGCTCATGACACCATGAATTGTGGCACCAAGGAGACAGAAACAAACCAAGTGCTATCAACAGGCAATTGTACAAATAGTGTTTACTTACATAATAGAATACTATGCAACACTGAAAAACTGGTAAACTACAATGATGTGCCACCAAGTGCCACATATCAACATGGATAAATTTCAAACACATAATTTTGGTGAAAAAAAACAAGCAGCATAAAAATACATGACAAACAATATACCATTTGTAAAATATATATAAAAGTGAATCATACATCATTGATAAACATCTATATAATAGAACTAAACAAAAGACAAAAGAAAGGTAACCGGAATCAGAACAGTGATTATATTACTCCCACTGGGGAAGGGGAAGGGTGGTTTTAGAACAGGTAAAAGGGAGCTTCATCAATATTTGCAATGTTCTAGTGCTGACTTTTGGATGTTTATTTTACTATTCTTTTATGTTATTTTTATGACTGCAATATTTTTTAGTGTTTTCAAAGAGAAACAAAAGTGGCTACAAAAGTCCAGACTGACCTGACCTGAAGAGCCCCCATCATAATGCAGGTAATGTGCCTGGGAACGCCATGTGGTTCCCATGTCTGGGGACACTGTCCTTTCTGCCTGAGCACTCAATGTTGGGAGAAGCAGAGAAGAATGGAGACACGGTCCATACGTTCAGAAAAGCTCTTTGCTAGAGTCTCACTTCTGAGGTTTAGAGGTTATCTGATAGCACTGAAACTTTTTTTTTTTTTTTTTGAGACAGAGTCTCGCTCTGTTCCCTGGGCTAGAGTGCCGTGGAGTCAGCCTAGCTCACAGCAACCTCAAATTCCTGGACTCAAACGATCCTTCTGCCTCAGCCTCCCAAATAGCTGGGACTACAGGCATGCGCCACCATGTCCGACTAGTTTTTTCTGTATTTTTAGTTGTCTGGCTAATTTCTTTCTATTTTTAGTAGAGACGGGGTCTCGCTCTTGCTCAGGCTAGTCTCGAACTCCTGACCTCAAACAATCCGCCCGCCTCGGCCTCCCAGAGTGCTAGGATTACAGGCAGGAGCCACCACGCCCGGCCAGCACTGAAACTTTTTCTATAAACTTTTTTATTTCCTGATTGATTGACAATATATTGACTCTTTCAAGCTTTTGCTTGTTCACATTGGAACTCTCCAGACTACAGTATCATTTCCCATTGCACAGACTTTTATTCATTCATTCACTCATTCATTCAGTAAATGTTTATTGACTTCCCACACTGTGCCAGATCCCCTGAAGAACACAGAGCGGCCTCTGTTCTCTTGAAGCCTACAGTTCACGGGAATTTCAGTGGAAGAAATAAGGACAATTCAAAAGAAAGAACGGAGGAGGGGAGGACAAGAGGGAGAGAATGAAGGAAGGCAAGTATCCTGACAACAGAAGGCGATGCACCGGCAGGAATAACAAGGATTTTATTTCTTTATCCCTAAGCCCACCCTGTTTGACACGCTTTTCTCCATATAGTCCCTCAGCTTTGCTGGGTCCTGGGTATTTAAGACATTCCTGATTTTCAGAGGCAGTGAGAAAGGAAGAGAGAACTTAGGACCTGACACTTGACCCTGGGTGTGTTTTTATATGAGTACCTTGCAGTGCTGTTTGTTTGTTTATTCTCTTTCAGGTCTACCTCTGTAACCTTTTTTGGGCCATGAACTCCTAATGAAGCCTATGGATAGGTTTTCAGAATAACATCTTTAAATGCATAAAATAAAAACATATAGGATTACAAACCAATTACATTAAAATGCAATGGACCTTCCTGAGAGAGGACAGACTAGGATAGTAAACCAAAAAGGAGAAAGCAAGGCCTATTCTGAATGCTTCCACAAAAGATAGCTGGTGAGGGTGTAGTGATTTAACCCAAGACACACATGGCTGCCTCACCAGACAGAGGAATAAACTAACTCAAGAAAACTTGATTTAAAAGTGAAGTGGCTGATTGTCTATTTCTTAATAAAGCACTGTAATCAAAAATACTCAGTGTTGTACTTCAACAGAGTGTTTCATTTATCAAATGTTTCCAGAACATCCAATCCATTTCTTAATTTCTGTTTACTCTTTCATCATCTCCCCCCATGCACCCCTGCTTTATTCCAATCTTTGATCTGTGTCTTGGGTGTTGACAAAGGATTTGGCTTATCCTGCCTCACTGCACGAGATTCCACCACCTCCCTATTAATGAAGCGAATAACACTAGAAGGGGATCTAATGTAAGCGCTGTCTATGTGAACAGTGACTGCGACATTGGGAGGCTCGTAGATTGCTAGATTGCGCGTCTAATCATTCACGATAATTCATCCACTGGGCTTGATTTGGGAGGGGCGATGCTTTTAGGCATGCCAAATCTGACACCCGTCACAACTCAGCATCTTCAGAGAAAGTATTTGACAGAGATCTACGTGCACCCACGTGACGAAATGTGGTCACTGCACCATCTCTTCATTTGGGAAACTTCCCAAACACCCCTTAAATAAAAGACAAAGATTTAAATATCTCCATACCCAGGAGACAGAAACACCTTGCCGTCTATTTTCTTTTCTCGGGAATTGCCTTTTCTCCCAAACAACTCAATCGGCTTTATCTACCATTATAGTTTCAAACAAAACTATTGTATTACTTGCATCACCATATCCTTTCTGATAATTGATATCAGTTCACGTAAGTATTAAAATGCATTACCCTTACCCTTCCAAACGAGGACTCAATAATATTCTGTCTCTTCCCTGCACGCATGCACACATGTACATTTACCCAGCACCTTCTCCCTCTTTACATCTCATAGTAGAGAGAGGAATAAAAAATTAAAAAATATTAGATATTGCCTTTTGACTTGACTGCTAACACAATAAAGCAGCATTGTAAACTGAATCATGGGAGTCTGCTGTTCTTATTGCTCTCTTTGCTGGTATTACTTCATGGATATTAGAACCCTTAGGGATATTGGAATATGAATAAAGATTTTTTTTAAATCAGCTGGGGTTTTTTTTTTCTTGGTTCTGTTTCTAAAAATAATGCAGTTTGCAAAAACAGAAGGTTTGGTTTATAACACAAACAAAATTGTTACATTCTGAATGGGTTGTAAGTACCTGATTCTTTGCCTTTTTACTCATCCCTGCAAAAAAAAAAAAATCTGCAAATCCATTTGCTAACCAGCTGTACCTCTGTGCGAAATAGATAACAACCTGTGCAAGCCAGGGTTTGCTGTGAATCGGTGCTGATAGGCCTGAATCTCATAGCTTTTTTTAAATGCTAATGACAAGAAACATTTCCGAAGCCAAAACGCTCTTGTAGATCTGTCTTCCTCTATTATGACTGATATTTGCTTGTAAGTACATAGAACACTTGTTCCCTGTCCCTTATCTGTGGTGCTGCAGCATGCTGACCTACATACCATTCAGCACAATATGATGCACAAACATCTTCTATATAATTTTTCATTTTCGACTTAAAAACAGTAGAGGCAAAATAGGATTGCTGCAAATCTAACAAAGAGATGGCATTATTTCCAAATAAAAATGTGCATTTTTCCAAAGAATTTATTTGTCTAGCAGCATGAAGTTCATACATAGCAATGCTGGGAAAAGGGTGTTGAATTGCGATTAGGAAGGAAGGACTTAGGGAGAGAAACAAAACCCATCTTTTCTACTATCTGAGAATAATTAAACTAACTTATTTCTCACCACAATTAGAAGTTCAGCTTTTCTGAACCATGTTTTTGCAGTGTCACGCAATGCGGCAGATATAATAATCCTGAAATACATACAATAATCACAAAGGAATAAGGGTAGAAAGTGACACGGGTAGCTGTGGGGAGGGAAGAAATAATCTATTTTCACACCTGCGATTGTCAGAACACTCCAAACCACGTTATTTATCGTTTTTAAATTTCTCGTCGCTATGGCTGCCACTTTGTAGGTCCTCTCCAACATTGATATGATACTTGGGTTTACAGCAAAACTGTTAATAGCTGCAGTTGAAACCTTAAACTTGTGGTTATCTGATGACCCAGTCTTCTTAATGCTCTGCAAGACCATTGTAATTGCAAATACAGTGGAGCCACGTAAAAAAGGAGGACTGTATTTCTAGGACAAGGGCACAAAGGAGACCAGCAGAGGTGCCAACAAGGTCAAAGGGGAAATAGGGTGACTGGCCAAATTGAAAACCCCTCATTAACTTGGAACACAGCTGGAAGTCTCCACTTACACCGCCTTTCCTTCACCAGCTGAAGAGGTGGCTTACAAATGCACCTGGGTTTAATTTTTAATGATCAGCTATCTTTGTTTTCCAAGTTTAATGTGTCTAAAACAATTGGAAAATCCTCAAGTAAGATAAAAATGGCTTGGGTTGTGGCCCAAACGACCTCTTTCCTTACACTTTAAGTAATTTATTTTGTTTCCTAATTATTTTGAGGAGACCTGAGTAAAAGAACTGCAACAAATACTTTGCCACCATGGTTGAGTGTTAACAATAAGTTTTAAGCATGAATCACATTTCTGAATCATTATTTTGTGGTTCTCTATAAGTAGAGCAACCCTTTCTGAAGAGTTAGCAATTATTTAAGTTTGACCAGCTAGAAGCCTCATTTCCAAAAACCCAGATTAAAGATAAAATAAATTTTCACACTTTTTGCAATTTTACAGTTATTTTGCTTAATTGTTTGCACCAGCCAAATTTATCCATCAGCTGCCAGATCCCTGCTTATTTGTGAGCAGTGTTAACCCAGCATTTTACAATTTCTATGTGATATGGTAAACAGAGCATTCTGCTGAGAGTCTGGAGACCCAGGGCTCATCTTAGCTCTACCATGAACTAGCCGTGTGACTTTGAGCAAGTCACTTGACTTCTCTGAACCTGTTTATCTGGGGTTTGGAGTAGTTAAATGGTAAGAGCTCTTCTGGCTGTAAAATTCTGCAATTGGCTCCCTGTATCCTTTTCATTTGGGACCACTTATCTCACCACTGTTGGCTCACGTTCACTGCTAAATACCATAGAACAATTTTCTAAGAGCTTATTTCAGATGATACTGAAAACTCTTGGAAAACCTTGTCTTTCGGCATTACCGTAGATATGCTTAAGTGATAACCAGATTCCACTTTACTATACATTGCTAATAGCAACATTAAACTCCCACATGAGTTCCATAGGTCTAACTTATTAATGGTCTATGCTAATGCAATTTCCAGAAAGTATGTTGTTATTAAATTTTCTGGAATTTCAACACAGCAAAACAACATATAACTGCTTGATAAATTACTCTGAATAGATTTAGTAATTTGTGTAAGGGTGGCTCTCATTTATGTGAGAAGCCTAAATCCATTTAAAATTAATTTCTAATTTTCTTATATTTATGTCATTCAGAAATACACTGCTGGTCCAGGAGTAATCTTTCCAAAACCCAAGTGAACTATTAATTTTGTTTGGGTTAAGGCATAAAATCTTAACAGTGTACAGTATCCACAATTTGCCAGTTACTCTTCACACTCCTTCCAAATAGTCTGCGCATTTTTTTTTCCTCAGAAGACTGAGATTTTGTGTAGCATCTCTGCTTTTTATCTTAAATACAAGGGAGAAGATAGATGGTTTTATTAAGCCACAGTTCCTAGTAAATATCAAATTAACATTAAAATTTTCATGGACTAAGCAATCTGCATTTTATACTACTTTTAATGATCTGGATGAATAATCATAGTCAAAAATTCTAGGTCCTTTTGTTTGAGTTCTATTTATAAAATACACCCAAATGAAGATTCTATGTCCTCATTGTCATCATTATTTAAAAATAATCACCATGTTGTTGAATTCTGTCTGATACTATGCTAGGCCCTATACATAGAGCCATTTATATGGTTACAATAGCTGCCCCATGAAAGATGAGATGACAGTAAGATGGATTCGCCCTCACAGAACATACAGATTATGAAATATAAGCATCAGGTAGAATTTCTACAAGGAGTGTAGAAAAGTGGTGAATTTTAAATGCTATCCTCTAGTAACATCTTATGCTTTAGGCTTCAGCAGTCAATTATACACATACACACACCCTATCAATGTACATCAAAAACAGCAATACAGATAACTGACTTAAAAATTACTCACAAATGCAAAATCAAATTTCTACTAGTAGACAATTGCTTAAAGAATTTTGAAATTCCATAAGTAGGTTGGAAAGGAAATGAGACAACTGATTCTTACTTTGTTTTAACCAAATTCATTTATTTATTCATTTACTTAACACTTATTGAGTTCTTACTACATGCCAAACAGCATGTTTTTGCTAAGTTCAATGTAATTCCTGAGAGAAATAAAATGATCAAGGAAGAAATCACACTAATTCCTAAAGCACTTTCATTGCAAAAGTTGCAAACCAAGTGAAATTGATAAGGAATTGTTAATAAAATATTTTACACCTGATTTTTAAAATTACTGAGATATTACCTCAACTATCTTTTCATAGTGCCACCGAAAATATTTCAGAATTTTATCCCAGGAATTCTTTTGTAGTAAACAGAATGTATGATCCATTGCATTTAACTTTTAAAATGCAACTAATCTGTTAACTCTAGATTATCTGAAAGTAGATGATCTAAATCATCGTCATGCTTAATCTCCAAATGGCCATTGAGTTAGTGGAAAGATACCTAAGAAAATCATGTTCCATCCAAGTTATGTCAAAATACATGCTGCGGACATGATCATTAAAGTTGCATTTCCACATCATTTCAATTTGGCGTCCTTTGGTCTGGAGGTATTGCACTAGGCAATCTCAGTAACACTTCCCCCCTCCCACAGGTAGCTTTATCCTAGGTTAGTCTCATCTATAACTAGAGTAACCATTTTTTTCAGGACATCACAGTGTATTACTGTTGTCCCAGCATAATTATAGATAGCTTCCATTTACACTTTCAGAAAGACCCTGGTTAGGAATGATTAATTATATGGGCCCCCATTCACAACACAATCTATGATACATACCTCAAGCCCTATATTAGAACAAATTCTAGTCCTGACTAACATTAGAAATGTATTGGACTGCAAAGTTGCAAATTCCTGCTGGAATTTATAATCCCCCCTTTCCCCATGCAATAGACATAGTTTTTTGAAGAAACAAGCTGAACAGTCTACCCTGTCTGATTTCTGGATATGGCCTGTCAAACCACAGCTTTCCTCCACTTGCACCCACCGAATTTACTAAATATTCCCAGAATCCAGGTAAGCTCTACTGGATCCTGCACAAAGCCTGACTCTGCTACAAATTGCTGAAAAATAGAAAATTTATCTTATTCACCTTGGTGACTCCTAATGCCTTTAACATTCAGTCCTGTTTGTAAGAGCCACTCAATAAACATTTGTTGAAATGCCTGGAACATTCAGTCAAAACACCTGGATGGTTGGCCTAATTCCTTACTTTCTGTGTGGCCATTTATCATCATGTATATCCATAGAAATCCAGAAAACAGACAAATGCCAGGCCTGTGCATGTTTGTGGGGAAAAGTGCACAGGTGCAGATGGAAGGAAGTAATACCACACTTAAACCATCCCCTTCCTTCTGGTAACTTCTCAATCTATCTTCATGTTATTTTCTAAGGCAACTAGTTGGCCACTGCTGCAACCAGGTATTCTAGATGTAGGAGCCAGGTCTTTCCCCAAAAAAATCTATCAACAAAACAGTTGTTTCCATCCGGATCTCCAGAACAAATAAAGTCAGGTTCCAAAACAGAATTTGGCTAAAGAAACATCAGTGTCTGATGCTCAGTTCTTCCTTAACTTGTGCAGCATCTCAGGAGGCTTGGCTCCATCGAAAGGCCATCATAGTAATGGGAGAATAGTGGGGGGTGAAGTAGAAGATAATAGAAGAGTTTAAAATAATCTTTTGCTCATTCTGACTTTTTAAAAAGTTGAGATTTGTCCACAAGTTATTAGCAAGAATGTAGTATTTCAATAAACCTCATAAACTGTGCTGAAACATTTTGCCTCCTCAGTTTTTACATTCTCCAACTTTGATTTGAGATTTTCTTTTCAAATCACAACTTTAGCACACTTGTGATTTTTTTTTTTTAAGATCACCCAAGCAAACTGAATAAATGCTGTGACTATGCCTAATGCAATGATTTTATGAGCCTACTACATGAGATGGAATCAAAACTGCCATATAATTTGGTATTGTCTGGTAAGGAAAAGGTTTTCTACAATATCCATTTATCTTTGCAAAACAAAACAAAACAGAACAAAAAACCTGCCATGGATTTCAAGCTAGAAAGAAGGGACACAAAGAACCGGGCCCTGGAATTCAGGCTCCACAGTATACAACGTGTTGTTTCGGAAGGTTTGAGCTCTCTCCTTCCATTGGCCAACATGAAAGTTGTTTCAGCAAGTAGGGAACAAAGGAAGAATTTAATTTACAAAAGAAAGTTTAATGGCACAGTGTCTATTAGGAACTTTTATTTACGCTGCACCTGGCATTATTTTTAACTATCTGTGGAATGGAGTTGCCTGTACCAACACTGACAAGAAAATAGTGTGTTTCTGCACCCAACACATAAACTTTTGTCATGTACATATGAACCCAGGGATCCGATCAGCAACACAAGTGTTTATTGGAGGATGCTGGCATGAAGGGGGTGTGCTTGCATTCCTGGTGGGAGTGGGTCTGCATCCCAGCTTCTATATGTGGAGGATGGTCACTACAAACTCTTGTCTGAGCCCTCTACAGTTTGTGCCCGTTCACAACTCAGTTGACAAATCTCCGTGCTTCCTCATTTTACGGTAAAATAGTCTTTAAAATAGCCTTGTAAACACTAGATGGATAAACTAAGTTGAGGAAACCCTTTCATTCATTGCAATAGCTCCTGCTGGTCAAGGTAAGATTTTAGAGTTTTTAACTGTAAAATCTCTAACTTCATCTAAAAGCATTATCTTTCCTTTTTTTTTTTTTT
>NW_012136080.1:4602690-4631111 GCF_000956105.1 Propithecus coquereli
GATTTAGGTATGTAGCTGTGTCTCACTCTACTAAAGAGAGCAAGTCCGGTTGATGAAATGACACGGTTCAGGACAGAGGGAAACACACAGGACTGAGAGTTTTTAACTGTAAAATCTCTAACTTCATCTAAAAGCATTATCTTTCCTTTTTTTTTTTTTTTTGTCAAAGAAAATATGATTTAGGTATGTAGCTGTGTCTCACTCTACTAAAGAGAGCAAGTCCGGTTGATGAAATGACACGGTTCAGGACAGAGGGAAACACACAGGACTGGGAGACCAGAAACCTGGGTTCCAGGACCAATTCAGCCATGACCTGGCTGCTATGTTTCTTTGGATGCTTCACTTCATCTTCCTCTTCATCACAACTTCCTCACCAATACAAAGAGAATCTTGGCTGAGATCATCTTGAATTTCCATACCAACTCTAAAACGAGTCCATGATTCTCTAAGAGGAACCTAGCTTTCCTATCATGTGCATTTTAGTTGGATGTGAAAAGTTTACTTCTGATGCATTTAAATGGTGACCATTAAGGAAAAGAAAGTTTCGAGCTACAAAACCTGCCGATCCTGACCATAAGCCCCATTAAATTTGCAGACCCAATATTATATTCTGCCATAATCAGGTGGACCCGGACAGAAAGCTAACCAGATATCAAGAAAAAGTCTGAGAAAGATATCCAGTAGCAAGTTATATTCCAAATGCTCTAAAGAAAAGGAGACGCTGCATTAATCCATGCTACAGCCTCCTACGGTTCAAAATGGGCGGGGGGCGGGGTGACGGTGAGATTAACCTGTAGCCAATTTTAAAATAAGAAAAACATAATCTTTTGAAATATATCAAATCTAAAGAATAATTTCTGATTAAATATGCCATTACCAGAAAGAATCCACAACTTAACCATAACATTTGAGGACTCCAGTATTAAATGTACAGCTTTTCCCTGTGATTTTCAAACTTTTTAAAGCCAGCTCAATCGCCCATGCTGTCAAGCCTGTAATTTAAATAATTGGAATTATAAACTTGCCCCTCTTCCCTAAAATTTTAATCTCTCTCTCCTTCTACCCACCCTCCATCTCACCATGGAACGACTACAGATTGCCTGGCTCTCCAGTTGCTGCAGTCCCAACCAGGTCAGCCAAGAGCAAAACTGAATTTACCATGGGACAATGAATTGCCTGAGTGTCCATAAAAGCTTGTTGCATAGGGCAGTGAAGGCAACAGTTTCCAATTCCAAAAATACTTCTCTACTCTTAAAGGGGCAGCTTGTAGAAGAGCTGCACACATCCATTTTTGGGTCATGCATTCATTCATTCCCTCTGCTCATTCACTCGAAGTGGACCTCAAGCACTTCCTGGATAGGTAGGCCACCGTCTGAGCATGTCAAAGCTTTTCTTTGTCACTGGAGCTGTCAGCTATGTTCTGAGTTTCCATGCACCACACATTTAGTTGAAGCCGGGTGGGGGTAGGACAAAAAAAGAAGCACACAGATGTATAGTTAGCTTTTATGTTCTGTAGGGATACCCTTGAAACATGTTAAAAAATGTCAGGCAAGACATCTGGTCAGCTGTCCTAATCCATATTGGGGTTTTTAGGCTACTGTTATGCCCCAATATGCTTTGAACATTGCCAATATGCTTTCTCTGCAGAAGCAGCAGTGTGTCCCCTTTGGTTTCTGAGTTCATCCCCAGCACTGGTGTTTATAGTGTCACGTACTGAGCAAAATGAAAAACCACATACTGTATCTCGTGTGCCTGGCTAATGAAACAGGTCGGACAAACCTTGTGCAATCAGTGACGGGGGCCGATTGCCTTAGGTCGGGTCCATCTTGCAGACTGCAGAAGAATCAGCTGTCACCAGTGCCATGCGGCAGATGGACAGTTTGCATCGATTTCCAGTCAGGCGCCAAACCCTTTAGAAGCTTTGGCAGCCCGAGCACCATCAGGCAGCAGCCTTTGATGTCCTGCAGATGGCTGTGGCAGCCATCTTGCCTTCGCACCCTGAGAGCCCACGTCTTACTTTCAGGCAGCATTCACTCTGGCCTGGGCCTGAGGTCAGCCAGAGAGATGGGTCCCTGGTCTGGGAGGCACTCGCCACTAGCCAGAACCTTCTGCCAGCTCCACTTCTACGTGGATAGCCACTAAAATGTCCTTTTTTAAAAAAAAAAAAAAAAAAGGAAAACATACACACACAGATCTGATTCTTCCTATCACAGATTTGCAGAGGCAAACATGCCTCTTTCCCTCTCCCCAGGTCACCAGTCCAACCCCTGGAGAGTAACCTTGTTTCTTCTCTGGTAAGTGTGAGACTCCTCTGATACTGTCAAAATCTTCTGCCCACATCGACTCCACATCGACCGTGGAGATGACAGAAGCACCTAGATATTCCTTTAAAACCAAACAAAATCAGACAAAAAGAGAAAGGCAGATAAAGCATGGGCTGCTTCCTCCTGCCCCCAGACTTCCTAAGGTAAATAGTGCCTGTTTTCTCCTTCCCCGGCTACAAGTTTAGCCCCCAGCCAATGTTAGACTCCCTCTTCCCCTGGCATTACCACCAAACCACGGCAATCAAGCAATTTCAGAATAATCAGAATTGCAAATTGGAAGGTTTTAAATTTGGTGTCCATTTTAAGACCCCTTCAGAACTCTGCTTCATCTGGGTCTGACTTGCCCTAAGCTCTAAAGCAGAACAAAGCACGGTCTTCATGGTGGTCAGACTAATCTTCTGCCATGAATAGCCCAGAGTAAGCTGTCGAAACGCTGAGCCTGGAGGTCTTCCAAACGGCGCCCTTGCACATTTGGTAGAAGCGGTTAGGAATTCTGACTGGCACTGTTAGTTAGAAGTCATGTCACTGCACCACAGAAGCAAGTGCGGGTCTTTCCCGCCTGTACGATCAACCTAGAAATTTCTACTTCCCTCCACACCTCCTTGATAGAGCAGGGCAGGCAGGGAGAAGTTTAGAGCAAGTGGCTGACAAAAATTAAAAACAAACTCAGTGAAAATAAATTCAATAATGTGTGATTTCCAGCCACTCAACAGTAATAGAAATATTTGGTAAAAATATATAGATATAAATTGCCCATTAATGCAAACTGGTTAAAGCCAGTAAATGGAAAAAAATAAAAAGTTAATTAGAGCTTTTTGAAGCTTTGTTATATATACATCATTTGCAGGTGCTACAAAAGTGAAAAATAACCATTATAATTACTAGTATTCAAAGATTCATATTTTTCCCGTGTAATTTATTTAGGATTATCAGTTTCCTTGTAGTTATACAAAAGGCCTGTCAAGGTGTTTCCCACGTGTTTGGCTCGCGTGTGTTCCAAAAACAAGCCAAAATGCTGTTGTATTTCACCCAGTACAGGGAAGCTACTCTGAGGAAAAAAAAAATAGGCCAAGTTTTACCTGGATCTCTATCCTGGTAAATTATCTTACGTATGTTTTAATTTTTTTTCTTGTTCTTTCTGTCTTTATCTTTCTCTCTCTCTTTGTTAAAATACATCTGTGTTTGTTGACTGCCCCAGATTATATCTAAGTGAGGAGTGGGTGTACTAGCACCTGGTATGGTATATGTAGCTTAACAATACATATCATTACATTATTTACAGCTCATTTTATGTTATTCAATAGTAAACTGCAAATTAACCCTTCAAGAACCAGCTGGAGAAAATGCTCCGTTAGGCATGAGATATCCAATGAAAGCTTTTGTTCCTTGGCAGAATTGCTAAGAGTACATCTATAACTGTATTCATAAACACGGAAGTGTGTTCATTACAACAGGGATGCCCACCAGAGCCAGCTAATTCCTCTCTCAGGAAATCTGTTTCATAATGATATTCCTTACTCCACCACACTTGTACTTATGCTGATAACACAGGTTATAAAAGGGACTTAGGACGGGAGTCAATTAATGTACTGGCTCTTTAACCTCCTTTATTAGAGTACATTAGGCACCAAAGGGACTCGATGTTATGCTTCTGGCAATAGAAAGACCCAAGCAATACCATTTCTTGCCATCTCAGCCCTGTCTTCAGTTCACAGGAATACACATCATGATCTGACCTCATTAGGCACCGATCCCGCAGCAGACAAACACAGAGGGCAAGGCTGGTGAAAGAGGGTGCCAAGAAAGTGCCCTGCTCGCATCAAAGAAATCGTCATCACCAAAGCCGATCTCAGGGCCCGTGGTACCTTTCTCTTACTGGTGTGATAAACTGGATCTTCGAGATCATCAAGTTCTACTGACTTTTGTCTGTCCACATTTGAGAGAACTGAAGCCCAGAGAGGCAAAACAACTAGCCTGAAGTCATCCAGCTTATTAGGAGCAGAGTCAAAACTAGAGAATTCAGAGTTCCTGATTCCTAAAAGGGGGCTCCCACCCTACCTCCTGATGTGTTTTCAATACAAAAAGCAATCACTAATAAGCAGTCATAAAAGACTGGACCCAAGGAAAGGAAAGAAATATAAGCATAAATATAAATAAGTTTTAAAAGACAGAGGGTTAGATAGATAGATAGATAGAAGGAATTTTAAATTGCATTGTGAGAGAGAAAATACAAGTTTCAAATAAGTTCTTTGCTGATAAAGAATTTAGTTTCTCTTTTTCTCCTCTAATTCACATTAATAAGAAAATAAGTACATATGTTGGGCCAAAATCAAATGTGTTTTTAATAATATGAAGTTTTCTGAAAGAAGGATACAATATAATTTGACATGAGAAAGAATCCTCTGCTACTATGCTACCCAAACACTACTGCTAACCTTTAGAGAACCCAACAATGTCTTGTTGCTGAATTAATCAGTCTCAAGATTATCAGCAATTTAGCTACATTTTGTTGGTAATTAGCTTGATAAATTAAGATCTGCAATAGAAAACATGACATCTTATTGTTTCTGAGGTTTTATGGTATTTTTCTAAAACCGGCAGCTTTCTTTTAAAACGTTCATTTATATTGCAAGAAGACAAACAACAAAACCCAAAGTTTGTCGAGTCTGGTTCCAGACAACAACAGTCTGCCCCAGATGCACTGGGCAAAATATCAAAGATTAGCCATTCATAATGGAAACTTCAAACGTGTGGTTTAAAATAATATTCAAATCCTGGGACTGTGAGCAGTGGCTTCTAGATAGTGAGAAAACATCAGCTCAATTCCTTCATGTTCTTCTTTCTTTTCTATAATCACAGAAAAAATGGGCTGGTGGAGAAATATTATGAAAAATGGTGAAACATGGAGAGATGTTTCCATGTTTATCTGAATGGTTCTCTGTGTATTAAGAGCGCAAAAATGGCAAATTAGAAGCTCAGCTCTTTTTCATCAAAACTGTCCACAAACAACATGATTTCTTGGGGCTAATTTCCATTCCGGGGATAGTGAAAGTCATTCTAAATGACCAAAGCCATTTCAAAAGGGTAAGAGCATGTCAACATGTCCACAGGGTCAGAGCTGCTCGCTCTCAAAGATTTCAAACGCTCTAGAAGCTCTAGCGATACAATTCCCTCTCTTTCACAATGAATGGAAATGAGAAAAGGTATCTCCCTCTGAAACATGCTAAAAATATAGCAATTACCCAATACAGATGTGGTGTTATAAACTCCTATTCCAAAGCATTCTGTTTCAGCCATGATTTCCATTGCAGAAAACTGTACTAATAGAAACATCCCTATTAATCTGAATTTGAGATATTTCATACAATGTATATTACCTTGCTGCTGCCTGCAACCTTCTGCCAGGTTTTTTTTTTTCCTTTTTAGGAGGTGCTTTGAGGGGACCATACCATGAGAACAATACACAGCTGCTGCTGTATAGAGATATCTAATTGTCAATATTGTGGAAATTCTACAGCTTATTACATGCATTCAGTCTAATTCTGGGCAAATTGCCAGTCACTTCAGGGACAATCAAGTGAGCCACATTACACGTGGTACAGCATCACAGCTTTAAGATACCCGGCTGTTTTGCCTCTGGCCAGAGAATGTTTGTACCAGTGCTACCGAGTGAAGGGGGGTAACTACAAATAAAATAAAATTTGTATTTTTTCAAGTGGGCTGCATTTCAAGCCCAGATGTTAGTAATGAAAGATTCAATTTAAGGATTTAAATTACAAATAAATAAAGTATGAAACAGATGTGATTTTTAAGGAAGTTCAAATTATCCAGGAAGAAAAATATCTCTGTGCATGACAAAGTAATAGGGATTGTCTTGAAGAGTCTGTTGAAAACAATCTGCTAAGCGCAATTCACCCTTAGGACAGGATTGGTTTGGAATGGGAAGGACTGGTGGAGCTTGTCATTAAACAAAAATTGTGTTTAATAAAACTTTATAACCGTGATTAATCCTATGAGGCCCTAAAGGAGTTTGCAGTTTCTGATAAACACATTTTCCTTGTTTGCAATGGTAATGATATTTTGAAGTGAATGGAATAAGAACAAAAAACTCTAAGGGTAGAAAAAGGAGGGTTCGGCAGGTACCACCTAGGTGGAGATTACGGGGACATGTAAGAAACAAGGGCCACCATCAGGAAACTGCTTTGATGTGTGTGTGACACATGTACCCAAAGATGAGTGTAAATATTACTGAGAAATCTGTTGAGCAGGCAGTAATGGAGCACATCTTTATTTATACAGACAAGCTAATAAGGCTTTTTTTACTCTAAGCTGATCATTAGGTTTGCCTATCAAAAGGATGACAGTGATGTAAGACACAGTGTCGCCTGTTGGGAGACTATTCCATGCAAGTGAAATCAAAAGGGACCATCCAGACCTTCGCTGTTGTGTACAGTAGCCACTAGTCATATGTGGCTATTTAAATTTAAATTTAAATGAATTAAAATTAAAAATTCCATTTTTTATCATGTTAGCCACATTTTAAGTATTCAACAGCCACACCTGGCTAGTGGCTACCATATTGAACAGCACAGATAAAGAATATTTCCCTCACTGCAGAAAATTCTATTGACGGTGTTGCTCTAGACCAATGGAGGAAGATTAGATTTGGACATTGGGAGACAGAGTTTAATTCTCAGTTCTCTTCTTTCTAGCCACGGGGTCTTGGGCCATTTGGTTCCCCTTTATTGTCCTGAATCTTGTGTATACCTATGTGTGCAGACACACACCTACATACCCTGATACTCAAACAAGGATGACAAAAATAACCATCCGGTGACCTTTTTGAGGCCCCAGAGAAAAACCAATCCACAAGCCCAGCTCTGCTGAACTGATCTCTCACCTGATGGTCAGTTATCTCCAGCAAGTGACCGAGGACAAACACCTCCAGAATCTCATTCTCTATGCACAGGAATTGTGTGAGTGCCCCAGCACCAACAACCAAACCTCTGGTAATCAAAAGCCACAAAATTAAATCATTTTGTGGCAACTTGGAGGTGGAGAAATACAAACTGCAAAGGCTTTTCATAGGAGAACCAGTTCAGGAAAAAAAGTGTTAATCCTTTGACATACAAGCTCTAACAATCGAATAGTGCGTATGGTGGAAATCTTGTCTCCTGGGCATCTTCCCTACTGCCAGCTGAGCATCCTCAGAGCGCCAGCTCACACACAAACCCACCCTGCAAGAACAGCACAGCTTCTTTGTGCACGGGGCATCATCCCTGTGCCACATGAACTTTTTCTGACTCCTTGGAACTGCCAGCAGCCATTTCACTTGGATTCTGGCTGTGACAAAAGCAGCACTACTTCCCTGGCATCAGATGGAAAATGTAATTTTATGAAAACTCGAAAGTTAAAAATCTTTCAAAAGTCAAGACCCTTCAATACGTGCTAGAGTAATTTTTTAAAGACTTTCATAAGATCTTGAAATTCTAAGAACACTTTCAAAATTCATACATTTTTCTCTGTCATAAAATAGATACCTTTCTGTCATCTCTCACACAGACTTCCCCTCATTCTCTGTTTGTTAAAGGATTTTTGGTTTATAAGTCACATAGTTCTCTCTCTAATATATTAGGATAATGCAAGTATTAAAAGAATCCTAGGATATTAGAGCTAGATGGTACTTTAGGGATGGTCTAGCCCAGGCTTCATAACTTGGGGTCCCCAAACAACTAGGGCATTCATTAATGGGCTGCAGGGAACACATGAATCTTCTATTGTACATAAAATCGTGTATGGGAATTTTTCTGAGAAGAAGGCCCATTGCTATTACCAAATCATCAAAGACTAGAAGAATGGCAAGAACCATTGATCTAGCCCATTTTAAATAAGAAAACTGAGGCTCAGAGAAATGAAGCAAACTTCCAAAAAGTCACACCAGCTACTTTGTGACTCACGTCAAACCAAAGACCCTTCTTCAGAATCATAATCCGCTACAATCTCCGTTATAAAAGGCCGCCTATTATTTCTTCTTGCCTATAGCTAACCCACATGCCACACTAAATTAAAAATCCTTGGATCTGTTGTAATTCAAAAAGGCAAAGGAAAATCACAATGAGAATTTGGGGTTTAAGGAAATGTGCAATTGTAGGTATGTTGTGTTCTGTGTTACCACTACACGAACTCTCTAATAGTTACTTATATTGAGGGAAATTTGGGGAATTCAATGTTGTTTAGAAAAACTGCATTTTGCCTTTCTCTAACTTTTAGAACAATTGTAGAAAGATGTCCCCATCACTGGTCATTTTCTAGAGACATACAGTTTGTTTTCTTTTTTTTCCTTTTTTTTTTTTTATTTCAGCATATTTTGGGGGTACAGCTGTTTGGGTTACGTATGTTGCCCTTACCTCCCCTCCCCCACCAAGTCAGAGCTTCAAGCGTGTCCATCTCCCAGACGGTGAGAATCACACTCATTATGTATACACATACCCATCCCTTCCTCCCCCCTCCCACCTGCCCCGACACCCAGTAAATGTTATTCTTATATGTGCGCTTAGGGGTTGATCAGTGAAACCAATTTGCTGTTGAGTACATGTGGTGCTTATTTTTCCGTTCTTGGGATACTTCACTTAGTAGAATGGCTTCCAGCTCTATCCAGGAGAATACAAGAGGTGATATATCACCATTGTTTCTTATAGCTGAATAATACTCCATGGTATACATATACCACATTTTATTAATCCACTCATGTATTGATGGGCACTTGGATTGTTTCCACATCTTCGCAATTGTGAATTGTGCTGCTATGAACAAATGTACTCATTTACCAGGTTCTGCTATGTGCCTTAAATTTGGAATGTAGATAAGCACATGGATTATTAGGACATGCATGTATGCTAACATTACTTGCTCACCAGCAATTTTTAAGAGGTTAAGGGGCAAAAAAGTATTTGGTTTTTAATTGACGTTTTTAAGATACTTAACGTGCATTTACTTCTACACCACGAAGGTTAAGGACTTGGACTTAAGTCCTTAAGTCCCTAATCTTGGCCCCACCACCTACCAACACACAAGCTCTGTGACCTTGGACAAATCACTTAACCTCTCCAAACCTCAACTTTCTCATCTGTGCAATGGAGGTAATAATAGGAGCTACCTCATAGAATTGTTATAAAGCAATAAGGTCTCGGACTTTGTGAAGTGTATGGCATAGAGAAAGTACTCAGTAAGAGTTAGCTCATGGTTACAAATTGTAGATGCCAAAGGTCATACATCTTAAAGTATATAAGAATACGAATAAACCCATTTGTAATGGGTTGAACAGTGCCTCCCCCCATGATATATCCTCATCCTAACCCCCAGAACCTATGAATGTGACTTTATATGTAAAAAGGGTCTTTGTGGATATATTAATAATTAATTAAGGATCTCAAGATGAGATTGTCTTGAATTGTTTAGATGGGCCCTAAATCCAATAAGTGCCCTTATAAGAGACACACAGAGAAGGGATACATGAAGGAAGAGGAGAGGTCACGTGAAGACGGAGGCAAAGATTGGAATGATGTAGCCGCCAGCCAAGGAACACTGGGAGCCACCAGAAGCTGGAAGAGGCAAGGAAGGAATCTCCCCTAGAGCCCTCAGAAGGCGTGTGGGGCTGCCAACACATTGACTTTGGACTTCTGGACTTCAGTGCTGTGCAAGAACAAATTTTGTTTGTTTTAAGCCACCAAGTTCATGGTAATTTGTCACAGCAGGCACAGGACACTAATACATCCATTATGCCTTAAGTGCAATTATATGCACTATTGATACACACTTACATAATCTACCACAATATAAAATTGGGATTATTTTTAAGCGGTTCTCACAAATATTTGATTTATATTTAATAAAACTGACAAAACGTTAATCGAGGGACCTCAGTTCCTCTGATGATTTCCTTGACTTTCAGATCTACCTTTCTCTGGGGCTGTACCAGAATTGACGCAGTACACAAAGTATGGGGTCATTTCAGAACTCACCCTCTGCTCCACTCCCCTGGACTCTGTTATCTTCTTCTTCCTCAAAGAAAACAGACTTCTGTGAAGCATCTCACTTGGTTTCACAACAAAGAGGGAACAAGCACAGTCTGTCAAACCGAGGGATGAACCTAAAAACCAAATTAAAGCAGCAAGGTACAGAAAGGGCAGCCCAGCAAAGGCACATACCACTTAACTCCTGTAAATAGAATCATTCTTCTGCCTTTTTTGAGATTTCAGAATAATCAGGGTGGTGCTCAGAAGAAAAAAAAAATGTAAGCAATTCTATTTCACTCTATTTGCAAGTAGGTTAAATAATAACCTCTTTAGGAATCTTTACATGCCTGTAAAATGGCACTGCCCAACCATTACTCAGCAATGCCACCCCAATACCCTCTTCAACTGTCCTTCAACTAGGGCCATAAGACAGACATGCACACCGAGGTAAAGTCTTCTCGGTGAAAATGGTCAAATCTGTTTTGTCACCTGCCCTGATGACCAATGTGATCAAATGCATAGCCAATCTGGTCATGCGGTGCTTGGCCCAGACCCTCGGAGCCCTTCGATGGGGCCTGTGTGCCTCTCCCCCAGCTTTCGCATTCTTCACTCCCAGGTTGCCAGTTATGACTGCTGCCATCTCCAGGGGAGGATGACCCTTCCAACACTGGAGCTGTTTCACTTCACATGCTAAAGCTGGAAGCTCCTGGGAGTCTACAACAGCTGCTACCCAACCCTCACCGCCTACCCACTCAACAGTCAGTAGACAGCCACTCACCCCATGTCACAAAACATCTTTCAGCTTAGGCCTATATTAGCAATGCTGAATGTCACATATCTACAAAATACTGTTCCTGAATCTGCACATCTAACTACCCTAGGCACACTTTGTGTATGAGTCATGAGATTAACACACAGACCAAACATATAGGCCATTCTGAGGAAGAATGGATTTCATGAAGTCTCTTTAGAAGTCTTCTGTTGTTAAAAAAAAATCCTGAAAATTCTTAGTCTTTGTTGCTTTTTGCTCAACAGACTCATATGGTTTCAAATCAGGAAGGAAATCACCAGTAGGACCAAAATAGTGGGGGAGACAGATAAGAGTGAGATAAAGAGGGGAAAAAAAAATCACCCTCTCTGATCAGACAGAGAGAATAAAGTAGATATTGGAGAGAAAGGTAACAGAAAAATCAGGAGTCCCGGGTTCAAATTCTGAGGTTCTGTTCTACTAATTTATTCAAGTCATTTAGCCTACCTGAGCCTAGTTTTCTAAACTGTGTAATGGACATAATAATACTCTCAGGGCTTCAAGGATCAATTAAGACAAGGAATATAAAAATGTTTTGTGAACTGTACACACCAGGAAATGTTAGGGGCTTTTTCATTATGGTAGATAAAATTTAATAATGTTTGAGGATATGTCCACATCCCAACCCCCACGCCAACAGCACCACCTACCTGACAAAGAGAATTCTCTCTCTGGTGTTCTCCCCTCCTGTCCTGCCCCAGCATCTCTACAGCATCTTCTATGGAGAGTACCTCTTTCCCCAGCTGGTGCTTTGGGCTTTTTAGATGCAGAATTGGGGGACTGGGAAGAGACAAGACAAGCAAAAAGAAAAGAAAAGAAGAATGGCCAAAGGCAATTTACATAACAAAAGGCTGAAGGAGACAGAGATGGGAAGAGAAGAGAAGTAGCAGTGTATGTTGGAGACAGAGAAATTTCTAAGTGATTTGATGAGGGAGGCACTGAAGTAATTGCAAAATGTGAGAGGGTTGATTGGAAAAAAAGAGAGTTGCTGTGGACTGTTATATTTAGATTCTATTAGAATTCCAAAATTCAAATAGAGAAGAGAATTCCTTTTTAATTAGTTTTGGCTTTGAAAATATGATTCTTGAACAAGATGTAGCTCCCAGACTGAGCCAGATGGAACCCCAGATTTATAAGGGTTATAAACTGTAGCTAGTTGGATTGAGCAGTTTGGACTTATCAAGGTATAATCATAAAATTATTTTATTTTTCTAGTAACTACTACTAACAGTGCTCTGCCAAATCACCCAATTTTTCTGCACATTAGTGGACATCCTTCATGATACCTCAGCCTGATTCCATAACTTTACAGACACTTTCAGTTATAAAACAGTCCCATTTGGGTTGCTATGAGGTAGTCCTCACTGTTTAAGGACCTGTGTTTAATTCAGAGTTTACCCTGTCTCTCCCTGGCACTAGCATGGTGGCTCTTCCACTGTAGATAATATTATCTGCTCTCTCTTTCCTATATCTCCTTCTTCCCTATGCTTATTCTTCTTGTGTTCCCACAGGAAGGAGGAAGAGAAAAAGTTATTTCCTTTTGTGGCTACCATGGCAAGTTGGCTGTCTTCTTTGTTGGCCGAATGCACTGCTCCCTTACATGAACACCCCCCTACTGGGACTGTTCCTGGGTCAGGTGCCTGATCTATTTAGTGATCCATATAGTCTATGTGCCTCAATGAGGCAGTTAGAGGTCTCCATTGGCCCCACTAATGAGGGAATCCATCCCTACCATTCCCCTTGCCTTGGTGGGTCCTGGAAAAATGCAACTATATCTTCCACTGACTCCCAGTAGGTGCTCTGTCATGCATGAAGCTCTTTGTTCCACACTGCAGAGGTCCCCAAAAAGCCAGAAGCCTCTAATCTCATCCATTCTCCATATTTCCAATTCTAGAACCTATACTCATGATAATCCATCTTCAGTATCACTGAGGAATTAGAAAATCAAGAAGGCAACTCATCCCCTCCCTCTTCCTGCCAGTACCATCATTCCTTCTCCCCCGTGCTTTTTCCCCCACTCAGATAACACTGGGGCAGATCAGCAGGTGCCCACAGGTGACTCCACAGGTGCCCAACCCAGGAACGAGATGTCAGTTTCCCTCTCTCGCTCAGATTCTGGAAAAAAAGACCAGATGAGTACCTGCCCACAGGGGAGAAAAGATGAGTGTCTTAGTCCATTTGGGCTGCTATAACAAAATACCACAGACTGGGTAATTTATAAACAATAGAACTTCATTTCTCACAGTTCTGGACTCTGGGAAGTCCAAGATCAAGGTGCTGGCAGGATTGGTGTCTGATGAGGACTGCTCTCTGCTTCCAAGATGGTGCCTTGTTGCTGCATCCTCCAGAGAGGACAAATGTTGTGTCCTCATATGGCAGAAGGAACAGAAGGGCAAGAGGGACCTAAGCTAGTTTCCTCCAGCCCTTTTATAAGGCATTAATCCATTCATGAGGGTGGAGTAAACTGCATTTCCAGGCTCCCTTGCCAGGTATACTACCATTACAGATTGGAAAAGAGAAGGGAGGAAGGGACTTAGCTCTCAAGCTTCCAGCTCCAGTCTGCATCACTCCAGCAGTAAAGGTCAACTATGGTTCCAACTTCCTAATTCTTTTGGCACTCATGGCATCAGCCTTATCACACCCCTTCAGCAAGGCTAATGGCAGCCATGATAGTGGCCCCATTCCACCCCATGAATTGAGTACCAGCTGGCCTTGCCCTTTGGACTATCTGAGTGCCAACCAAGCCTTCCCACCTGCATGGTTGACTATGCCCTCTCAAAGCTCAGAACACCAACCAGCCACGCCTCCCCCAGTGATCTAAGCACCAGGCCCTCAAAACTCCCTTCAGAGACGTAACCACTTGCCTGCAGAGGCTCCTCCTCCAAGCTCCCATCTTCTGGTAACACTTCCTCTTCCCTCTCCAGTAATGCCTGAGTTTCACCCCCAGAGACCTTTAATTGATTGCTCCTGGCTATGGCCTGGGCATCAGGATTTTTTAACCCTCTATTATGCATCCAAGGTGGAGAACCATTGCAATAAAACATTTTACAAATAATGAGAAAAGTTTTTTACACTGTTGCATTTACATCATATCACATTGACTCTCTAAGACCATCAGCACATTTCCTGATAAGGTAAGGTAGAAGCAAGGATGGCTGTGTAACCAATTCTTAAAGTCAAAGGGTAGCTGTTGCACTAGCTTAGGTACTGCACAGGACACAGAACAGTGAAAGACATGGTTCCTCACCATCAGATCACCATAATTTAGAGAAGTCAAGATTAATACTCATGAAAACAGATTAAAGAACTATACAGAGATAACAAGGAGATAGTTGGCACAAAGACACAAAACACAACAAGGGTAGTTTGGTTTGGTATTCAAAACAATCCTTCTGTCTGCTCCTCTGTGCCTCGCCACAACAGGTGAACACACTTGCTTCCACTTACAGGTCTCAAGTTAGACAGCAGGTGCTCTGTGTCACTTGTAGTCTTCATTTTAAGACACTCAAGCCCCACCCCATTGTCTCTGAGTCAGCGGGGCCAAGCAATCAGCATTTTAACACACTCTCCAGGTGATTCTGATAAAGGTAGTTTCCAATCATACGTAGAAAAAAACTGGTTGAAGAGTTTACTCCATTCCATTTTTCTTTAGCAAGCAGTTCCCTGAATCTGGGATCCAGGCGTTTGGCTTCCCATCCCATTACCCCCTCTCCTTGCCTGAGCTCCTGAGCTCCTCATAGAGAACTATCTTGCTGACTGCTAGACCAGACTGCTCCTTCAAGACCTGACCAAGAACCTCGCACTGATTCCAGTTCTATTCTCTGCCCTGACCTAACTGTTGCTGACCTTGGATCTACCAAGCCCACACTCGCCTACGGCCTCGTCCATGGCTCTCACCCGCTTACCTCCCAGCAGCCTTGCCTCTGAAGTGCACAGCAAGGCTCCCTTGCGACATATGGGCTAACATCATCTGACCTGCCCTTTCTGGGGAGTGGGGCTTAGTTTGCACCTTGCAGTTTAGAACAGAGTGAAGTTTAATTGGCCATTAGGGCAACCCAAACCTGCAAGCTTAGGTTTGTCAATCAAGAGCTCTGAGCTAGCAGGCTAAAAGCAGGAAAGCACCCTCAAATATAAAAATGGCCAAATTTTGCCTCCTCCCTGTTGTGGGGGGAAAGTAGAAAGAGCTAAGGGGCTTCATACACTTCTAAATAATAACACCACATGGGTGTGGCAGTTTGTGCTTCACAAAACCTTGCATGTGTTTTAGTTCTGTTGGTTCCTTCAACAACTTTGTAAGGGAAGCCATGCTGCTATTTTCATCCCCATTTTGTGACTGAGGCAATGGAGGACCCATGGCTTGCTTTGGAATACTTAACACCCCTCCCAAGTGCTCTTTGGTCATCAATCAACATTCCACTGGGTTCATAGAGCTCTACAGCGGGACTGAGGAGCACCAAGCATGTAGCAGGAATTTTACGCATGTTATCCTTCTCCTCTCCCCCAGGCTCAGTTCTCTCCAGCCCCACTGACTTCCTTGCTGTTCCTCCAACATGCCAGGCACCTGCCACCTCATGGCTGTGACCCTTGCTGGTCTCTGTGCTGGAGATATCTCTCTCCAGCTATTTGCATGGCAGGCTCCCTTCCTCCCTCCATTCATTCATTCATTCATTCCTGTTTTTAGTCAAATATCCCTTTCTCTTTGAAGCCTTCCCTGACCAATCCACTTAAAATCCCAACTCCCCACCACCAATCCCTACCTCTTCCCTGCTGTTTGTTTCTCCGTAGCACATATTATCATTTGCTACACTTACTGATGTTCTTTTATTGTCTATCTCTCCCACAATGGCATATAAACTTTATAAGCACAGATTCTTATCTGTTTTCTTCACTGCAAAAAGTAGGCAGTCAATAAACATTTGTTGAATGAATAAATTGTATCATCTAAGCCCTCAGCATCCCTGCAAGATAAGTGTTATTAGTTCCACTTTAGAGATTAGGAAACTAAGACAGAGTTTAAGTAACTCATCCTAAATCTAGAGCTGCCAGACTTAGCAAATAAAAATACGCTCAATTAAATTTCAATATCAGATAAACAACAGATAGAAATTTTTAGAATAAGTATGTTCGATACAATATTTGGGACATAACTTATACTAAAAAATTACTTGTCGTTTACCTGAAGTTCACATTTAACAGGGACATCCTGCATTTTATCTGGCAGCCCTCCTTAAATCGTGCTGTAAGCAAAAGACAACTGAGAATCTAACCTAGGTTTCTATGACCCGAAAGCCCTACCGTAGTCCCTCATTCTGAAAAAAGAGGTCACGCAAACATACGTCCATCCATCCTCCCAAAGACCAGTGATGAAAAAATCAACTTCACAGGCCTTGCCAAAAGTTTTGGTTGCAGTCTCTGATACAGAGATACCTATTCATCAGAGGGGAAAAAAACCTACTTTATCCTCCCAGGCTGTCACTCTTATAGCTTTCATAAGCATTAAATTAATTTAAAAATCTAGAGCCTCTCAATGGAATTACAGTCCTCTAATGCAGTTGCCAGTTACTTATTCTATATTAATAATCCCATTCTATGACTGGCCATTGGATATAAAGGAGCTGATCTTATAAAATTTTAAAGTAAACCTGTTTCATTCCCAGGAGGGCCAAGTGTGACAGAACATATTACAGAAGATTGACAAGAAAATATTCAGGTAGCCAGGACATTCTCTGGAGCAGCAGAAGATATTTAAATGATTTATTTGGAGGTGATGCTTCTAAGAAAAAAATGGCTGGCATAAAGAAATTTTCCTGTGAGTGAGACATCCCTCGACCAATCATGTAGGGAAACTAACCTAATCTAATGGTGTTTAGCTTCATCATCCTTCATTTAGATTTTCATTAGCAAATATTTTTCCTCACCATTACCAGAAAACATCATTTCATAAGGATGAAGTTTATTATAAAAGTGAAGCATTCAAATCTTAGAAAAGCAGAGTTTAGATCTCACAATCTTTTGAGGAAGTTTAGGGTTCCAGAGTGTTTCCAGGTCTTTCCTATGCAAGGTTGCTCTAACCAGTGTGTTTAATAAATCACAAAGCTCTGCACAAACCCAACTGAGGACCTTGGGAAGTCATCCTTTCACATAAAGCAGAGGGTAGGGTGGCCCGTAAGGCAGCTCCTGTAGAATTAATCACATCTTGTTTTATATGAGCCCAAAGAATTAGTCCTACAGATGCTGGTTTACTGTGAAGACATTTGAGTTATTCCTCAAGGTAAATTACAAATTCAGAACCTCTCGTGAACTATATTTTATTAATTAGAACATTCCCATTGCATATAGAAGATGGAGTAGCTCTCATTATCTTCCTATCATACTTTTCCTCAACTTCTTAAAGCACACGTGCACATGCACACACACACCCACATGGTTGTATGCAAAACCCAGACTGGTCCATCTATCCCTAATCCCCTAGTCAGGGTGATTCTTCAGGGATGGGCATGTCACCAGGGATGGACCAATCAGAGCCTTTCCCTGGGATAATTCTATTTGATGCTCCCAAGGGAGGCCTCTTGCCTCCGAGGTCTCAGAGCTAGAAGGATATGAACCCAAGGCTAATGGTAATCACAATTTTTTTGCCATGTGACGACAACTATCTGCCCTGGGAGAGACCAGGCTCCAAAGCTGCCCCATTCCTCCTCAAGCTCTTGATTCAGATTCTATTAGCTGATCCAGCATCCTTACAAAAGGGCCCTTAAAAAAAAATAAAACTTAAGGTAGTTTGAGCTGAATTTCTCTCCCTTGCAAACAGAAGAATCCAGACTTATACATAAGGAGAAAACATTATTCCCATTTTATAGATTAAAAAAAAAAAAACTTAAGGCACCAAAGGTCAAGTGGCTTGGTCTTAACTGTGAATATAACTTTAGACTTTGAAATTGCTGCTACTCATCTGAAAACTAATACTTGAGACACACCTCTCCTATAGCAGAGATTTTACAATTCACTGTAAGAAATACATTTTATATTACAATCCAGTATATGCATATGTGTGTGTATGAAACAAAAATTTCACATAATACTTGCCCCTATTAAGTGTGATGAACTCTTTTAGCCTCTGTTCTATTTCATTCTTCCAAATGCTGTTTGTGACCCACTAAATTGATTTTACCTCCCACTAAACTGATTTCACAACCCACTAGTGGGTCCAAAATTGTAACTATTTTAAAAATTGTGCTATAATCCTTTCCACAATATATTGCTAATTAAATAAGCCTTCTCCCCATTATAAATTTCCCTTAGTATATATGCGGATTTATTTCTGTATTCATTTGGCTTGAGCATATGTAAATTACAAGTCATTCCTACAGGAATGATTAGAAAAATAGAGAATTGGGGGATGGAGGAGAGAGAGGGAAAATAGAAGAGCCTAAGAGTAGTATTTTGTCATCAAGCCACCAGACAGATAAAGGGAACAGATTTATATAAACACCAGCCTGGTCTTAGGTCACCTCCTGTGTCTATCCATTTCCACTTAGGTACTTAACAGCCATCACAAGTTTAACAAGTGTCTTTGGTTTTCCTCCTCCTTCTTCTCTAGTCTTCTGAACTCACTGTGGCACCACTATATTGAGGCCAAAAGACCACTCCCCAAAAGTTCTGACTTCAAAACATATCCCAAATCCAGCCAGCACTTGCGCCGAGAGCACCCAAATTGAGCCATCCTCATTTTTCACTTTGACTTTTACAATTGCCTCCTATGCTTGCCCCAAATCCACTCATGCTCCCACCATGTGGTCTCTTCAGAACTGCCAGAGTAATCTTTCAAAAAATTTATATCAGATCATTTCACTCGCCACTTAAATTCCTACAAAGTCTTCCCCTTCACAGTTAGAAGAGAACCAGCCACTTTACCCTGGCGCCCTCTTGTTTCCAAACTCATCTTCCTCAGATCTCCCCTCACCATGCTCCACCCATCTTGCTAGTCCTTGAAGACTGTTCTTTTTAGCTAAGACATCCTTTCTCCAGATCTTCTCCTTTTCCTCAAGTCTCTACTCAAATTTCATGTCCTCAAAGAAGCCCTCCTGCGCCCTTACCTAAAGTAACCCCTACCACCTAGAGTTCTCTGTCCTCCTCCCCTGTTCTATTATCTTTCTTTGCACTTATCACTACCTTAAATTATATTGCATGTTTGTTTGTTTATGTTCTGTCTCCCTCACTAGAATGTAACTTGCGTGAAGGCAGGTGTTGACTGTGACTCCTAAAGAGATCATCAAATTTAGCTGTTGATCAAGCAAAGCCAAGTTTATTGCTGACTACAGCAGAGGAACCCAGTGCCTTAACAAAGTCTTAGTAGCATCACAGAAGGGAGAGATGAGGGCAGGATATTTTAAGTCCTGGTGGTTCAGTTTAAGGCAGGTATTTCAACACAGAGATCCTGATTGGAATTAAGTAAAGTTTGTGATAGAAAAGTTTAGGATCAGTGGACATGGTGGATGAGGGTTTGGAAGTGAGCCTTAAGGGGTAAACACTCATTCAATAACCTAGTCAAATATTGTTCTGGGAAGGTATATTATTATTCTGATAGGAACTAGTTTACTATCTTATTATTCAGAAAAAAATAGATTTTTAGAATTTTAGAAGTTCTGGAACAATGCATTTGCAAATTCATCTTTCTGGAAAAAGATTTTCTGAAAAAGTAAAGTTCTGTTGGTGTAGTCTTAATTCTTAATCTTATTAAGCTGTGTGGCTGTATATGGCTTTAGTTCTCACAGGGATCCCGTTTGTCTGAGTTAATACCATAAAGTGCTTAGAATCATGCCTCACACACAGTAGGTACTCTATAAATATCTATTGTTGTTTTTCTGTAGTTTTTTTTGCTAACACCCTGGTGGGAACTTCCTGTAAGGCACACAATAAAAGTGTGTTAAATGAGTTAATTAATTATTATGGTTGGAAAGATAGAAGACAGTTAAATCAAACATGAGAGATAGAGCACCTCAATGGTAGTGTCCTGCTATCTCCTTGTGGGTTCTGACATGGAGTTATTTGGGTACGAATATTAAAAAGAATGTCAGGGAAATTCTCCTCTGCCACAGCAAGCTGAGTGGATTAAATATAGAATCCCCAATGCTTTCCCTACATCAAGCATCCTTGTGCTGTGGACCATGGCAGGACCCCATAATGGAACTGAAAGTTAAAAATATAAAAAGGCAAAGCTGTTGAACTCTTCAATGGGAGATCAGACACAAGATTACTGGGCTTTTCAACGCATCTGCAACAAACCAAACAACTTTCTACATGTCTCATTAAAGCTGCAGGGGAGAGAGATTCTGAATGCTTTCTATTAAGCAAGAATAGTGAATGGAAATTGATTTTGCACTAATAATAAAGTAAGATGTATAAAATGCTATACATAAGGTCAAAGTATAATTTTTTATACTTGAAAACATGACTCCCATACAAATATAAAATGAGTACCTGTCAAAGATTTATTAACTCATTAATGAGGGAGGCAGTAAGAAAAATCTAGTTCAGAGAGCATTTTGAAGAATGGGGTGCTTATAGGCATTTAAAAATAAATGTTGGAATTATATTGCTAGGTTAGATACAAAACTGATTAATGTTCCACAGGGCAATAAAAATGGTACCTTTGGGGTTATCTTTGCTACTGGACAGAAATTATTTGCATCTCTGCCATACAAGATCGACACATTAACATGTAACTTCACAGAGTTGGAGCCCTTAATTAATAGTATACAGCAAAATCAAGCAAAGGTACATTCCCCAAGATAATTGATTATCCTTAAGTGGCCTTGTTAGACAATGTCCTTGTATAATATTGAAAGGACATGCCTTATTTCCATGTTTTGGAGAATTTTTCTTAACATTTCTTATTTTTTTATGAGTGTGATTTACAGATGCTTTCATAGATTCCTTCAGTTCTGATTCCCATAAAGTCATATGTTTTTCAACCACAAATTCTATCATGAGGGAGAAGAAGTGTTTTTTTGTTCATTTTTTGTTTTGTTTTCCAGGAATGTCATCCTCATGATTGGAAAGGATCATTGTGCCCATGTGTTTTTCTCCCTCCCCAGACGGCAGGCTCTTCAAGGCTAAGACCAAGTCAATTCAAAAACTTCAACATTTACTTCCTCAGCTACAAATTTCTACCATCTACAGATGCCTGGTACATTCTGGGAACAATAGTGATGCCTAGGTAAATGAATGAATGTAATTAAAGCAAAAAAAAGTTATCCTTAATCAGGAAAATTTACGAAGTTATGTAACAGCTTAACACACAGATCCAGACCTTGAAACAATTACACAACAAAATTACAGTTCAGCTGGCTGAGCCTGGCTGAGCCCAGAGCCACAGGAAGACACCATCCTTTTAGGACAAGTAGAAATCAGGCTATAAGGAACAGGTTTTGGGGTAGGACAAAGCTTGTTCTAATTAGCAGTTGGCCCAGAAGACACTTTCTTCTACCTAAAACAACTAAGGGCTGTAAATCCAGAGAACTTGTCCTCCTGGGTTTTTGTTTTAGTTTTTCTGTCGTGAAAAACTTTGCCCGATAATTGTGAAGAACAGAAATTGTCATAGAATCTATGTGTTTATTTGTTATACTTTTCCAAGGCTTTATTTAACAATTTAAGTCTGGGTGTGGTGGCTCATGCCTGTAATCCCAGCACTTGGGGAGGCCAAGGCAGGAGGATCACTTGAGTTCAGGAGTTCGAGACCAGCCCAGGCAACATATCAAGACTTCCTCGATCTCTAAAAAAAAAAAAAAAAATTGTTTTTAATTAGCCAAGTATGGTGGCACCTGTAATCCCAGCTACTTGGGAGGCTGAGGTGGGAGGATAGCTTGAGCCCAAGAGATCAAGGTTACAGTGAGCCGTGATTTTATCTCTGTTTCTAAAAAAAAAAAAAAAAATTAGGTGACTTAAAGGAAAAGATACCTAAAAAGGTATTTTTAATGGGATAAAAACATAGAATGAGAAAGATACGTTCCTGTACCAGAAACATAGTGCTGAGCATCCTGCTAACCAAAACCAGAAAGAAAATTTTACAACTTGACCAAATCCTGTTTTTAATAAGGAAAACTACTAAAAGAGAGAAATTTTTCTCTAGCACTGAATTATATGAAGAATTTATTTTACAGATCCTTATACAGGGACACTAGATATCATGGCCAAAGCCTTTGTAACAATTGTTACAAAACTTGAATTTATGTTCTTTACGTTTCTATGGTTTTGATATTACTGCTTACTAAAAGTGAAGGCCATACTACTGTATCATATAACATTATATCCAGATATGTAGCGTTTGGGTGGTCTAACCAGATATAAGTGTATAGCTTAAAGAATCTGCAGACAAAAATTTAGTCAATCTTTTGGCTTATCCACTTCAGACATCAATGACTTAATCTGCACTTTGACCAAGGCAGCCAATTCAAGATTGAGATATAAATGTTTCTATCTCAGTAATCTTTGTGTTCTCTGTGCCCAACATAGTACCTCACACATAATCGGTGCCCAGTAATTACTAGATAAGCAGCACTAGTGAGTGTTAAACAGCACGTTGTAATGGAGAGCGACCAGAAAGCCACGAAGCAGCAGAGATGGCTTGAAGGAAAGGACTCCTATTCTGATCTGGGCAGGCGTGTCAACCTCCTTTCTGCCTGTGTTAGTGCATCCGATACTTCTCTTCCGGTTCAGACTCACTACAGCTACGCAAGGAGACCGTTATCCATACTTTTAGTAATATATGGACATTAACTATTCAAAACCTCCATGTCGTTTATTCCTTAATAGGAGATAACAAATCCTTCACTGTTTTTCTAGTAAGTAGTAAAAGGATTTTTTCTTTGTACCTGGGAGTCCAGTGGATGCCTGCAGTATTCTGACAGCCTCATTGGTGGAATGAGTAATGGGGGCTCACAGCATTGGGGTCCTTGTGCAGCAAACTCTGATAATATCAAGATCCAGGTGATACTGACGACATGTTTCATAAAATAATCTGCTGAACAATCAAAACAGCTATCCTCGGAGTCTCTTGTGCTTTCCCTGTCCAATCCATCTTGTAACACACACAGACTGAGTTTCTAAAATATCACTTTGATCATGTTCTTCCTTTGTTCAAAAACGTTCCACACGGGGGATATTAAAAATAAGCCAAACAAGAGAGTTGGAAACTGGAGGGCAGTGAAGAGGACATCCTTCAGGGAATGTCCCATTCTTACTGTCTGTGCCCAGATTAAACACCCAGTAAACCTCTGGGCCACAGATGGGTCAGAACACAGGCCGCTTTAGGACAGGAAATAGCGGTTTTGAAAAACACCCTGCTATGTATCTTTCTGCCCTATATTTTTCTCAAACATTCTCGAGGGGCAGAAAAGGCAGGGTCTTCTTGGGAGTGTATTAGCATGATGAACGCACCAATGGCAAAAATGCTATTTGTAATTTATAGTACCATATATAATTACCTCTTGATTCTCAGAGCAACCCACCTTGTGGACCCTAGGACAGTAATCAAAAGCAATGCTTCCCAAACTATCTCTGGTGATGGACCACTTTATTTTTGTTTCCAATCTATTGCAGAACAATACTTTTGTAAAATAGTATCAAAATTAATTGTTTTTTAACTTCATTTTTATAATAAAGACATACAAAACATAAACCCACATTTTTTTATTATACTCAACAGATATAAAAATATGCTCAATTCACTTTAAAGGTTTCTGAATATTTACTGTAAATTTCTGGACTTGTCATATAGTAGTAACTTTCAAGGACTGGCACTGGCCAGGGAACAATACTTTGAATAGCACAGGTCTAAGAATGTTCTGGAAACCCCCTTAGACAAGCTCCCTCTGTTTCTCTCTCAGCACCCTGCTTGAGAACAAACCATGCATGCAAGAAACATAAGGTGCCTCATGATGATTTTTAAAGTAGTTCCCCACCCCTTATCCACGGTTCTTATTACCAGCAGTCAGCTAGGGTTCAAAAATATTAAATGGAAAATTCCAGAATAAACAATTCTTAACTTTTTTTTATTTCAGCATATTATGGGGGTACAGATGTTTAGGTTACGTATGTTGCCCTTGCCCCCCTCTCCCCCCCTAAGTCCGAGTTTCAAATATGTCCATCCTTCGGGTGGTGTGCGTTGCACTCTTTGTGTATGCAAATACCCATCCCCTCCTCCCTCCCCAACATCCAATAGATGTTATTCTTATATGTGCACTTATGTGTTGATCAGTTAATACCAATTTGATGGTGAGTACATGTGGTGCTTGTCTTTCCATTCTTGGGATACCTAACTTTTAAATTGTGTACCATTATGAATAGCATGATGAAGTCCTGCTCTGTCCCGCTCTGTCCCACTCTGTCCCGCCCGAGATGCACATCATGCCTTTGTCCAGCGTATCTACTCTGTATACACTACCCACCCATTAGTCACTTAGCAGCTGGCTCAGTTATCAGAGCAACAGATCAGAAGAAGGTAAATACAATACAGTTAGATATTTTGAGAGAGAGAAACCACATTGTCATAACTGTTACTACAGTATATTGTTATAGTTACCATATATAGGTAATTATATATGATACTATGTATTACAAATGATTTTATTATTAGTTGTTTAATCTCTTACTGGGCCCAATTTATAAATTAAATTACATCATAGGTACATATAGGAAAAACATAATGTATATAGGGTTCAAGCATCCATTGGGGGTCTTAGAATGTACCCTCTGCAGAAAAGGGAGGACTACTGTATCAATGAATCACGTGAGTTTTATGACATGAATCCAGCTTAGCTTGTATATCAAGTGTTTCATTGATTTTATATATGTATACATATGTAAATGTATGCATATGTATATTATGACCAAGGAAAAATCAGTCCTTGGGATACAGGTGATTTGGTCTCTTGGGAGGTATTAACAGTTAATTCTGTTATCTATTGATCATCACAGAAAGTGTGAACTTAATTAAAAGTATCACCTGCTTAGGTCCAAGGCAAATCTCAAAACAAAAGCACCCCTGCATTAAACAGAGCTCTCACCTCCGGTGCCTCCTCCTACTTTGAGTCTTAGATACTATGGCCATTTCCAATTTTATGTCACGAGCAGAAAATACGTTATGTTCACATCCACACCAAAGATCATCCAAAGCATTCAGCATGTTTTCCTTCAGCAGGTAGAAGAGCCAGGGCATGCTTTCTAACCCAATGTTTACTTCTAACCCACCTTCGAACAATTCTCCTCTGTTCTCCAAAATTGTTTTCTCTTCTTCCCAGGCTAGTTTATATTCCCAAGTTCTGAACAATGGATGGGAATAAAAGAAAGGTATGTCTCACTTCTTGGCTGTCCCCACAATGCACCTCCCCACCCTGCCACCTTGCCTTGTCATTTGTGCTCTCTGCCCTTCTCCAGCAATCTTGGAAGCCACATGTTGAAAATGAAGGAGCCCAAACTGGAGAACCCACAGCGCCTGAATCAGTGCTTGGAGGAGCCTCTCCCCAGTCAGGAACACTCATTGTAGACACTATGTAAGATTGGAATCTGATATGGGGTTATGCCATTGCAACTTGGGGGTTTGTCGGCCATAGCAGCTAATGTTACCTTATCTAAAATGCCTCATAATAAAAAGTATTAATTATGTTTCCCCATCGTTGTGCAAGGGTGGCTGGTGAATTGGAACTTCTTTATAAATCAACTCTCATCATGGTCCATTCTATGGGCCTGCTCTGTATCTATTCACTCATTCAAAAACTGTATATTGAGCACCTACTCTGTGTCTTCATTGGGCACAAGTATGATATCCAAGGGTTCCTTAAAATGAGACCCTAGAGGGAGAATTCTTACTTCAAATTTGGTTCTAAAATGACCACGTTTGTAGCTATAATTGTAAAACAGAATACACCTGCTGACTCTCTAATGCTCACCCCTAGTCCTCCTCTCCACCCCACCCAGCTCCACCTCCACATCCCTGTGCCAAGGCAGAGAAGCGGCTTCAGGCTGCGTGATTTTGAAGAAAGAAAAAAGAAAGTCCCCCGGGCGGTTTTCTTGCTCACCCTCAATTCAGATCCATGATCTCACAGGGACTTCCATCAGGGAGAATGCCATTTCCACTGTGCTGGTGACAACAGAGACACAGAGAAGAGAAATGGTTTGCCTTTGTAAAATTAAGAGATTTTGATTCCTTTTTTATGTGATACACACTGTGTAACCCCCTCCTAGGGGTCCTCAAGAAGCTTTCACTAAACCCCAGGATTACTTTTTAAGGCTCTTTAAAGTCTGGTTTGTCTCTCATTCATGTGTCACAGCACTGAGATGGGACTTAGGGGAGGAACAAAAAGGCCCAGATATTTATAATATGTCTGAATACATTCTTCAATATATATACAGAATTGACATGTGCACCTTACTCAAGATTCGACCCCCAAAGAGGCCTGTTCCACCTCGGTCATGTTTCGGCATGCATTGGCTAGATATTTTGCAGCCTTTGCAGAAAGTTTAACCATTTTGCATGAACCTTCCCACCCAGCAGAGGCGCAGCTCCCAGACACACAATCAGATTTGTTTACTTGAAATGGAAAGTTGAGATTTGCAAACCTATTTTGATTTGATTTTTTCGTAAGTAAAAAATTAAGCTTAGATGAATATAACCCAGTATATTTTATTTTTTCCTGCTCCTCACATCCAACCTGTGGTCCCATTTCTCCAAGGAAAGATTCTTTTATTGTCCCCATTGTCCCACTCATACTACTCCCTTCTTCACTGTTTATAAAAACACTGCTGGGAAATTAAAACAAGAAATGCTATTTTCCAAAGAAACCGAAGCATATCTGAGCTTAGGCAAATGACACTGTTTTAAATGATATTGGAAACTCAGAACCTAGTAGAGTGTTTCGCAAGCACTATGTGAATGGTTAATTATGATGATGGAAATGACAGAGAAACCCACCTACTTATCAGAAAAAAAGAAAAGAAGGGAAACCTTCAGTTTACAGACTGCAGATGTAGCTCAGGGACCAATGCTCGCTCTGAATACAGATTTCAGGAAACTTTGAATCACCCTTCATCTGCAGGATTTAAACCCCCAAGGCTGGGACCATCTATTTTTCACATTTGATTTGGGCTGGGACCTGGGGCTGAAATCAGATATCATTACCCCTTCTCCTCACTACACTCCCCTGCGCCTCTGTAACTCTGTTATTTCTCCTATTAATATCTCATCAACATCGGGCAGGTGCTTCCTGTAGGGAGGTTCTTCATTAACAAGTTGTCAGTGGGACAAAGAGTCAGATTCCCACTGCTGAAGGAAATTGGCATGAGACCTGGCAGGAGGAGGCAGAAGAGCAGTCTGCGAAATGATTACACTTTCTATCGGGTCTGTTTTCCTATCAAACTTAAATATGGACTCACCTATCTGACTTCTGAAAACTTTCCTGTAACTTCCTCCTTAAACAAACATTTGTTCTGAAATTAACTCTATTTTTACGCTCAATATAATATCTGAATCAGCAGTTTTTAAATCCTCAATATATCTTTAAATGCCAACAGACAACAAGTATAGCAGGTGTTTAATTGTGGTTTAAGGATCCACATTGTTCACATTTTACAATCACAATTAAAATTAAGCAATAACACCAAAGGAGTTCCGGTATACAGCAATAATACTTACCCGTATAGTGAAATTGATAAGGATCCAGATATAATGATGCCCATTGTAGTAACCCTGTGGTGACTGATTGCTATTCTGCTGTTAGCAAACAACTAAGAAATACTTTATTTTTTCAGAATTATCAATTTGTTTCTAGGGTATGTGAACAATGGAAACCTTAAGGGAGAATGCAATAGTTAGTGAGGTATTAAAACAGTTATATAACTAATAAAAACACTAAATCAACTTAGATATGCAGCAGTGTGTCATTTCCATTTTAATAAAAAAGTACATTATTCTCTTCCCGAAATTATAAAATTTTATTTTTTTTTTTACTCCGTGCCAACATATTTGGAAAGTAAAAAAGTCATAAATCTATGGTTTCTGGAATTGTCATTTATGTTATTCTCTAGTCCTTAAAAAAGATAGAATAAAAACAGGCATTTTCATAAAATAATCAATTTGAAAAATTATTTGCATTTGCTGCTTGTAATTTTTTTTTCTGTGGGAGGGTGGAAGAGGGAGCACAGGGACTTATAAATAAAACACACTTGATTTTCATAGCATCCCTGTATGCTGAGCATTAAGAGCCCTGAATGTGCCTGCTC
>NW_012136080.1:4635541-4638496 GCF_000956105.1 Propithecus coquereli
GTGAGCCACCGCACCCGGCCTAATTTTTTAATTTTTTGTACAGACATGGTCTCTAACTCTTGACCTCAAGCCATCCTCCAGCCTTGGCCTCCCAAAGTGCTAGGATTACAGGTGTGAGCACCAGGCCCAGACTCAAATGACTATTTTTTATGAGAAGATACTTCTTTATGTTTTAATCCTCTAAACAATAATTTTTATAAAGTGTACAATATGTTTCTACCAACCACAAAAAAATGACTTTTTTTAAATTTTGTTTGTAAATAAAATTACAAATGATATTACAAAGCATTTTCTGATATGAACAGACTATTAAATGCATTAAGGTGGCATGACCACGTGAGGAGCTCGGTTGCAACACTGTAAACAAGCCCTCGAATCCCACACTGTGATGTCTCTCACCACCACTACTCTTTAAGGCTCCATTCATGTACCCAGCATATATTTATTGGGTGCATGGTTCAGACACTATAGAGAGAATGTTAAGACTCCAAGTCAGCACTTTACATACATAATTGAGTGTACTGACAGTGACCTAAAGATTAGATACAACTGACCCCATTTAAATGTGAGAGTACTATCCAAAGGGGGGGTATAGCTCAAAAAAAAAATGCCAGTGAGTTTTAGAGATCAGATTTTTTTTTCTTTTTTTAGAAACAGGGTTTCATACTGTTGCCCAGGGTGGAGTGCAGTAGTGCTATCATAGCTCACTGCAATCTCGAAATCCTGGGCTCAAGGGATCCTCCTGCCTCAGCCTCCCAAATAGCTGGGACATGCCACCATGCCTGGCTAATTTTTCTTATTTTTTGTAGAAATGGGATCTTGCCCAGGCTGGGCTCAAGCAATCTTCCCACTTCAGCCTGCCAAAGTACTGGGATTACAGGCGTGAGCCACTGCACCTGGCCCTAGAGATCAGATTCGAACCCTAGTCTACCTGTGTATTGCCTCAAAAATGCTGCCAACTAACTACCTCAAATAGCAGTGTGTTAAACCTACATCCACATATTCTCAGTGATCTGCAGGTCAGCCCAGGGCCATTTGGTCTAGGCTGGACTTGATTTAGGGTAATTCTTGTCCAGATGTGTCTCTTCTTTCTGGGAGCATCAGGCTATCTCAGGCTTGTTGTTCTCAGGGCCAGGGCAGAGGTACAAGAGAGCAAATCCAACTGTGAAAGCACCTTTCAAAATTTTGGTCACATCATTCATGCCAACATTCCATCGACCAGAGAAGGCTACATGGACAAACACGGTTCAGGGGTAGGGAATATATTCCACTTCTCCTAGTGGGAAGAACTACATAGTCATATGGAAAAGGAGTGAAGAACTGAAGCCATTCAGGAAATCCACTGCAGTCCGACTTCAAAGCCTGCACACTTTCCTCCAACCCAACAACTTCCCAAAATAAACAAATAAATATAATGCCCTGGAAAGCTTTAGTAGAAATACATCTAAGATGTCAGAGAAGTATGGTGAAAAGGGGCATCTCACTCAGCCCAGAGAGTGGGGGAAGAGAAATAGACTGCCAAAAAAAAATGTAATTATGTTCAAAAGTCTCCTGATTAAAGATGAGGAGAGGGACAGCATGAATGTGCCACACTCTGGCCCTAGCAGGTGCATCACAATGGGAGGAAGCCTACAGACAGGGAAGGGCTTTTGATGATTCACGTAAAACCAGGAGACAAGCGACAACTGGAACTGACACTTTCTGTGGTTTGCCTAAGTCAGGTATTAGCTTGGTGGAGAGATGGGTGTTATGATCAGTTAAACAATTTAATCAAACTTCACACTGTAATCATTGGGCAAATCAGGAATAATAATTCACTGGCAAGAGTCTAACAGCGAGAGGTGGGCAAATGAAAACTCTGACAGCAGAGTGGCATCCACTGGCCAGGGACCAATTTGCACAGAGTCCCAGCTGCAGGCACCCAGATCCGGCCGTTGCTGGCTAACCACATCCCTGTGCAGGTTCAGCAGACCACAAGAAGTGGCAGAAGCCAGCCCGGGGCCTACAGTGAGAGAACTCAGCCAATGACAAGGATAGATATGGTCACTCTCCTCCTGAAAGAACACAGGAACCTTCTCAGTTTCCTTCATTCCTGGTGCTCCCATCCAATCGGTTCTATCAGGGTATTAGCTCTGTGCCAGTCACTCTGAGAGGAGAGGAGTTCAAGGCCTCCCTCATTTGGCTGGGAGCTGAGTGTAAGACATGTGAGGTAATTAGAGAATGACAATCACACTGAGGAGTGGATTATGTGATACTGGTGCAAATTGCTGTGATGCCTCAAAGCATTGCTTCTCAAAGTAGAACAGCACATCAGCATCCCATGGAAATTTGTTAGAAACAAAAATTCTAGAGCCCCACTAAGACCTCCTGAATCAGAAACTCTGAGGGTGGATAGAGCTTAGCTATCTGTGTTTTCACAAGCCCTCCAGTAATCCTGAGAGCCTCTGCTTCCAAATACAGTGAGAGCAGAGAGGGCAGGAGGTTCCCTTGAAGGAACCGGGTAGTGGGAGAGACTTTGTACACCATCCACCCTGAGGGCAGAGACGCAGGCACGAGAGTGACTCACTTAAGGACCAGGGAGGTGCATGCCTGGATAGAGGAAAGGGTGACTCTGAGTGGCATACAGATACAAGACCAGCCTGATCAGGAGCAGTGGGTTGGGGGACATCTTGAAAAATGGGCACAAAAATGTTCAGACCTGTTACAATACAGGGTTGAAGATTTTTACCCTGGAGAATGAAAAGGGCAAAGGATAGGAGAAAGAGGGAGAACAATAACTCCCCCAAGCCTGCCCTCCAGAAGTGGTACTTCTTTTGTAAAGATATCAAAGGGCAGTATGAAAGTCAGAGCCAGCTGTCCAATAAGTGATTGAAACAACGGTGGTCCAATGGTGACAACCAAAAAGGAGTCAAAGAGATGGCACCTTCCTTAAGTGCTGAGTGCCCCTCCCTTGGC
>NW_012136080.1:4638936-4640037 GCF_000956105.1 Propithecus coquereli
CAGAATTAGATAGATCAGCCCACTCATACCAGAAACAGGCAACTCTGAAGAATCACAGACCTACACATTACGGAACAGAGGAGCAGGGTAGAAAGGGTGGTCTCTACAGACAGGCCAGCAGAGAGAGAGAGAAAAAGAGACGGAGGGAGAGGAGTAAAGCTGAGACTCTTTTCGCAAGATCAACAACTGCACTGGTCACCTCTGTTTGCTGGAGAGGAATGAATAAGTTGGCAGAGAGAAGCCAGGAGAGTCTGCAATGAAAGCTCCTCCACCCAGAAACTGAAACTGGGAGAGAGAATTTCTCTTAACAGTGCCAATTACATACCTCTAATTTCAAGGAATTTCTGCCAGATATAGCCACAGAGAAGACCAAGCTGGAGGAAGACACCAGGAGCTTTCCCCCAAATTAGGGCAGTATTGTGAAAAGAAAATACAGGAAATTCTGGTAAACTGATCCTACATTTGAGGAGCAAGGTGTGAAGGTGTGGGTAGACAATGTACTACAAAACAAAAGAGAAAGAAAAAATACCAAAGTAAACATCTATTAATAGGCACAAATTTTCCATAGATCCAAGTCATTGACTATCATGCAGCCATTAACCAAAATAAATTGGAATTTTCTATTGAATTAGAGAGATTCCCACAAATTACTAATGAGTAAGAAAATCAAGATGGTATATGTATACGATGGAGTACTACTCAGCCATAAAAATGGTGAACTAATACCTTTTGTAACAACTGGGATGAAATTGGAAACCATTCTTCTAGGTGAAGTATCACAAGAATGGAAAAACAAACACCGCATGTACTCACCATTAAATTGGATCTAATTGTTCAACACTTGTGTGCACTATGGAAGTAACATTCACTAGGGATCAGGCAGGTGGGAGAGGGGAAGAGGGGATAGGGAAATTCACACCGAATGGGTACAATGCACACTATGTGGGTGATGGGCACACTTATAACTTTGACTCAAATGGTACAAAAGCAATTTATGTAACTAAAATATGTATACCCCTGTAATATTCTGAAATAAAATTTTTTAAAAGGTAAAAAGAGAAAATCAAGATGTAAATATTTTATAGAAGACAAAAAATTATA
>NW_012136080.1:4640087-4642025 GCF_000956105.1 Propithecus coquereli
GGGTCTCGCTCTTGCTCAGGCTGGTCTCCAACTCCTGAGCTCAAACGATCCGCCCGCCTCGGCCTCCCAGAGTGCTAGGATTACAGGCGTGAGCCACCGCGCCCAGCCCACCATTTAGGTTTTACATGAAGACAGGACAAATATCAGCCACAGGAGTAAGGGCTATTTCTTTCATATATCTCTTTTTTCAGAGTGAGGAAACGTTTTCCTAAACATCTCTGCACCAGCAGGATTCTCCTAAGATCCTGGTAGCCAGAACAGAGTCACAGGCATGCCCAACCCCAGTAACTGTCTAGGGCAATGAGAAGATCACATACGGCTTAGACTAACCAAGGTTTACTTCCATGCTGGGGATAGGGTCACCCGAAAGGCAATTATCTGAACAAAATGGGAGCTCTGTCAGAAGGAAGTAGGGAAATCTATTTAAGGTAAGTAACCAGTAGTATTATCTCTCTTCTGCTTGACTTGCTCAGAAAAGGTCCCACCTTCTGGGCAGCAGGAATTAAGTGACATCAGGTTGATCAATGGTGTTCTGATCAGCCCAATGTGGTGCAAATAAAGCAATAAGCAATGTGTAAGAAAAGGACAGTTTAACTTTGCATCCTAGATCTCTCTTCATGCTGGGAGGAAAAGAGCAGGGCCAACTTCTAGGCAAGCTTCAGGGGCGACTGTGAAGAAGTTATCAGGCCTGCAGTTGCATCCCGTGCAGTCCAGAGCCCGAATTAGCCTGCCCACACGTGAGGGTCAGCAGCACATCCAGGCCCGCCAGCCCTAAACCCAAGGACAGACTTTAGATTATCCTGAAGTCCATTATCAATCAGTGGGATGAAAATCATGATGCAATCATTTGGCACATCTCTCCCTCTGTTTCCATCTCAGGGGACCAGGGTGAGCTATAAACATTAATTAGGAAAAACTCGTGACACTCCTGAGATGATAACAGGGTTGGAATCACATCTGCCCATCTCAATTAGCTTAGAGGACAAACAGGCAGGCCACCTAGCATCTTTCCTGGGGCTTAGTAACAAATGACATTGAAACCAACACCTAGCAGGTGACTCAAAAACCACTTTCAGACCTAAAAAGTCAAATGCATTTGAGTTGCAAATAGGACCACCAGCAAACCTGTGGCCAGGGCTTTTTAATATTGTTGTATTCCCTCTCTCTGCAGATATCTTCCTGCTCAGAATCCTTTCATAATTTCTACAGGGTAACTGGAGTTTCTGTAAACATTCATTAAAAAAAAGCTAGGCACGTACAGTATAGTATTAAGTAGAAGTTAAAAGCTAGGGTTCAGAAGCTATATATGGGCTAGAATATCAGCTCTACTACTTATTAGCTATGTGACCTACTTCACCTCTCCAAGCCTCAATTTTCTCTTCTATAGTATGGAAATTCTTTCAGTGGGGTTGTGAAGATTGAATGAGAGAATGACATAGAGAGTGTCTGACACATAGTATGTACTCAATAACCTCTAGGTTTTATGATATTGGAAGAGACATGTCATAGATAATATACCAAGAAACAGGACAAACAGCACAGGACATGTGGGAAGAAATAAACTCTCAGAAAGCAAGGATTCTAGAATCAGCAGACTATGGGATCACAGAGGTGAAACAGGCCTCAGAGATGATGTGGAACTACTTCCTTATACTATAATCTAGCAACAGTGAAATCTAGTTTCTCAGAAATTTAAAAAGGTTAACATCCCCAGAAAACTTTTAGAGTCCCATTCCACAGTTGCAATGTTTTAAATTTTTTGTATTAACCATATTTTAAATACTTTAAATTCAAACAACTATTTTTTTTTTGAGACAGGGTCTTACTCTATTGGTCAGGCTAGAGTGCAGTGCCATCATCATAGTTCACTGCAACCTCAAACTCCTGTGCTCAAGCAATCCTCAAGCAATTGCTCAAGCAATCCTGCCTCAGCCTCCC
>NW_012136080.1:4654475-4656674 GCF_000956105.1 Propithecus coquereli
TGCTTGGTTTGGGTAGACACCATCCCCAACCCAGGGACTAGAAAGTTATACCAGAGTTCCAGTTGACATCGGTGTATTGCAGCCATACATGATCCCCCAGGTTCTTCACTATATCACAACACTGTATCACAACCCACATCTTGCCAGCAAACCCACCTCGCTGCCTTCTGGGCCTCCCTGATGCCATCCTCCTGCCAAAGACTGAGCTCTAGAGCACAGTGATGATACCCATCTTATTCACCACCATTTCCTAGTCCCAAACAAAGAGCTTGGCACATAATGGACCTAAATACTAATAAATAAATGTATACATAAACTATATAACATCAGACACTCTGAATATCAGATCCAACCCCCTGAACATCTTTTCCATGCCTACCACCTAGCCTGTGCCCCCAAATCCTAACACTACCTCAGTAAACACATCTATAATAGTTTCCACATCCCAGATGCTTCTGATTTGAGCTGGTGCCCTCCCTTCAGAATTTTCATCTTGAAAGAGAATATCATTATTAGAGAAATGAAATTGGGGACCTGGGATTATGGGGTGCAAAAAAGAAGGATTTTGTTTAGAGCATGTCAGTATATAACAGAAAGACATCCAGTGAGGAAGTCCTCTTATCTGATAGTGACCGGAGGAAAAATAGAAATGTAGATTTGGGAGGTCTCAAAGATGACAGAAAAAAGTCACAAAGAATCATTACAGTCCCTGACTAGAGACAAAGAAACAGATGCTCACCTATGTCTGATTTATGAATATAGCCCAAGGTCCCAGCTAATCGACTGTGGCTCTGATAAATTCTCTGTGCTATGCTCTCTCGATTACCTGTGATTTAACTATCCAATTCACTGGTTTCTCTTCTGGAATCTGATAGAATTTTACATCCCGTGACCTAGTCTTCTTGCCAATCCAAACCAAAAGATTGCATTTAAGTGCTCTGCAGTCTTTGTAACATTCACCAACATTCTCCCTAAAGTCTAAAAATCATATTATTTTAATTAGATGTTAAAAAAAAAGTGCATTCACACAGTTAGTAGTTCTAAAATCACACAGAAAACAACTTGCTAAAATCTATTGTACTTTTTCTAACTCTCTTATATCTCTTTTGACCCATCATCTTGCATAAAAGTATATCTATTTCTCTTCTCTTTTCCTAGATGATAAACCCTCTGTGGACAGGAAATACTCCTGCATTATCTTGTATTGTCAGAATATGTGCTTTACTTGTAGGATGGATTGATGGATGGATGAATTTTTTTTAAGGTTGGGTAGCCACTGGCTTTTGTCCCTTAAGCTCTGGAAGAACTATAGATAATTCAATCTTATTAGAGGCAGCAAGATGTTATTTTAAGGCACCTGATTTCTGGAGCAGAAGGCTTAAAAATTAAACTATTCTCTTACTAGTTATGTGACATTGGCCAAGACACTTAATCTCACTGAACCAAAATTAATTCATCTGTATAAAAGGAATAATCATACTTTTACTTTCTACTTTGCAGGGCTATCATAAGAAAAATGAGGTAGTACATGGGAACTCACTTTTCAAAACTGTGCTAGAGCTCTTCTTCCCCTTCTCCATCCCTTCTGTTCTCTTCTCCTCTCTTCTCTGCCTGAACAGTTTGGTCCTAGAGCCATTAGAATTAGGTGGGACAGAGCAAAATTGTCCATGTGAGAGGTGATGGAGAGGGAGGTTGGGGAGACAGAATGATTGGCTCAAAGCAGGATATCAGAAACCAAGCAGGCTGAGGAGGGCATCCCTCTAGAAGGGCCGCCCAGCACTGGGTATCAGCACATAGTGGAGTCAGGAAGGTATCTCTACAGAGGGGTGGCCAGATATGGGATGTTAGAATTCAAGCAGGGTAAGAACATACATATATGGGGTGGCCAAGCATGAGAAGTCAGAGCCCAAGCAAGGTGAGGAGAATGTCCCCACAGAAGTGTGCTCTGGTACAAAGGTGTCTGAGCTCAAGACGGCAAAGAAGGCTTCTATCCAGGGGAAAAGGGACAACTTGAAATGGGAGTCAGGGGCCAAGCAAGGAGAGAAGAACACCACGTGGGGGAAAAAGGGGCATTAGTGAAGGGACATTGGTTATATACCAAAGATGCATAACTGAATCAAATCATGGGCAAATATCAGACTAACCCAAAATAAAGAATAGTCTACAAAATAACTACCCTGTCATCTTCAAAAGTCTTAA
>NW_012136080.1:4658104-4658597 GCF_000956105.1 Propithecus coquereli
TCAGAAATAGAAGGCTTTTTCTTTAACAGTATGAAAAGTAACTGTCAAAATTGAACTATAAGCAACCTATACCTAATGATGAAACACTAGAAGCAACCCATTAAAGTATAGAACAAGAAAATATATTCATCATGATTACCATTGTTCTGGTAGTGTTTGCCAATGATATATAACAAGAAAATGAAATTATAAGAAATATCAGAAAGGAATAAATCAAATGATCATCAATTGAAGATTTGATTGCTACTCAGAAAACCAAAGAAAATTTACTATTAGAATTAATATGAAACATCAGCAAGATTGTCAAATAAGACAACTTAGTAATATCCCTCCTCACTACCCTGTCTTTAGACCCATAATGATAGAGACCATTTTCATTCATTTTATTTTTAGCACCTAGTAGAGTTCCTGGAATGTAGAAGATATAATAAATATTTGTTGAATGAAGTAATTAATTTGTTAACTTCAAAGTCTAGAAATTTTGAGTGTTGAA
>NW_012136080.1:4658926-4659576 GCF_000956105.1 Propithecus coquereli
TGCATAACTGAATCAAATCATGGGCAAATATCAGACTAACCCAAAATAAAGAATAGTCTACAAAATAACTACCCTGTCATCTTCAAAAGTCTTAAGGTCAAGAAATTTTAAGAAAGACTGAGAAATTGTTCCAGATTAAAGGATACTAAAGAGACATTCCACTTAAAGGAAGCTATGATGTAACATGTGATTCTGAACTAGATTATTTTGCTAAGAACACATTATTGGAACAACAAAACTTGGATGGAGTCCGAGGATTAGCTGGTAGTAATGTATCAGTATTAACTTTTTGATTTTAATGATTATATTATGGTTAAGTAGGAGAATGTCCTTGTTAGTAGAAAATAAGCACTGAAGTATCTGTGGGTGTTGGGGCATTAGATCAGCAACTTACTCTCAATGAGTTTAGACGGGAAAAAAAGTTACTTTATACTGTATCTCCAACTTTTCCACCAGTTTGTAATGGTGTTGAAATTTTAAAAACTAACTATGTTGTGTTAATAATAGGTAGTTTCATTATATGTTTGGAGCAGATTGATTTAAATATCTCCTGATAATGAAATATTTACAGAAATCTCTAGCGTTTAAAGCATTGTTTTTTATCATTTAAAAAGTCCATCAATACATGAGTGGATTAATAAAATGTGGTA
>NW_012136080.1:4660966-4668562 GCF_000956105.1 Propithecus coquereli
TATGAAACATCAGCAAGATTGTCAAATAAGACAACTTAGTAATATCCCCCCTCACTACCCTGTCTTTAGACCCATAATGATAGAGACCATCCCTATTTCATTCATTTTATTTTTAGCATCTAGTAGAGTTCCTGGAATGTAGAAGATACAATAAATATTTGTTGAATGAAGTAATTAGTTAACTTCAAAGTCTAGAAATTTTGAGTGTTGAACTTATCATTTCCCCCAAAAAGCTGGTTTTCAAAATAAGAAAAATGACATGGTCATATCAATAAACATAGATAAAAATATTCAACAAAATATACCACCCATTCATCATTTTAAAAAATAATATGTCAGCAAGCTGGGAACATAGGGAAGTTCCTCAAAATTATAAAGGACACCTACCAAAAGGTCTACAGCTAACATCATACTTAATAATGACAGACTGGATGTTTTTCCTCTAAGGTAAGAAACAAGACAAGAATGTCAATTCTTACCACTCCTACTCAGTGTTGTCCTGGAAGTCCTACCCAGTGCCATAAGGCAAGAAAAAGAAATATAAGATGTACAGATTGGAAAGAAAGAGATAAAAGTGTCCTAATCGCTAACAACAAGATTGTCTATGCAGAAAATTCCAAGAAACCTATTTAAAAAAAAAAACTCCTAGACTTAATAAGTGAACTTAGCAGGGTTACACTGTACAAGGTTAAAACAAGAAAATCATATTTATTTTTCTATAAGCCTCAGTTTTCTCATCTATAAAATAGGAAAAATAATAAAATTTGCCCTAAAAGTTTTTTGTAAGACTTAAACAGTTAATGTATGCAAACCATTTAGCATAGTGCTTTGTACATTGTAAGTGCTTAATAAAAGTTAGCTGTCACTTCACTATTATCAAGTGTGGGAAGGCAGACATGGATGCATGTGGAGTTGATGTGAAAGAGAACTATGGGTTTTATGGACTAAAATCTCAATATGAGGTCAGTGAATTTAGCTGCCAAAAAATAGCTAAGGCAATCTTTTGACTGCATTCTGAGATCTACAGAATAAAAATATATTAAGTACATGTATACAACCGCCAACTGAGTTCTGTGTTCAGTTTTGGATGCCATATCATAACAGGCATACTGAGAAAACCAGTGACCTCCTAGAGTATGAGCAGGAGGATGAAGGTTAGGGAAACTATGCTATGATCACAGTAAATAGGGCTGATTACAATGGTTTAACAGTTGCATAAGAGCAGTGCACAAAAATGGAAAGATCTGTCATGTGGAATGGAGGTAGACATTCTCCAAAGGACAAATCTATGACCAGAAGGTATAAATTGTACACTTATTTAAATACAATTTTAGAAATAACAACGAAAAATCCTCTCCAATGGAACTGGTTACCTTGCGGGAAAAATAGGGATTAAAATACAATCCCCATATTTACGGATGAGGAAAATTAAGGCTAATTTTAAGAGTAAAGATACTTGACCAAGATCTCAAAGATTGCCGATACAGAGCCATGATTTAAATCTTGGTCTTTTGACTCTGTATCTAAGGATCATCACGATCCCTTAGCAAGTCAGAGAGAGGCTAGGACTGATGTCCACAGTCTTCAGCTCAGCTATTCTGTTTGGCCAAGTGGCCTGGGCCTCAAGAGTGAGGCTTAAGCCAAAATGCAACTGTTTTGAAGAAACTTTCTAACTATGCTGGAGTTAGTCCACAGAGCTGAGTATAAATACAGAAAGGTGCAGAATCTAACCAACCAGCTAGCTAGAGCTATCCACCAAATGAATATGGGGTAGGGTGATGGGATGTGAGCAGATGCTATTGATGTTTTCTGCTGAGTGTTTGAAAACCTACTATGAATATTGATGCCAAGAGCTCATTGCTCTTTAAAAACAAACAGAAGATGGAACAGCAATTTTTTCCCCTCAATACGAGATACTGTTAGCCAAATGCAGAATTTCAGTTTGGTTAAGAAACACAGGCCCACCACACATTTGCTCCCATTGTTAAAATGTGGTTGTTGATGTTGTGGTTAGTATAACCCTCTCCTGAAAGTGTTATACTAACCACAGCATACAGAAGCCCAGGCAGCCAGACCATGTGGGTGACAGTGCCTTGTTCTAAAAGCCAGATCAGCCAATGAATGAATTTTTAAATAATTATTCAATCCTTTCCAACAGAACCTCATTAGCTGCAACCATTGTCACCTTCTATCCTGCCAGTGAATTGGGTTTTCAGTTCAGTAGAAGCTTAGAATTTTTCTACTCATGCAGGCAGATTAAAGCTCTCAACTAACTCAGGTGTAACTCATTTAATTCATCATCCAAGTAATCACTGCAGATGCAGATAAACCAGGCTAACGGGACAGAATCCACCTCCTAAAGCAAAACAAAGAGCAAGTAAGCATGTTTCTGAATACCCAGCAAAGAATGTGTCAGATGGCAGACATCTTTAAAAAAACAAAAACAAAAATGCTCCAATGGCTTTGAAAATCAATGAATTCTAAGAGGAAAAAAATCATAGCATGGTCTTTGTGCATTTGGGGTCTATTTGGTTCGACTTCGAATGCCATTTAACAACAGAAGTAGGTAGAAGCAACTGTTTCAGTCAAGTGAAATTCAAATTCAGCAGGTTCTTACACAATTTCATTTTAAATCAGGTTTTTTTTTATTAGAAGTGAATAAACTATGGAGACTAGAATCAAGGACTTTTTTAATGTAAACTCTCTGTCCTTCAGAGAAGTTAACTTGGAAATTTGAACTTAATTTCATGTCTTTTGCTCTAAAGAACATTAATTGGATGTATTTTATTGTGGTAAAAATGTATGTTTCAAAGGAAGATAACTAAAAAAATCAGACTTTTGTTTTGACAGGTCATTTTCTCAAAAGGCATATTTAGAAAGTAAGTTACTTGAGCATATACTTGAAAACAATGGAGAACCAATCTTAACTGTCCTGTTAAAATAATTTATTTTTTCATTTACAAAGGCTATGGACTGAATAAAACTTTTCTATCTTACCAGAGAATGGTATTCTTACCTATGAAAGAAGATCTACATAAAGTATTATCCTATTTTATAAGTGACTACTGCACAGTGATGATATATTCATGATAATTCTACTAACTCATCACTGTGAGATGTTTTTGGAAATGTTTCTTGGCCCTGTTGTAAAATAACTACAACCCATTTTGAGAAGCATGGCCAAGGAGAACGCACACGGTCACTAGAGAAGAGTGCAAGTACAAGCTCCACCGTTTACTCTGCATGTGACTTTAGCGAATACCTAACTTTCTGAATGTCAGTTTCTCCATCTTGAAAGTAGAGTATCACTGTCCTTTTGTAACACATAGCACAACTGAACAGAAATAAGTCTTCATTAGCCAAAATTCCATTAAAATGACCAGGATGTTGAGGACTAGCCACCAGAATCTTGACTCATATCAGATTATAGATGCCCATTCATTCTGGATTTCTATATACGGTATAAGAAGACACAAGCAGATGCTCGAAATCAGCATTTTGTGCTGCCCACAAAAGAATGTCAATGAAGCAGATGTCAACTTCCAATACTCTGACTCTCTCTCTCTCTCTCTCTCTCTCTCTCTCTCTCTCTCTCTCTGCGTTTTCTTTGGCAGGCAAGATCAGCAAGCTCCCCAGCCATGGTGCAGTGGGAGAGGTGTTTTTAAACTCTCTTTGGTGTAAATTTGCTTCCAGCTTGGAGAAAAATACCATCAGCAACCTATTGTGCTGGAATAGGGGTGCCACGATCCTTCCTGGAGAACATCATTAAAAATCTCCTCAGCAATCATAACTCAGGATATTTCCCAGAATGTACTCTCCAGAGTCAAATCCCAAAAACATCACCAAGGAAAAAAACAAGCAAGGTGCTCAATGATTAAATGTTGGGAAATTTTATATATTTTACACCCCTTTTAGAAATTCTTAGTTTCTCTTAGTGTTAAGGAACAAATATTTGCAGAAAATAAACCTATTTAATGTTGTTTAACCTGATATTTCCAAAACATATGTGACTTTGTCTTCCTGGTACCTATTTAGAAATCCCACTTTATTATTCCACCACACACATTTAGGAAATTCCTGTTCACTTTGTGCACAGTATCTCATGGAACATCACGATATTAGCCACTATACAGATCAAACGAAGGGATCCCAGGGGAAAGGTTTTCAAAGTTGCAATGTTGATCATTTACTTATGATGTGTTTTTGTAATGATTCAGGGCAATTTAACAAAAAGGGAAGATAAGCAAGAAAGGAAGTCTATATCAAAATATGAAGGTTCTTAGCCATTATGTCGGTTGGAATTCTTTCCATTACAAGCTATGGGAACCCAACTCAAAGAGACTAAAGCAAATAAGGACATGTAGTAGTTCATGTATCTTAAAAATTCAAAGGTAGATTGAGCTTCAGGCTTGGCTAGATCCAGGAATGTAAGCACTGCTGCCAGGCCTCTTGGTTTTCCTCTGTATTAGCTTCATTGTCAGACAAGATCCTTCTCCATGGCAGTCTCTGACAACTTCAAACTAGCATTCTCCCAGTTTAGTAGTTCCAGAAGAAAGGACTCCTCTTTCCAAAATTCTAGCAAAAGTTCAAGACCTGATCGATATTGAACCAATTTGGATCACCCACACATTCTTGAATTGGTTTCTCTAGCCAAGGAGATGGAATATAGGATGAGGAATTGGCAGGCCAAAAATAGTTCCCAGAAGGAAACTTAGGGTGATGCTACCAGAAGGAAGTGGAATAGATGCTGAGTAAACAAAACAACCTTGGTAGCCACAACATCCATCAAAAAAAGGCCTACCTGTGTGCATCTGCTCAGCATACTCAGACCATTAGGCAATATACTAGTTATCTAGTAAGTCTCTCTGCCTCACGATGCTCTCCTGGGCCCAGGATTGCTTGCACAGACTACCACAAGAGGGGAAGCATGGGTTTTGCCAGGAATACAGCCGATGTTAAAGATAGCCATGCCTCTTCTTCCAGGCTACGATGCCAGAATTGGATGTGTTTATCAGGACATTCATGATCCGTAGCCATTATTCTTAAGTAGGCTGAGCTACACTTCAGGCATGCTCTGCAGAGGTATGTGATCTCATTATCAAAAAAATAAAAGTCGCCAGCTGACATACACTAAGGATGTGTGTGTGTGTGTGTGTATCCTTTTGCACCCTTACAATGAATTTTGAACTTCTATCATCCTGTGAGCCAAAGGGAAAATGTCAATTTATTTTTCAGATAATTTGCTGTTCTGTTGAATGCTTCAGAGATTCTGAAGCTTAATCTTATCATAAAATATTTTTTTACCATAAGGTTCCAGTAATAGTAGAAGGGAAAGAGGAAGGAAGTAATACTGTGTTGTAAAAAGAGCACGGACTTTGGAACTAAATATATCTTCATCTTCTAACCCAACAAATTTTTATTGAACACTTAGGAGGTGCAAGGTATTATTCTATGTGCTAGAGATACGTAAGCAAACAAAATACAAAAATACCTGCCCTTGTGTAGCTTACATTCCATTGGAACTTGCATTCAAATTTCAAGTCATCAACTTACTAACTATATCAACTTTAATTTTTATTATCTATGAACAGGAGGTGATAATCCCTTTTTTAGGTGTCAGTAAGAACTACATGGGTTGCTGCAGCTATGTCTTTAGCATGGCATGTAGGACAAAGCAAACATGCAATAAACGGCAGCTACTGTTGTAGCTGTTGTCATAATTTACACAAACAGTTGAGTATCCACGAAAGAATTAAAGTTATGTTTTTGCAATAAAAAAGCAAGTATACAAAATAAGATATAAAAAATCATGAATGGATTTTCCCAGTGGACAAAAAGAAATGATAGTTTTTATGTTTCTTTACATTATTGAGATAGTAAAAATTGTATGCAGAAACAAACCAGTAAGAGGCAGGAGCCAGAATAGTCACCCATTGACATTTCTGGAATGTCCACTCTTCAGGACAGTTCTCTGACCTCTACTCAACCCCACCACTCTTTGTTTTACTGTAATTTTCGGACAGTAAATAGTATGTTATTTTGGTTCTACTTTGATGTTCACATCAAGAGTAAATAATCAGAGAACTCAAGCTTCAAAAACATGGTTACTCTAAAAAAAAATAAAAGAGGAAGAGAAAGTGAGAGAAAGAAAAATGATACCATAAGAAAACTGTTTTTCACGGCCGCATAACCCCAGCAATAGAACAGTAATGGCTGTTAAATACCACCCTAATCCTACAAGTGAACAGATTATTGAAAATTTCAAAGTGGCAGCTTTGATTTGAAGATTCACCTCATTGACTATCTAATTCATTCCTAATGACATAATCATTGGTGAACAGTAAACGCAATTCAGAGGGTCAGAATTCTCCTATTAGTCATTAGCTTTTATATCCGAAGTGCTATTTTACTACTGAGGCTTGTATTTTACTATTTAAAAGAAGAAGAAAGTATCCTTATTTCCAAGGTGATGATTATTAAAGTGTTGCCACAAACTGCACATGGTTATTATAGCACAAATACAGAGCTATTTGAGACATGCACAAAATACATTTAAATCTGTTTCACAAAAAAATTCACAAATAAAACTCAGCTAGAGATAAATTAATTACCTTATTATGTTCCACAAGGAAAACAAGTGTTAGATACCCTGCTGCATTGTTTGTGGTAAGCAATCAATATTTTACTGTCTAACCATATTTAACTTTACGTGTATACCTAAATCCTTTTCTACTAGGAATTCTAATATAATACTCTAAGCATAACTCATGGACATATTCAGGTGAATTAAAGATTCCCTGAAATACACCACATGAAGGAAGTTGTATTTCATCTGCATCTGTTTCTCTTATTCATTACCTAATCCTCCAACCCCCAATTCTCTCTACAGTTCTTTATTAATTTAAACAAAATATGTTCAATTGGACTTTTCTTAGTAAAGCATAAATCTGTACACTTACCCTATCATAGACCATTAATAAAGACCAAGAATTTTTATATAGTGCATACTTACTTCAAAATAGATTTCTAAAATGTTACATAACTAATTAAGAATTGTCCTTGCTTGTACTAGACTCCTTTGAAAGGTTTGCTTATAGATTCAAACAGCTCTAATATTGATCTGTTTCCCAGATTCTGAAGATGGATGGGTCAGGACTGTAGTGTTTGGGTTTGCAATAGTTAACCTGAAGCCTTTCAAATGTGCCTGAGAAATTGTTGAGTGGTAAATTCAAGAGATCTTTAAACATGGGAAATGTCTTCATACCTACTGTTTGTGTTTTCTTGATTAAAATTTGTTTTCAATGCCTGTATATTTCAAAATCCAATAGCAGGGCTAATACTAAAGAAAGGGTAATGGCAAAGTAGAAAAAAATTCATGATGATATCAGATTTATTTCCATATGTATACTAATGTTATGAGTCTTAGGAAGGGGGAAAGGGAAAACTTGCCTTTTGTGTCAACTTGCAGCTACTGGACATGACTTATTTTGTTTTACAGTTTATAAGATTAAAGAGTAATGTTCATTTTACTTTATACTTAACATTTAAATTTAATAAATGTTTTCATCTTCATGTCCATATGAGTGCCACTTCCCT
>NW_012136080.1:4669017-4671456 GCF_000956105.1 Propithecus coquereli
ATTTAAAAATAACTGTAATATATTACATAAAATTGAGTTCTTCTGTATTCTCAACTATCTCAAGTTCTTAGGAGAGAAGTATTATATCAGCACTGTTATCTTTGGCATTAGAAATGATTTCTCAGTCCTTTATTCTTTACTCGCAGTAAATATTTATTTGTTTGTAATCACTTCAGCAATGAAGATCATGAATAAGGGAAAATACATACCTTAAATTGGAGCCTCTCCGCATTCTTTGCCAAAAACCATCTAACATCTGACCACATTCTACAGACTTCTCATAAAATCCACACCTCCCACCATAACTCTCCCTCTCTGCATAGGCTCTTTAGTTTATATGTAATGGCAACTCTTAATATTCCCTCATTTTGAATAGATCCAATTAACTTTGATCCTTTTTGCTGCCCCATCTGGTTTAATCCCATCTTGTCAATAAGTGAGACCCAGAGAATGCCTATAAAGACATGATAAGTCCCAAGAAATGTTCAGGTAGGATTTTAACAAATTTAAAATGAGCTCATTTTAATCATTTTCATAGGGTTGAATAAAAGAATGTCACGCCACAGTCAAAATTGTTTTAGTAATGTATAATTTCAGAGCTCCATCCATGTTCCCACAGATCTCTCCATATCTTTTTTGTAGAAATACCCTCAAGCTATTGAAATGCACTTTTGTGCATTCTGATGACTGAGAGTTTCAGGAGTATGAAAGCCCAGCTCCCTTGCCATAGGGTGTGGAAAAGCTACATTTGTAAAACAAGAATTGATTGTCATAAAAAGGAGGAATCAGAGACAAGAGATTTTGGCAATTAAACATGAAATTGCCATAACAAACTTGATACAAGGTATGGGGAAAAAAAGAGTAAATCTCCCAAAACACTGAGAAAAATACAAAGAAATGGAAAATACACAGAGAATCAATTGAGGAGGTCCCTGAATGAGACAAGGAGAAACTAGGGAAAGGAAGGGAAGAGAACAATTGGAGGCACATTTCTAGAGCCGAGAAAAAGACAGAAGCCATGAGATTGAAGGCAACCACAAGTGCCTAACAGGATGACCTTAAGAAGACCCATCCCTAGTGATAACTAAATGAGATTTCAGATCACTGAGGAGACTACGAAGATCCAAAAATGGTCACCAAAAAAGGACAGGTTACCTACAAAGGAAGGAGAATCACAAAGACATCAGACTTCTCATCGGCAACATTAGCTGCTAGAAGATAATGGAGTAGTCCTTTAAAGTTATAAGTAGAAATTATCTTAAACCTAAAATTCTATTCATGCCAAAATAATAACAAGCAAACCAAAATAAATACATTTGTGACAAAAATATTATCTCCACTAATCCTTTATAAAAAAGTAACTTGAGGCTATTAACAGAAACACAGGAAACAAGAAGACATATAGAATCTCAGAAATATTATTTCTAAAGCAACAACTCAATGAACACACATCCCAGGAGGAGAGCTGCCCAACAGGACCAGAAAATAGTTGTTCCAAAACAGAATGGGAGGTGAGGAGGTTCAAAAAAAATGTCTTCACAAAGAAAGCATATTACATTGCATTCATTTTAAAATAAACAAGTAGGCAGAGCTTAGCAATTAAATTCAAACATATGTTTATTTTCTCATGGTGGGGAGAGGAAAAGAATGTCACTTAGAAACTCCAGCCCTCACTCGCCGCCGACGACCTGCCGCGACGCGCACACGCTCTGTCGCCGCCCCGGAGAAATGCTTCGATTACCCACAGTCCTTCTCCAGATAAGACCGGTGTCCAGGTCACTGGCTCCTCATCTCACTCGGGCTTATGCCAAAGATGTAAAATTTGGTGCAGATACCCGAGTCTTAATGCTTCAAGGTGTGACCTTTTAGCCGATGCTGTAGCTGTTACAATGGGGCCCAAGGGAAGAACAGTGATTATTGAGCAGAGTTGGGGAAGTCCCAAAGTAACAAAAGATGGTGTGACTGTTGCAAAATCAATTGACTTAAAGGATAAATATAAAAATATTGGAGCTAAACTTGTTCAAGATGTTGCCAATAACACAAATGAAGAGGCTAATGTTCATTTTACTTTATACTTAACATTTAAATTTAATAAATGTTTTCATCTTCATGTCCATATGAGTGCCACTTCCCTTTCTCAAAATTTCAAAGTTGAATATTCTCTTAGAGCATATTTCTCAGTAAACTCTAAAATCTATAATAATACTGGGTATTTCCAGGGCTTCCCAACAAAGTCTCAGAGAAAATCAGTGAGTTGATTTCCTTGATTATAACCATCCTATCTGCGAACACAACCCTGCCCGACCTCATCTGCAGAGACATCAAAGAAATAAAAGGCAGGGTTTTCATCTAATGGGGTTGAGTGGACTTGGTACCCCGAATGCGTGCATTAATCCAGTCACGTCAGTAAAAACCAACAAGTTGTTCGATAGATGAATA
>NW_012136080.1:4672014-4723658 GCF_000956105.1 Propithecus coquereli
AGAGTTACAGATGCCCTTAATGCTACGAGAGCTGCTGTTGAAGAAGGCATTGTTCTGGGAGGGGGTTGTGCCCTGCTTCGGTGCATTCCAGCCTTGGATTCATTAACTCCAGCTAATGAAGATCAAAAAATTGGTATAAAAATTATTAAAAGAACACTCAAAATTTCTGCAGTGACCATTGCTAAGATGCAGGTGTTGAAGGATCTTTGATAGTTGAGAAAATTATGCAAAGTTCCTCGGACGTTGGTTATGATGCTATGATTGGAGATTTCGTGAATATGGTGGAAAAAGGAATCATTGATCCAACAAAGGTTGTAAGAACTGCTTTATTGGATGCTGTGGGGGTGGCCTCTTTGTTAACTACAGCAGAAGTTGTAGTCACAGAAATTCCTAAAGAAGAGAAGGAACCTGGAATGGGTGCAATGGGTGGCATGGGAGGTGGTATGGGAGGTGGCATGTTCTAATTTCTAGAATAGTGCTCTACCATTATTAATGAACTGTGACAGGAAGCTGAAGGCAGTGTTCCTCACCAATAACTTCAGAAAAGTCAGTTGGAGAAAATGAAGAAAAGGCTGGCTGATGTTTAAGAATATCACTATAACCATCAGTTACTGGTTTCAGTTGACAGTACATAATGGTTTACTGCTGTCATTGTCCATGCCTACAGATAATTTATTTTGTATTTTTGAATAAAAAGACATTTGTACATTCCTGATACTGGGTGCAAGAGCCATGTACCAATGTAGTGCTTTCAACTTAAGTCACTGAGGTATTTTTACTACTATTCTGTTCACATCAGGATTGTAGAGCTTGCCATCACCAGATGAGAAGTTAAGAAGCAGCCTTTCTGTGGAGAGTAAGAATAATTGTGTACAAAGTAGAGAAATATTCAATTATGTGACAATCTTTGTGTAATAAAAATTTATTTAAAGTTAAAAAAAAGAAACTCCAGAAAAGTTAATTGTATAAGAAAAAAATGATTTAAATAAGAAACAATTAAAATGTGGCATGATTTTGAACAATTAACCTGGGTGAGGACATTAGGTGGAAGGAAAGTATGTGCAGTGGATATTCTGGTATTCCACCCCAACCCCGTCTCCTGGATGACACACTCATTGCCCAGCTGCTGACTGTTCATATCTTTGTTCCTGGCTGGGAGTTTCCCTCAGCCTCAGGGAACTGTCTTACCCAAGGTTTTGCTCCCTGTAGGATTGCCTGAGACCTGAGCTGCACATCAGCCTCTCCCTCTGCCCAGTCCTGCCTTCCTCGCTTCCTCACAATCTCTCCTTCCTCAATTCCTTACAGTCTTTCCTCCCTCTCTTATTTGTGAGTGAATCTCCCAAGCGCACTCCCCAAGCAATTCTCCATCTCAAAATCTGTTTTCAGGGATCCCCATCTAAGACACTTATGTAAAGTCACAAAGGTGAAAGGGCACGGGGCATTCAGAAAGTTGCACACAGTTCTCTCTCTATAGCTGGGCATAGGATTCACCTGGAGAGATGGAAAGAGAAAAAATTAAAAGACATATTTGGAGGCCAGCAAGTGAAGAGACCTGAATACCACACTGTGGAATCTGCATGCAAAGCCTAGACTGTATGACCCTGATCTCTGAACTTCAATGGTCTAGCCTAAAACCCTAGGCTCTTGTGAGAAAAATGAGACCAGTGTCTATGAAAATGCTTTGTGATAAGATTCAAATGTAAATTATTATTAACAGATTTCAGCCTATGATGTTTGAGCATGGCTGCAGGCCTCATAAAGTAGGCCAACTATGAGTCTATTTACAACAAGAACTAGGAGAACTTCATCCATGGAAAAGGGAGTCAGATACACAAGACAGTCTAACAGCAGTAGTTATTGGAGGAGGGGGTGATTCTGAGTTAAGAGCTATCCCCTAGATTTGTCCACCCCACCCTCAGTTTACTCCACCTCCAGGTCCCATGAACTTCATATGAGTTGGCAGGGGGGTGGCAGGAAGGGAAAGAGAAAGAATTAGGGAGTGAAAGCTACAAATGAGAACAGGGAGAACTGTTGCAGTAGAGCTCATTAAGACAGCTGGCACAAATAGCCACGCTTCATGGTGTGACCCAAAATTGGGAGTGAGATATTCTATCTACTTCTGCCAAGAATATGATGTGGCTCTGATACCCTGAGAACTCCAGAAAGTGCTACGCACAGTTGCCACCTAAGGAATCCCACACAACAGCAGTAGTGACAGTTGACAAAAGAGGTGGAACCCAGGAAGAGCAGCTCCGCCATGAGCCTCAGAGACAGTGAAAGGTCAGAGGAGTGGTGGCCTCAGCAGAAGGGAGCCAGAGCAGCCGGGTAAGAAAATGGGGACCGTACGTGCCACCCATCAGAAACACATAGGACTTCCAACAATAAGTGCAGGACCCTGTACTAGAAGCAGAGGTCTTGCAATTATAGATGAGAGGAGAACCGAAGAAGTAAGTGCCGTTACTGTTAATGTCTTATTATTTCAACCAGGATTCATGTGGCTTAGGGAAGCAAAATAATAACTACTATTGTTATCTACCAGATAATAGCAATCTTTTAAAGAATGTATCTTTCACGTCTTATTTATCATTGCCTACCCTAATCCCCTGCAAATAGGTGCTGAATAAATATTAACTAACTAAATGAATAAAGAAATTTATGACTTCTTCATTATGTTAGGTTTCTCTGAAATTAGTACATAAAAGATATTACATTAAGACATCACAAACGGCACATCAGGTTCACTATCAAAGGACAACTAGTGAATGAAATGGAAGTCCAACGATTCTGGAATGTTTCAGAAGCGCTCAAACTTCCATAGGTATCATCTATAAATGTATCTAAAAACTCCTCTGGAATTGATAATATTTTCCATCTGCAATATCTCCTTGGGGTGGTAAATGTCATATGCGACAACCCCTTGGGTAAATAGCATATCTCCTCCCCGCGCCTGTCTGTCTAAAACTCTAAAGAATGTTATTTGTCATCAAGTGCATCTTTCCACGAGGCATAAAGTGAGTATCCACGTTCGCTAATCATTCAGAGTGTGCCCTGAGCTGCACTAAAACCTGGATCCGTTTCTCCTGCTCAGCTATAGTGAGTTACAGATGCGGCACTTCCTTCTTACTGACACTGCTGATGATAATTTTCTACTACTAAGGACATAAAACACAACAAGCATCATATTACAATCTAACCATATTCCCTTCAGAGTCAGAGGACACATCAAATTATTTTTCTCCTTGTAATTAAAATCTTTGTCCCAAGTAGAACTTCTGCCAACTAGATCTCATCTGTATCCTTCTTGGCTAGACCCCAGGATTCATTCAGGTTTGAACCCATTCTGTTCAGAAAGCTCAGGTTGAAAAACAAATAAAAAATAAATTAGAAGTTTGGAGAGTTGTTTTTGTTTTGAGGGTATGGGGGCAGTTTTTAAATAATTGATGCAAAAGTGTTTTTCAAATGAAATTTTCATTTTTTCTTTTTATTAACTGAGAAAAGTCCTATTTATTGCATCCCCTTTAACACACCTTAGCAAAAATATTATAACTGATTCCATCTAATAAACATGGCTCAATTCATCTTTCTTATCAGATTTTTTCCTCCTGTTAAGTTTTCTTAAGTGTGTAACAATATTACTGTTCTCAACTGTAACACGATCTATTTCTCTGGTCTCTTATAAGCTGTTTACCATTTGCTTCTCTATTTCAGATGGAATTAATCTTCTAAAAACAGATTATGCTCTAAGATGTTTTATGGCTAAAAGCTCCATCAAGACTTTTTCACAACTTGTTAATGGAACAAAAAGCAGCCAGGTAACTGTGTTCCAGGTGCTGTAATAAATGCTTACCACTGCATTTGTTGAAGCCATCAGTGTTGTTTTGCAGACATCTAGGAAGCCTTTTTGTCTCATAAATCATTGAAATATTCAGGACCTTTTGCATGAGCCAGAGATATTCTTAGAGTGTTTAGCATCAATAACAATGAAAACAGACATGACAACATCTTAAGCAATCTAAAATATTGTTGGGGACTTCCAGCCTGCCTTCATTGCAGGGCTACTAAAAATAAGTACATTTCACCACCCCTCCCCCACAACACACACACACTACTATAACCACCACCACCACCACACACACCACCGCCACCACTACCACTTAGGGAATTTATTACTTTTAGGGCTAAATTCTGCCTTTCTCTTCAACAGAGTTACTACAACTAGATTTAATGCATAATGGAAATTTTAAATTTCACCCTACTTATACCCAATGGATCTAAAACATGTAAATTAGTGGAACATATTATGCATTATGAGTGAATTCAATTCAGAATATTATACAATGGAAGATCCTGCCAGCAACAGCTTCTCATTGGCAAAATAGATAAGTTCTTATCAAAAGAAACAAACTTGGCCTTAGTGAGACTGATTTTTCTTCCAGTTGATTCCCAAACTCTTAGAATCATCATTGATTTCCCTCTTTCTTTCACACTCCATATCCACCCATTAGCAAACCCTGGTAGTCCTGATTTAATCTAACCGGAATCCAGAGTCTTACCACCTGATCCTAGAGTCTCCAGGCTGTTCTCACAGGTTCCTCCTTTACCCGTTATAATCCATCCTCTACCAAAAACCAGGATGATCCTTTAAAAACACAAGTCACATCATGTCACGTCTCTGCTTCCAGCCTTCCTGTGGCTTCCACCTCACTAGGAGTAAAAGCCAATGCCCTTATCATGGCCCAGGAAGCCCTTCATGGCCCAGGCCCCCACTGCCCTTCTGACTTCATCTCCTACCCTCCTTTCCCTCATTTATTCTAATCCAACCACACTGGCTTCCCTTCTGCTCCTCAAACACTCTCTGCTCCCACCTCCTGTTCTTGTCTCAGTTCTTTACACTTGATGTGCCCTCTGGCTAGAATAATGTCTGCAAGCTGCCCAGGAGGTTGGCCCTCTCACTTACTTCAGAACTCCGCCCAAATAGCACCTTATCAGAGAGGTCTGACCACCATATGTGAAAGAGCTCAAGTACTGCATCCAATTGATGTACCTCCTCAAATTCATTCTGCCCCACCTGTCCCCATGCGTCAACTGTTTGCCCTACTTGCCAGATGGAGTATCCCTAGCAAATGCAATTAAAGCTCCAAGATTCTTGTGATCAAAGCCCTGGTTGTCACCCTCCTTTGCTCATCTCTTATCTCTGCTGGCTGACTTGGCTTTCCCTATGGGGAGAGGGTCAGCCCTCTAGAGCGCCAACCCAACTGGACCCATGAAGCTTCTGGCCTCCCCAGCAGCTGCCCAGAGAGACCAGGTAACACAGACCAGAAGCGAAACATCCTGTTAGGTGAGCTCTAATCAGTGAGAAACAAGAGATGGAAAGAAAACAGCATAAATTGCTCTCCCTTCTTCCCTCCAACAGTTCTGAAGCAGAAAGGTCCATATGACCTCTCTGGAAATGTCCTTAGTGACCAAGCAACCAGCTGTTTCTTCTACGGCTGTGGCCAGTTCAAAATTGCATCACATTTTATTTGTTTCTCTGATTCCCTGCTTGATGTTCCCTTTTCCCATATTTTTGCTGCCTTGGGATTGCGTTGCCTAAAAGTGCTAGGATGTAAGCTGTGTTTCAGGGTCTGTGTTCTAGGGACTCTAAGTGAGCTATGCACACACAGAAACAGAAAGACAGACAGACACACACACACACACACACACACACACACACACACACAGGCTATACTCCAAACCCTGATCCTACTTTATTTCTCTTCTTTATCACTTACCTTTGTGTCTATTACCCCCTGTAGAATGTAAACTCCACGACAGCAAGAACTGTTGCTTTTGTTTGCTGCTGTTTCCCAACACCTAGAACAGTACATAGCACATAGTAGGCATTTAATAAATGTGCTTAGATAATGAATAAATGAGAAGTTTATTTGAAAATATGGGATTAAGCACCATTTTATACAAAAAAACCCACAGAAACTGGAGAAGTGCAGGTTTTTATGCATGACCTGCCTGGAGTGAACGTCCCCACCTGGAATTTTTCCTGTTCTTCTCATTCTCCTTAATTTCACCTAACTTCATTGATTATCTCTTAACTCAAAGTTTAACTGCTCTCAAAATCCACTTCCCCCAATTAGGCTCACGACTGACATAACTATTTCCTTCCACACCAGTCATTTTTTTCAATCCCCCTAAAGAGAGCACGTACATACTTAGAGTATACTTTATGCATTCTACCCATTCTCTCAGAACTGCATAATATCCTAAAATAGATTCAGCATGTCTTTAGCCCTTCCTCTACCCCACACCTCCTCATAGATACACACACGCCTGTTCCTCCCCACATCCGAACCCTTCTTGCTAATCCTGTCATTAATAATAATAACTACTAATTGCTGAGCACATACAATGTGCCAGGCATTGTGGGAGGCATTTAATCCTCACAAAAACCCTGAAAAGTGTGAAAATATCTCAAAATTCATTCATATTAAAGTGTTTGGGGCTTACTATATTCTCCTCAGAGTTATTAGCCTGGATGAAGCTGACTTAGTCAACAGAAATTAATCACTCTGTCACAATCTTATTCATCAAGGAGCAAGAGGTTCCATGGGGAAAGCAAGGCCACTTCCTTCCTCGTGCTCCTCAATTTACAGTCCTGCACAAATCACTGATTCATGGCTTTGTAACTGTCCTGGAATTGCTTCATGAGAACATGTTCTGTCTCTTTATGTAATTTAAAGCCCTTTGAGATAAGACAGTTCTTTACCTTCTGGAGTGTTTCTAGAAAACTATACTGTTTCTTAACTTTGATTCCAGCCTCTGATCTCTCTCCCCTCCAACTCGTTTGTACTTCTATGCCAAACGTATCCTCCCAGAGAAGTGGTCTTCAAAGTGGGGCTGGGGTGCACATGTACAAAAGCTGTGCAAGATGATTTCTTGGGAGTGTAGAAAAAAATATTATAATTCTATATGTATTTATTGTTATCCTTAAAAAATAAGAAATAGTATAAGCATAACTCAATTTAATGTATGGGTTCATACTAGTATCTTCACTCCGTCTATACGTGAAAATGTCAAGGGTACATGTAGGAGGTATCCAAACACAGAGATGACCGGGATCCCTTCACCTCTCTTACACATTCAGTGAGCTGCAGTTTAGGATATCAGCAAAAGTGAGGTTACAAACTATAGAACTGAGTTTTAACTAAACTAACCCTTGCAAAATGGACACCTGGCTTAACAATTCCTGCAAAGAAACCATGAATGAAAGAAAATACCAATTTTGCAACTCAAGTGAACAAGAAAATGGCAGAGGTAATGTTTCTACCCCTAGTACAAATTCTTCATCTAACACATTATAAGATTAAATCAGTGACAAGAAATTGGCCTTAAAAAAATTCAAAATTATCCAGAAGGCCATTTAAAATATAGATTTATACATACTTTCATTAACAATGACTTCATCTTATATATATATATATATTGTGTCTTGATGTATTAGTTAATGATTATGATATGTATATATAGAATTACAGCATAAAATCATAGTAATGATAATATGAAGCAATCACAATTAAGATATTTTTAAATAATAAAAATAACAAATAATATTACCTGAAATGTAGAACAAGCCTCTGCAATTTTTTTTGAAGATGTCTAAATTGGTCAACAATCAATCCATTACTTTACAAAATTTCCCTAAACATGTAAAGTTTATTTTTAACAGTGAAAAACAAAAGGCTACATATTATTACAAAATCCTTATTTTTTGCTTTGGTGAATGCTGAAATAATATTAATACATGCAAAACAATATGGCACGAGCCAAAATGCATACCTTTGTCAGCAAATAACAGGATTTTTTTTAACCAGTATAAAATTCTTCCAGACAAAAGTCTCAGCATATGGTTTTCACTAGGTTGTGTTTAAATAATAAAATACATGAAGAATTGCATTTTTTTTCATACTACCAATGGTAAAGTATGTAGATAAGATATATTTCCAACAGTAAATAACTTCTTTAATGGTAAAGCTGTATAAGTAACAGAGCGATTCCTTTGACCAAAATTTTAAAAGAATTTGGCTAAGCTTCCTGAAATAGATCACATGTGACATCCTGCTATACACAGGCAAGCATTTGCAGCTAAGCAATTGGAGCCAGAAGTGCACAAAATACTGCAGGGTATCATCAATTTAGTTAATTTTATTTTTTAAAAAACTTTAAAATATAGTTGACTCTTTAGAATAAATTGAGATGGGAGTGACCATGGACATATTTTCTACAATACAGAGATTTGTTCATGATGAAGTACTCGAAAGAACTAAAAATATATATTTATAAAAAAGACAAATATGCTAACTTTTTCTGTGATAAGTGGGCTGTCCATAGCAGCCTCTCAAATATTTTTTTAAATAATAATAATATTAATAAACATGACCTGTCCCTTCAAGGGGAAAGTAATGTTTCAATAGTGAATAAGAAAGAACTGCCTTTCTAAGGAAACTCATGCATTTTGGAGCATTTTGGAATGATATGTAGGAAGATTTCCATTGTTATGTGATTTGGATGCCAAAACAAGGTAAATGCATTCATCATCTATTTTTTTTAAAAAAATCTCATATTAGTCAGTACATTCTAAAAACTTAGAAATGGGGTTTTTAAACCAGTTTAAAACTCTTCCAAACAAAGAATTTCAGTGGAATTTGAACAGATTTTAATAAAATGAAAAAAATTTTAACACTGTCTATTGGTTTGCAAGAACTACTGATTGACATCTGAGACGATGAAATCTACTAGCCAAATTCTAACAAAAGCCTTTCCATAATTGCTGAATGGGAATGAGTTAAGACAGTCAGTAAGAAAACTCTTCCATTTGGATTTATGTGTCTTTGTGAGACATATTTTTCAGCTGCAAAAACTATTACAACAAAGTACTGAAAATCTGAATTAAGAAATACACATTTAAATGGCTGCATGACAAATTTTTAAAGTTTTTAAAAATAGTGACACATACTCAAATATAATAATTTTAGTGAGAGCAAAAAAGCTTTTATACCATTAATAATTTAAATAAAAACAAAACAATGATCGTTTATTTCATCATTAGCTCAATCTTTTAAGATTATATTTGGTATAGGTTTTAGGATATACATAATAGATATTGACACGATAGTTCGCCTATAATTTGCAAATAAGTAGACATATATATTGTGAGGGTATACACTCAAAATTTTTTAACTAATAGAGATGTGCCAATAAAAAATTTTAGAAAGCCATATGCCCTAAGGCAGTGCTATTCACAGTGTATTCTGAGCACCCACAGTATCAGTGTGACATATGAGATTGCTGGAAATGCAAATTCTGGGGCTCCACCCCAGACCCACTGAATCAGAATCTCTGGGAGAGGGGGACAGGAATTTGGATTTTAACAAGATCTTGAATTGATTCTCTGAAGCATAATACAGATCTAATCAAGGCACTCCTCTTTTTTAAATTTTTACTTTTTAATTATTACAGGTACATAATAGTTGTACATATTTATGAGGTACATGTGATCTTTTATTTCAAGCGTACGATGTGAAATAATCAAATCAGGGTAATTGGGATATTCATCACCTCAAGCATTTATGATTTCTTTGTGTTAGGAACATTCCAGTTTCACGCTTTCAGTTATTTTGAAATATACAATAAATTATTTGTAACTGTAGTTGCCGTATTGTGCTGCCAAATGCTATATCTTATTCCTTCTATCTAACTGTGTTTTGGTACTTGTTGACCACCCCCTTTATCCTCCCTCCCCATACCCTTCCTAGCTTCTGGTAACCATCATTCTACTCTATCTCCATGAGTTCAATTTTTTAGCCCCCATATGTGAGTGAAAACGTGAGATTTGTCTTTCTGTGCTTGGCTTATTTCACTTAACATAATGTTCTCCAGCTCCTTCCATGTTGTTGCAAATGGCAGGATTTCATTCTTTTTGTGGCTATATAATATTCCACTGTGTATATGTACCACAATTTCTTTATCCATTCATCCACTGACGGACACTGAGGTTGATTCCATATCTCAGCTATTGTGAATAGTGCTGCAATAAATGTGGGAGTGCAGATATCTTTTCAATATATAGAATTCCCATTCTTTGAATATATACCCAGCAGTGGAATTGCTAGGTCATATGATAGTTCTATTTTTAGTTTTTTGAGGAACCTCACTACTGTTCTCCATAGTGGCTATAATAATTTATATTTCCACCAAAAAAGGATGCGCCTCTTTAAAAGTTACTTTTTGCTTATTAAATTAAGGCCAACCTTCTCACCACATCATTCAAAGGCTCATTAAACAACAGCCAAGCCTCCCTTAATGGCCCGTTTCCACGACCCTCCACCAAGTTGGATGCCCCAGGTATTAAGTGTGCCCTTTTCCCCTCCTCCTTGTTTATATTCTTTTCTTCATCTGAAATTCCTCCCCTGCCCTATTTTGTCTGCTTAACCAAAATCTTTACAACCTCCAATGTTACCTATTCTAAGAAGACTTGTATGATCTTAGAAGAAAAAAATGCTCTCTACATGTTCTTCCTTTATTGTAGATGCCCGCAGCATCTTGTTTGGTCATTTCCTGTTGGCATTTAACACTGACTACATTGCATCGTGCATTATAGTCATTTGGGTACTCACCTAATTCCTTCTATAGACTGCAGGCTCCTTGAGAGAGAGACTGGCTTAATTTTCCTTTATCCCCTAATTTATCACAGGCTTGGCAGGCTCTAATAGTGAACTACAGAGTTGAAATAAAGTCCCACAAGTTAACTCAGCCCACACTGTCTGCTTTTTTCATCACTCTACTGGGGACACTATCTCATCATGGAGAACCTGAATTTCCCAAGAACTTTCCATATACTTGGGTCACTCATTCACTTTCTCTTCCCCTCACATTGCATTTCTGAGTGGGTCATTTTTCCTGCTCACTTAGTCATGAATGGGGGGTTCAACACGAAGAAGCAAATGATGATTTTAAAAAAGTTACCATGTGTGAGAGCTTACCAGTGCCAGATACTGTACAACGTGCTTCAATTGATTATCTCATTCGATCCTGATAAAAGCTCTCCTTGGTAAGCATATTACCACTCCCATTTTACCAGATGTGGAAACCGAGGTACAGAAAGGGCTAACAGAGTAGTAGGGCCAGGATTGGAATCTAGGCTGGCTGGCTACAGAGCCTGCACAATTAATCTCTACTTTACCTTGCTAACAACAGAAGGTAACACTACTCCAGAGCTATCCTTATCTTAAACCCAAGTCACCAGCCCTCACAACCACATGAAAAAGCACATGCATCAGAGTCCATCTTAACGTCAATATAAAAAGTATGATTTCACTATGTAAGTTCAATTTAAATCTAGATCAAAGAAATCTAAATTACTTTTCATTTGGGCTCTAATCTTATATTCCAAAGCTTAAATGCTTATAAGAAAGCTTTATCTAATTTAAGATAATTAGCTCAAATATAAGTACAGAGTTAATACTGCTTTTCCTCTAAAGTAATCAGTACAAAGGGTTCTATTCTTCCCATAGTAAAATATGTCATAGAACTTGAACTACTAGGCAATCACTATCTTTTCTTTATAAGAAAAAAAGCCTTTGAAATATGTACCATAACCTCTGAAAAATACAATTATCCTCCTGAAGAAATGAGATATTTTTTTCTGACAGAAACTATGGGCAATTGATCTATATAGTTCTTTTCTTCCTCAAAAAAATTATTGCATATTGTGTAATGATCATTATAATTAAAAATTAAGATGGCTTGCAATAATTCCACCATTATTTGATTCAAAATCTTTATAAAATATTGGCATTTTCCAACATTTATTTTTCCTGTCTATGTTCCATTTAAGGCCAAATTTTCAAACCCAGCTGCCAAATTACACATATAATTACTGCATTTGCGCACAAAAATGTGATAATTGCTTACACAATTTCAGAGGCCAGCTTGAGGCTCCTTTCCAAATTTGTTTTACATGTACAGTGCGGTGTATGTAGTTTTATATGAAAATTGGGGAAGTAAAATTCATGGTTTGTCTGGGTGATGTGTGAAAATGGATACAAAATAAAGCCTTTCTATAAATGCCTGGGCCTGTCTTTATATTTTCTCCTAGTAGACCTTTATAAAAATTTTGTAGAGCAGCTCAAACTTCAGCTGGTGTTGGAGTAATGGCAGCGGAAGGGGGTGATGCCTGGTATCATGACTTAAATAGTACAGGTGCCCATTTTTGTTAGTGGTTAACATGTTGTCACGAGGCATTCTTCTGTCTGCTCCTGTCAACCTGGGTAAGAAAAGGTAAAGGTGATAAAAAGCCCACAATCCTATAGTCAGCCAAGATGACAACAGCTGCAATAGGGCAAAGTGGTTGAGCACTGGTGGCTGGGGATTTACCTCTCAAACCTTGCATGACAGTTGATTTTACTGTTTGGCAAATATCCACCGTGGATACAGCTCATGATGGGTATTCCTAGTGGAAGCTTTGGTTCAAGAAAAGACAAAGAAACAAGATCTAGCTAGTCATATATACTAGTGTGATGATCTAAGATATTTTTGCTTCTACACCAGTTGGGTAGAAAATTGTGGCCAGTTCCACATAAACTGATACCAGGCTCAAATATCTACTTCCCAAACTCAAGGACTATGAATCTGATCTCTGACTATGGCCAAATGTCCAACTATAGGACTGACCAGAAACAATTAGGCCAGAAACCTATTGAATATTGAAGGAAGTTCAAAGTTCAAAGAAGCCCTAGAAATATCCTCCCCAATGCCTACCTGAAATAATCATAACTAACATTTCCTGAGCACTGGATATATGTTAAGCAATGTCCTAAGGATTTTGCATGCATTCATTCACTTTTTACATGCTCACTACTTTTGAGATGTAAGTACTATTACCTTCATTTTATATCTAAGCAGACTGAAGTACAAAGAGATTAAGAAATTCACCCAATGTGATTATAATTAAAAAGTAGCAAAGCCAGCCTTAGAATCCCAGGCATTCTGATTCCAAAGCCTTTCCTTTTAACCCCAATAACATACTGCCTCTCATATGGAGCCAAGGAAAATAGTGGGCAAGGGACAGCCTCCTAAAGGGAAGACCTCAGGCAGCTGGCATGACCATCCAAAGAATTCACTACTTGATAGTAGTCTTCACCACTTCTGTCTGGCAGGAATGATATTGTCATGGGCTAATGATCATTGTGTGTTGCTTCCCTTTCTTCTCTTTACCAAATGGGAAATGTTTTTATTAAAGTTATCTATCCTATTCTTTCTTTATCAGTTTATATGAGTTGTGATATAGATGGATAACATATTATTAGCAAAATTCCCTAGACTATGAGGAGTTTTCCCAGATATGATGAAGGGGACCCCACATCATACAGATTCAAAACTTGGAGCTAACACTGAATCTTTGGATTGTCTCTAGTGGGAACATATAGATATTTCTGAGAGTATGGATGGAAAGAAGGGTTTGCATGATTGCTGGATGGTAATTTATCTAGTATCCACTTGCCCCTTTCTAAAAATATCTACCTCTTTCATGTATGGTTCATGGGTTTGACGGGCTGTGAACCTCACCCCCAGTCCAAGAAGTGAGTCCTTATTAGTATGTCAATCAGAATAACCCATCCCATCCTCACATCAACCTTAACATGGCAATTGATTTAGGAATGGTTAGTAATCCAACCCTACACCAATCAGTACATAGCACTGTTCATAATGATTGCTTCAGTTTAGCCCAAACAATTCAAAGAACAAACATTTCGTTCACTGGTAGGGGGAAGAGACACTCTCTTCTATTTGGACATGAAAGTGTAAACATATCACCTTGATGACTGCTGGCAGCCACCGTCTGACACGAGGAAAGTCAGTCATGGAATAAAGCTATAACTGGATAGCAGAGTGAAAGAGAGAAGAAAAAATACTAAAATTAGGTTCCTGGTGATATTACTAAACTAGATCAACCAATAGCAAAACTCATCCAACCTCTGAACTTCTGACTACATGAGCCAATAAGTCATTACTACCTTAAGCCAGTCTGAATTTTGCTTTCTGTTAATTAATGTATCTTCTAAGGTTATTTGTATATTGGAAAATAATAGCTTGGGAAAGATTTGATTTCTAAGAAGCCTTCTAAGAAGTTTAAGCTGATCCAAGAATATCCATTCCCATTCTAGCCATGGGCGCTCCTTGTACTGTGAAGTCCAACACTGACTCGGGAGGTCGTGAGGCAGTGTGGACTAGTGAGAGGTGCACAGGGCTTGGCTGTGCTCAATTCCCAGGTCTCTCTCTTACTGATTGGGTAAGGTGACCATATAATTTATTGTCCAAATAGATATATTAATAAGTAAGAGGTAGTGTTATAATGTCCCTAATAGTCATAAACTAAAACAGTACCCGGAAAGTAGACATGGATCTATAGTTGAGTTGCTTTGACCAAGTCTTTGAGTGTCAGTTCACACATCTCTAAAATGAGGCTAACAGTGTTCATCTCACATGGCTCTTAGAGAACTCAAGGAGATAATGCACAGTAAGACAGATGCTCAAGGTTGGGAGCACTGGCTTTATAAAGGAAGACCATCTCACTTTATTCTCAATGCTTCTGTACTGATAATTCTTAATAATTATTCATATATTTGTTGTTTGTTTTTGAGTGATGTAGAGATTTTCTTTTAAAAATAAATATTATGCTAGGTGTGGTGGCTCACGCCTGTAATCCTAGCACTCTGGGAGGCCAAGAGAGGAGGATGGCTTGAGGTCAGGAGTTCAAGACCAGCCTGAGCAAAAGCGAGCCCATGTCTCTCCTAAAAAGAGAAAAAAATTAGCCAGGCAACTAAAAATAGAAAAAAATTAGCCAGGCATGGTGGCACACACCTATGGTCCCAGCTACTCGGAAGGCTGAGGCAGGAGGATTGCTTGAGCCCAGGAGTTTGAGGTTGCTGTGAGCTAAGCTAATACCATGGCACTCTAGCCCAGGCAACAGAGCAAGACTCTGCCTCAAAAAATAAAATAAAAAAATAAAATAAAATACTAAAAAATAAGTATTAATTAAATGAAATAAATAAAAATGACACTATATGGAAAAACTCACAAACTTTAATAATCTACAAAAACCAGGGCCAATCTTGCACATGACTATGGCAGGTCACCACCCATTAGACAATTCTTAGTGGTTCCGAAAAAGTCTCTTTCCTCCCAGTAAACTGTTTTCTTGATGATGCCTATAATTCTCCAACTACTGAAAACGGTTGTTCCTTACATTTCTGTAGCACTTTACAGGTTAGAGTTTGCTATAGAATGAATTTGCAATATCATTGATCATTCTCATGACAGTGCCATTTGAGCTCGAGGCAAATTCCTAAAGAAGAGACAACACCCAAGTTATATTATCTTGAGTTCTTTCACCCGCTTCCCAATATGCCTGACCCTGAACATTGTAACCCTACGTACCTCTGAAAGGATTTCATAATTCTTGTCACCAATCCAAACTTTCCTTGCCAGCACGTGATTGGATCTTATAAGGCCAAAAGAATTATTTCTTAGTCTTCACCTTGATCCTTTACATCATAAATCTGAAATCACATCAGTGCTATCAAGCCACTTCTCTGACACAGGAATATGGAACTTGTATCAGCCAAGGTCTACTCAGAAGACAAAAATGACACCAGTTATCTAAACAGAGAAAATTTAGTATAAAGATTTGTTAACTGAGAAAATAAAAAGATAAAAGGAGAATTCAAAGTTATCATAAAGATAGCAACTTCAAGAAGCAGCTACTGCCCCTAGGGCTGGGGGAATAAAGAGAAGAGTTTAGAATTATTAGAACTTGAATTATTAAAACTTGCTTAGAAATGGGGCTCCATGGAGTTGACACTCAGACCTCTGGGGAGTGGGCACTGCTCAGCTGGTGCTAGTGTCCCTGAGTTCTACAGAGAGCCCCAGGGGCTGGAACCAGACTGCTGAGGAGGAGGCTCCAGCCAACTGATGCTGGTATCCCTGAAGAGGGAGCAATGAAGGTTCTGCAAGTGCTGGAGAAACTGCAAAGTGGGTTTAGTTGCTGCTATAAGAAGGAACTTGTCCTGCCAGGATTAAGAGGCATTGCTGGGGTGACATTCCCAGGAAAAGGCAGCAAAGCTAGAACAGCAAGGAGCAAGTTCCTTTTCCTCCTCCAACCTTGTAGTCGCTCTGTGGTGCCCCCTATTGGCAGAGCCTAATTGGGATCAGCTTGCCAAGCAGAAATGTGGTTTGCAGAGTCCCAATCCCAGCATCACGAAGCAGATGACAGATTTGGAGCTGAGAGATAATAACTTAATAACTAGCACAGAGCAGTACAATTTTACTGTATGGAGGAGGAACCCATAGTCTGACTCTCAGAGAAGATAAAAATAACCCAGTTCCTACAAGATATCTCCCATGCTTCCTACACCACCACCACCAATAAAAGTATTCTGAAAACTGTGAAGTATCATTTAAGGAAAGGTGTTGTGATTATTATTTCTTTTGGAAGACAGATTTGAATAGGCAGTCCCTGACAGCTTGGGTATTAAGAGCTGACCTGTTGACATTTTAGCCACCACATTTCTATTTGAACTCTTACCTGCCACAAACATCACAGTATTTCTGCTCCTCCATGTGAGGAAATGTGAGGATGCTTTTTCCTCAAGAGACACCTCAGGCATTGTGATTTTTCTTCACAGATATTTATGGAGCCATCATTTGAATACCTCTATTTTCTCAGTGTGCTGAAGGAGAAAGTGTTGATTATGGAAGATTCTGAAAATCACCCAGCGTGTATAAAGCTAATAAAAAAAGCATACTGTGATCATGGTAGAATTTTCAAAGAGGTAATGATCACGGCTTTACTGTACCTACATGTTTGGTACTTTTTTCTTTTGTAGAAAATGTCTACTCATTATATTGTTCACATCTTTGTTGACTGAGTTTGGACAGATTTAACAAAACAAGAAAATCTGTATTCTTATGCCAATTTTTGATAACCCTAATAGACATAAAGGTCTTTCTGATGTTTTTCCTGGGTCAGTTAAATGCAGTGGTCAACCACAAACAGCGTTCAGAAACTTCATTTAACTGCCAGATTGGAAGGTCAGCCTTAGACCGGTGCCAGAAGCATGAGTATTCCTAAATGAGACCTAAAGGATACATATAACGTCACAGTTTGTTCTGGGAACCTTCTTCAGAAGAAATGGGGATGGGGCAAAGCAGAGAGGAAAAGTGACAATCCATCATTTTAGGCTTTCAAAGGCCTGGAAGTGACATAGTAGACAAAAAGAAAAAGAAACAAACAAGATTATTTGCAGATCTAAGGGTCAATCCAAACCTCTCCCCAAAAAGGAGGGATAATGTAATGTGGTAAATGCAACTCAGTCACTCAGCAAAGTTAAAGCACGTCCATTCCATTCCCTACACATGGGTAGTTCACAGGATGGACACACACAACAAATGCCTGAGAATCTAACATGCTTACATCACAGCTATTGCCCAAATGGCCCACGTTTGGGATCACTAAAGATAGCATAATGACTAAAAGTGTGGGCTCTGGGACCAATTTGCCAAAATGCAAAACTAGGTACTTCTTGTTAATAAACTGTACAATACTGGGCAAGTTACTCAACTGCCTATGCCTCAGTTTCTCATTTATAAAATGAGGATGATAACATGCCTACCTAAAATTAAGTGGGGAAAATAAAGTATCCCAAAAATATAGTGGTTTAAAGGCCATATAAGCTTATTTCTTTTTCATAACAGCCCCCACTGGATCCAGTGAGTAGAGTAGTTCTGCTCTACTTATTCAAAGGAAGCTGGGAGACGCAGTGGCTAGCTGGAAGGCCATGTGCCCAGCTCTATTGTTTTGAAAAAAAGGGGAAAATAGATCTTAATCAGTAAGGAGAGTCTGTCATCTTAACTCATAGTGTCGCTACAGAGTAAGTGAAATAATGCACTCAGAAGAATGTCTGACATTTAGTGAGTGTTCAATAATGGCTAACTATTGGTATTGTCAGGTTATAGGCCCCTCATAAATATTCTATTTCTCCCTCTTTTAGACATAGTTCCCTTTTCAATGTTAGCCATTTGACTTTCTTTGGCTAATGAACATGCATGGCACTGATGAGTGTCGTTTCTGGCAGAAGTATTAAGAGCCAGTATGCTACCCTATTTTCTCTCCCCGCCATAGTCATCGTGGAAGGACTGCCAGCCTGGATCCCTCAGTAAGTACAATGAGAGGAGCCACCCAAAAACTCACAGGTGTGTAACATGAGCAAGAAATAAATGTCTGTTGTGCTAAGCCACTGAGATTTGGGGATTGTTTGTTACTGCAGCATTCAACTAGGTGGGGAACCAGCGGCCTCAAGGCCACATGTGGACCTCCAGATCCCCAAGTATGGACCCTTGACCTAATCCAAACTTCACAGAAAAAATCCTTTTAATAAAGTATTATTATTATTTAATAAAGGATTATTATTTGGATTCAGTCAAAAGGCCACACTCAAGGATCCGAAAGGCTACATGTGGCCGCAAGGCTACAGGTTCCCCACCATGTCTGAATATCACCAAAAGTGAACTTGAAAATTGGCTGATAAGCTTGTGCATCCCTTTCCTACTATGGCTCATAGTTGATTATACTGAGACACCGTAGGCATCAATGACTGTGTGTGCAAGACAAAGCAATCTACCTGGGCTTGACACTATACTGCAGAAACGTGTTCATTGATTGCTAAAGTCTTCCTTCCAAGTCTGCATCTGAAAGCAAGCTGAAATTTAGAATCTTCTGATTCTCCTCCCCTCAAATAGAGATAGTTGCCATCTGGCCACAGCTGTGGAAATGCCAATATGAAGGGATGAGTCCTGAATGGAAATGTAGGCCCTGGGAAATTTTTTGCATCTTCTCAAATTTGTATTTTAGCATTTCTTTCAGATTAATCCAGTATTGGCAATTCAGAGAGTTTCATGTAGTTATTAAATGTTGTATTCACCTGCAAGAATCTAGACAGCAGAGAGTGTGAGTAGCTTGTTAGGGTTATAGACATAAAACAGTTGTAGCTATTACTTATGATCACTTGCCACGTTAATTGGCAACGTATTAAGTGCTTTACCCACATAATCTCATTTAATCCCCACGTCAGCCTTTTTAAGGTGGATACTAATAGTATTCCCATTTTACAATTGAGGAAACATGAGCTTAGAAAAGTTACATAGACATTTATTCCTTGCTCATGTTACATGCTCATATGTTATGTAAAATGACTAAAGTCAGCAGTCCATGAAAGACGTAATTGGAATATGAACTCAGGCATATGAGTCTAAAACGCATTTGTTGAGCCAATAAGCTGTACCGCCAATCGAACATAACAAGTGTCAGAACTGAGATACGTACAAAGATCTGTGGGAGCAAAGAAACAGCAAAGAACATAGATTAATCTAGGAAGAATTCATTGAGAGTTGGGTTCTTAGTTGATAGGAATTGGCCACATAGAAAAGGGGGAAGGACATTCTAGCAAAATAAAAAGTTATACTTCTCCTGAAGTATTAATACTATATTCACTGTGACTCATAACTAAACATATTCCCACCTTTACATTGGCTGCCAGGGAACTCACAGCCACATTTATAAAACTTCTTCAGCAACTATATAAACCCTAATGATATAAGCATCCGTGTAGTAACCAAACCTTTATCAGAATTCCACTCCCACTTTTTCTCTATCCAATTTCCCAAACACTTTATGTTTTAATTCTGTTTCATTACAAATATCTTTATAGGTATCCTCACATTCATTTTGTAACAATAAAGCAAAACATAAATTTATTTAATAAATTATTTAATAAATAAATTTGTTTTGCCCACAACAAGTCCATGAATTCTCAAACATAAAGGACCTATTTATTTGGCTAGTAAAAATTTAAAACTTTGACAATACCCTCTCTTAGGCTGAGAAGAAATAGGAAATCTCATATAGTGCTGGTAGGAGTATATTTTAAGAAACGTATAGAAGTCAATTTGGTAATACTTATGAAAATTAAAAATTCGACTGGGCACATTGGCTCACACCTGTAATCCCAGCACTTTGGGAGAATTGCTTGAGGCCAGGAGTTCAAGATAAGCCTGGACAATATAGCGAGACCCCCATCTCTACAAAAAATAAGAAAAATTAGCTAGGTGTGCTGCTGCACACACCTGTAGTCTCAGCTACTCAGGCAGCTGAGGCAGGAGGATTGCTTGAGCCCGGGAGTTTGAGGCTACAGTGAACTATGATTGCACCACTGCCTCCAGCATGAACAATAGAGCAAAAAAAAAAAAAAAAAAAACTTAAAAAAAAAATTCACAGAACAACTGATCCAGCATTTTCTCATCTAGGTATTTATCCTATAGATATACTGCTACCCAGACAAAATGCCTATGTACTAAGTTACTCCCTTCAACCTCATTTCTAACAATAAGAGATTAGAAAACAAAATTTATGTCCATCAATAAAGGAGTGATTAGAAAAATTATTTTTCTTAGTTCTCAAACACTTTTTTAAATCTTTGAAATGATCACAGTCTATGGACACTGGGTCTATGATGTCTGATGATTAAATTAGCTCCAATTGAGCCAGTAAGTATCAATCTTCATTCCACTTTACCATAGTTCCTTATCATACCTCCAGGTCAGTTTTCTGCTGCCTATAAAGGTCATTGAAAGTAAATGTATTGCTATTAAACAGATATCTGCATTGTTTTCATTTATTCATTCAATTCATTCGTTCATTATCTATTAAATATTCACAGCACCTACTCTGTGTCAAGTATTCTACTAGGCATTTTTTAGGTCAGAGATCCAATATGCGTACATTTACAGCTCACAAGGATTCCTGACTCGTAAGAGATGAGTCAGAAAATCCATGCCCAAGGTACCGCTGTTAGGCTTAAGCTTCAGATGTGAGTCAAGCAAAGGCAGAGATTTAATTCAAACCTTTATTCTTTCCATGAGTTTGATGATGTAATGTGAGTGGGATTCAATCTAAACAGTTCAAAATTATGTAGTTAATTACATTTGGCTTCAATTTCAATTACTAAGTCATCCAATGACATTATCATAACATTTCAAAGACGTGACAGTAGTGGTTGTTGGAAGCTAAGGCCCTAATGCTCTACCAGCTCATGGCCCTAGTATAAATCCAACTGGTATTGGACAGGAGGTGATTAAATGGAATGTCCCAGTCTACCACTCCTTGGGGAATATTTGATGATTTTACAGAAGTGTCATTATGCTATCCAAATGGAAAGGATTTGTATTTAGTTTATACTCCAATCAGGAAAGGTCTATTTCTGCACTAAGAATGCTATTATTGCAGAAAGAATACAACTACCAAAGAGCACAGTTTGTAGAGACAGTACCTAAGTATCTCTATAAGTACATAGGTGGGATTTGATAGTATTTTGGTGGTATTATCATCTAGCACCCAGGAATTCATTCACTCAGTAAACATTTATTGAGTTCCTACTATGTGCCAGATACTGTATTTGGTACTGGAGAATACAAGAGTGAACAAAACAATCATAGTCTCTGCCCTCAAGGATCTTGGAGTCTAATAGTCTGACTCTTCCCCTGCCTGTTCCCCTACCATGCTGTGATATGTCTACATCAGCTACACAAAAAGCCAATCTGTTATTAGCACCTTATTGGTGCCTTATACACCAATGCAGAGCCTTAGAAATGTGAGTGGGGCTGCTCATATTAAGCGAGATGCTGACACTCTGTCCCGTTTCCAATATGTCTAAGCATTTTACATAATACAATCAACAATAACAATGACTACCACTTTGCACCCTGTAATAGACCAGAAACAACAGTCTCATAGTATTAGTTATCTATTGCTACATAACAAATCACCCCAAGATTTAACAGTTTAACAATAAACACTTATTACCTCACACAGTGTATTTGGGTCAGAAATCCAGGAGTAGCTTAGGTGGGTGGTTCTGGATCAGGGTCTGTCATGAGGTTGCAGTTAAAATGTTGTCTGGGGTCTGCAGCCACCCCACCCTGACCGCGCCGGATCCCGTCTGCCCTCCTAAAATGTTGTCTGGGGCTGCAATCATCTGAAGGCTTAACTGGGGCTGGAGGATCTGTTTTCAAGGTGACTCACCCACATGCCTGATGAATTCGTGCTGGTTATTGGCAGGAGGCCTCAGTTTCTCACCACTTGATCTTCCTTCCCATAGGGCTACTTGAGTACCCCCATGACTTGACAGCTGGCTTCCCCCAGAGAAAATGATCCAAGAGTGAACAAGGAGGAAGCTGCAATGCCTTTAATGACCTAGTATCAAAAGTCACACACCATCTCTTCTGCCACATTCTATTCTTTATTAATAGAAGCAATTCATTAAGTCTGGCCCACAGTCAAGTGAAGAGAAATTAGGCCAACTTTTGAAGAGATGTAGTAAAAGAATTTGTAGACATATTTTAAAACCACCATGATCATCCTGTATGCCTCTGGTCCCCAAAATTATAAAATCTCTAATGGTTCCTGTAAACACATAATTCTCTAACAAAAATTACTTTATCCCCAACTTTGGCTAAGCTGGTATCTTAAGATGTAACATAACCTTTATGGATATAATAATCACATGAGCAAATTACTGGTTTTGTCATTAATAGATTAATGAATGCTTGGTAACTAATAATTTTGCAGTGTTTCCTTTTAATAATAGTTATGTTTTTAATTGACCAGTTGGCCAGTCCTTCTGAACTGAACTCCCTTGTACTCTTTGCAAGTGAATTTTTCTTTCCTTTTCTAAATAGCTTGATCTCTGAGCAATCATTTGGCAACATCTTAGAGGGCTTTATACCCTTACCTCCAATTCTTCCAACCAGCCGCACAGAGGAAGGGAGTTGTGGAGAAATGGGAACTAAGACAGCCCAGGGAAGATCAGAGAGCAGTAGGAGCCCACAAAGGGGGCCCTTGTAGTCACACTGATTTCTCTTAGTAAAGGTAAACCTGGAATTGGAATCAGAACCCACAATACATCTTTACTATTCTTTGGGTAAAACATGACGAGAAAGTCATCTATAGCTCTCATTACAAAATTCTCAACAAATCCTTTTGTTGTCTTCAAAGTCAAGATATCCAAAGTGGGGCACCACAAGAGCAAAAGAACGGGTTCCATTTGTACTCACCATCAAATTGGTATTAACTAATCAACACATAAAAGCACATATCAGGACAACATCTATTGGATGCTGGGGAAGGGGGAGGGGGGTGGGAGGAGGGGGGAGGAGGGAGGAGGGGAGGGGTATTTGTATACACAAGGAGTGCAATGCGCACTACCCGAAGGATGGACATATTTGAAACACGGACTTGGGGGGAGGGGAACCAAGGGCAACACACGTAACCTAAACATCTGTACCCCATAATATGCTGAAATAAAAAAAAAAAAAAAAGAAACCTTCCAAGATTTGTTGTTCATTGTTGTATGTCCCTTGGCAGTCCCTCCCTGAGGTAAGATTTTGGTGGTCAGAGGGGGCAAACCCAGGGGTGATGAATACCTGTCATACTCACAGACATCTCTCATCTTTTACTAGCCTTTCTATCACTCCCCATGTCATATAAGTCATGGCTCTCCAATGGAGTCAGAATTCAAATTCCAAGTTTCCTTGAAGCTAAGACAGAGGCACACGACCCAGGGTCTCCCAAGAGTCCACTCAACAGACACTACAACCTTAGAGTTCAACTCAGAAGTACACACGAGGAAAGAGGCTCTGCGTGAAGCTTTGGTTTTTGCTGGTACGGTGGTGGTGGAAGCATCTGGTATTCAGTGGTGGCAGCAGCAGCAGTTTCTAAGTGCTCGCAGTGCCTGGCCCAGAAGTGGCCTCCATGGAATGGCAGAAGTGAGGAAGATGTAGGTTCTTCTTTTGCTAGATGAGGCAGCAGCAGTGGAAGCAGTTTCCTTATCAGACCCATCCTGCAGCACAGCTTTTGTCATTGCTCAAGCTGGCCCAGCCTTCATCCTGGCTCTCCAGCTATCCCAACAATTCTTGAGCAATCCAATCACCTTTTAATAAGTCAGCCTCTGATCACTTGCAGCTAAGAATCCTAAATGGAATACCAGTTAAACGACCCCTTTACAACACTTTGCACTCAAAATATACCATCCTCCATCCCCAAATGATGCTGGACTCAGCCAGGGAAATGTGGCTGAAAGTGACAGTATGTGGTTTTCAAACCTAAACCTTAAGAATCATCGTATGTTTCGGCTTGCCCTCTTGCACTTCTGTCATTGCTTGGAGACGTGCTTTCCCCAGGTAGCTGCTGCTCCTTCATCCTGGATCCCGGAATAAATAGGCCTTGAACAGAGCCCCTTCAGCCATCTGCAGACCTGCAGCATGAGGTACAGCCACCCCAACTGACCCGCAGACCCATGAGTGAGAATAATTGATTATTATTTTAAGCCACTAATTTCTGGTATAATTTGTTAGACTGCAAAAGCTAACTGACATACCCAGTTTCATTAAATGACCACCGCCACACCAATCATCTGTGACCAGGGATGTGATCATGAAAAAAAGAGAGAGAGAGAGAGAGAGAGAGAGAGAGAGAGAGAGAAACTATATCTTTTGAACAAATCTTGTGTTTAAAAAAAAAGAAGGAAATGGTTCTCAGAAGTAGCTCCTGTCAGGAGAGTAGGGATGATGCTGGGCACTCAAATCAATAGGGCTGCACCAGAATCGAGAATTCCCCAACCTCCATTTGTAGTTTTATCCTTTTATTCAACACGTGCTCCATCCAATGAATGCTTTATTTTTTCTCACCTAAAATTCTTCTGCTAGGATTTAACAAAATGCTTTTCTGGAATTGGTGAGATTCAAAGAAAACTTTGAGAAAGAGGAAGACTGCATGGTTTCCAGCAAAGAGCTCATAGTACAAGTGGGGAAATGGAGCAAAGAGGTGAGATGCAGGCTGGAAAGAACAGAAAGCCAAGAGACTGAGGTAAGAAGAGGAATTGCACAAAAACACCTGCCCTGAGACAGCACACATGCGGCTGGTCTAGTCTTTTCCACCTTAGCTGCATCCTGTGGTGTACACAGGAGTTTTTTTGATGAAGAATGTTGGAGAAGCCATTGAAGACTATGCTAAGAGAAAGCAAGAGGATGGGGGAGTGCAAGATGGCAGCCTCCACTGGTATGTTTCCTTTTTTTATAAACCACTTGTATCTTGTTCCTTTCTTCTCCTTCCACACATCACCACCAACACAATTGAATGGAAATGACAAAATGAATATTTGGAGCTTACATATGTACCATCCTCAGTTATTATAGTAGCTTGTTCTTTAAACCATAACTTTTCTGCAACATATTACTAATCATTTGGGGGTTTGAGTCCTCTATTTGAAGTGCACCACATGTCCTGTCAAAATAACTTCTTATAGCTGTGTAACGATTGTGGGTGGCCTGTGATCACCTTGTCAGAGTGTCTTTTACACCCAGAGCTGCTTGCCAGATTCCATATTACTTACTTCCCAGCCCTCCCTCCCCACAACTTATGCTCCATATATCATCTCCTTCCTTGTTTTTTTGCTGGCAGTTGCTGGGCCAAACAGCAATTTGCAGTTATTTATGCAGCTTAGACCCTATTGTCAACATCCTTATCCTCGATACACAACCATTCCAGTGGTGTGAGTTGAGCTCTGGGGGAGGGAGATGGGCTGAGGCTAACAGAAGCAAGCCTTCCTGGGGTCCTCAGCCAAAGCACACATGGTTGCTGAGCTGCTTTTTCTCCTTCTTGCCTCCATTTGGGGTGGATTTTCATTTGGAATTAAAAACAGATCACAGCTTGCTGTTTGTTTGTTATTGTCAGGTCAGACCCAGGACTCACGGAGAGGGGCGGTATCATCGTGTGTAGAATTTTCTTGGCAGTTTAGCAGGGATGATGAAATTTGTTCGCAGTTGTATAGCTCCTTCCCTCCTGGGCCCTCCAAGGCCTCCCAAAACAGAACTTAATCCTCCCAGCAGCTGGAGAGGAAGTCAAATGTGGCATGGGACATTGTCCCCCTGGCTCCCCCTAGCCCATTTTGGAGGGTATAGTTCAGGTAGTACAGGGAAACGCAAATGGCAGGAGGGAGGTGAAGGTTGGTGCTTCCTTAGCAGGCTAGTACCTCCTTAGATGGGATGTTCTACTTCCAAAAAATATATCCCCTCTGGGTAGATAAATTTCAAAAAGAAAGCCCTTCCTCTGGATTGATACAGTCCATGTCAGGGCACACAGCTTGGTGAGTGGTATATGGCCTGGATTTAAGCCCCTACTCATCCCCTCAGCCAGGCACTTTTATATATAGCACGACACTACATGCTGGCCCTGCATTCTCACATCCAATGATGCAAACCAGGTTTTTGCACTCCAGGTCAGAATTTTGTCAGAGACTGGCTATTTCTCCCATTATGCTGCTGTCCAATTAAAGAGACCATCAATGCCTTAAAATCTAAGTCTAAAATCACAGTTTAGAGACCTCTAACAGTCATTGCAAACATCACCTTGTTTATTCAACAAATATTTATTAAGCACTTGTGTACAAAGCGCTAGCCCCCTCTAGGAGGTTAAAGCCCTTTGGGAAGACAATAAAAATTGCAGTAAACATCTATGGTTGAGGTAAGCAGCTTCTGATGTGGTACCCAAGGAGCCTCACCTCCCGGTGTTGATGTTATTGTATAATTTCCTCCTTTTGAGTGGGGACTGCGTCTAGTGACTAGTGAATTCTAACACATTCTAATGCATAGCATACAGCAAAAGTGGTGGGATATCACTTCCATGATAAGGTTCCCAAAGACTGTGACTTCCATCTTGCTAGTACTCTCTCCCTTGCCAGGATTCTCTCCAGTCTTCTCCTTTGCTCACTCTGATGCCTCAATCTGCCATAGCATGAAAGACTCTACGGAGAAGCCCAATGGCCTGTGAGGAACTGAGACTTCAATCCAGCAACCCACAAGGAATTAAATTCTGCCAACAACCAAGGAGTAAGTTAGGAAGAGGGTCCTTCCCAGTCAAGCCTTGACACATGACTGCTGCCTCCTGAGAGGCCCTGAGCCAGAAGACCCAGCCAAGCCACACCCAGATTCCTTATCCACAGAAACTTGTGACATAATAGATGTATGTTACGTCACTACATTTTGGAGTAATGTGTTATGCAGCACAAGGCTATCATCACAAGGTTTTTACCAAGGTGTCAGCCAGGACTGCAGTCATTTCAGAGCCTTACTTCCCTGAGTGAGGAAGGCTCCACTTCCAAGTTCACTCACAGGGTTATTAGCAGAATCAGTTCTCCAAAGGCTGCTGAACCGAAGGCTTCAGTTCCTTGTTGGCTGTTAGCCAGGGGCAACCCTCAGTACTTTACCACGTGAACCTCTCTACCAGACAGCTCACAACACGGCAGCTGTCTTCCACTGCAGTGAGTGAGCGAGAAAGCAAAAGAGGACAAGCAAGACAGAAGCCAAGGTCTTTTTGTAACCTAATTTCATAAGTAACATCCCCTCACTTTTTCCATCTTCTATTGATTAGAAGCAAGTAACTAGGTCCAGCTCATACTCCAACGGTGGGGATTACACAAAGGCATGAATAACAAGAGGCCACCTTGGAAGCTATATTACACCTTCTCTATGACTCCCTCACCCACTTCTGCTCCAGGCCTTCGCCAGGCCTTGGAGAGTCCCTCCGCCCTCCCTCCTCTCTATTCACCATGTTTCATGTTTATCTGTACACAGCCTTTGCAACTCATGCCTGAACTCTGGCAAAGCCTCCTAACGAGCCCGCCTACCTCTTTCTTTCTACTCCCCCAGCTGGTACCCAGAAAGCTGGTTGATATTTCTAATCACATTGTATTGTATCATTTTCCTATTCAAAACTACCCACTGGCTCTCAAATTGTTTTTCTATTATTCAAGACTTTTCTCAGTCTAAACCAATGCACCTTTATCCTCCACTGTCATAAGGATAAAAATAATTATCCTCCCACTCCCCTCCAGCCAAACAGGTATATTCATTGTCCTTAAACTGCAGCTATTAATAGTTGATACTCCTTGCCAAGGCTTTGCTCCTGCTGTTCCTACTTGGAATATTCTCCCATTTCTCACCACCCATCAGAATTGTCCTCAAATTTTATGGCCTAACACAAGTCCTATCTCCTTCCTGAAGCTTTAAAGCTTATGATAATGTATCTTCTACATAACTGGTCAAGGAATCTATGTGATATTCTGGTTTGATCACTCTGGGCCCAAATGGCCTCTTCCTCCTCCCAATTCTTGAACCACCCACCATTTACTCACTGAATCTCTGATGTGACACTTTTCATAGACCTGTGTTAGTTTGCAATCCCAATAAAAAATAATAGATTATCAGTATATGCATATCAAGAGAGGGTACGAAACAACAGTGAAGGTCCAAGCTGAGATGTCTAGTTTGAGGAGAGTAGAATTAACCATTAATCTTGACACTAGTCACAGTATGTTCTAGAGCCATCCTATTAGCCTTTCCAGGATTCCATTTTTTATTGTCCTGCCTTCAGTGATTCATTATTATTGGCCCAACAAAAGTATTGCAATTTACATTTACAAGAATGGAATTCTGAGGGTTCTCAGACACTATTTCTTAACATAATGTATAATGTAGTGAAAAGATTAAAAGCTTAAAAAAGGAGGGGGGAGGGGAAATTCTAATACCACCATGATTCTTTGAGATACAAGAGAAAGATATAAGAATGCCCATGAATGTGGGTATGTTCATATAGATATGTTTAAGGGATAATCTAAGAATGAAATAGGAGTTCAAGGAAAAGGGAAATGTTTTTGACAAATTGAATTGGTAAGTAATTAGAGAAATATAAGAAAGCGAAAGCTTCATTCACATACTAACAGGGAACAAAAACTAACAATTACTGATTTACTACTAAGCACTTTAGATTGTGCTATCCTATCTAATCATCACAAAAACTCATCCTACAACAGAGAAGAGGAAGGCCCAGAAAGGTGAAGTAATTTGCCAAAAGTCATACAACTAGTAATTGGTAAGACCAAGATTCCAACCCTGAGGTGCAGATTAGCCAAATCACCAAAGAATTTAATTGTAAAGAGAGGTATGGTTGATAGAATTTGATAGAATCATCTTATCCCACACTAGGGGTTCTGATGCCACATCCTTAATGGTCTTAGAAAAAGCCTTAAAATATATTATTTTTTAAGACATAGTCTCCCTTCTGACCCACAAAGAGTTTCTCTGGAGAAATATCAGTATACCATATCACAAAAATATGTTTCTCAGAAATGCAAGGGGATATAAAGGACAGCTTCATCTCAAAACTTGCAAACCTTGTCCCAAAAAATGTTTCAAGGTAACTGCTTGATGGGTGCTCTTTCCTAGACACTCAGGACCCATCCATTCAAAGAATTTTCAATGACAGCGTCTAACTCATGTAATATATTGACATTAGCCAAGCTGAGCCTGCAAGAGTCAGGGAGAAACTGGACATATCGTCTGGGCAACCGTGAGTGTGGCCTGTGGACAGAGGGGGGCAGCAGAGAGCTGTTGGAGAGGTGCATTCATCAGGCAGCTTCCCAAGGGGCAGGTGGTTCTGGTCAACTTGGAGACTTTGACAGGAAGACCCTGTCCCAGAGTTAGTAACCCAGCCGAAGAATTAGCCCTGCTGAGATCCCTGGCTGGAATCCACTAACAGGACTCTATTTCCCACACCATGGCCAGATATTTTATAAACCTGCCTCTGATCATGTCATCCCCTGCATAAAAGGCTAATCAATGGCTCCCTATTGCTTAAAACTCTGGTTCTCAAGCTTTGGTGTGCTTCAACATTACCTGGAGGGCTCGGCAAAACACAGCTCACTGGGCCTGCCTCAAGAGTTTCTGATAGGTAAGTCGTGGGTGGCCTGAGAATTTGCATTTCTGATGTGTTCGCAGATGATGCTGGTGCTGCTGGTTCCTGCAGGTCCAGAATCCACACCTGGCAATCCACCAGCTTAGAACACGCTTGAGCCGCCCACCTGCTCCTGTCCAGCTTCCCTTCTAACTACTCACTCCCACTTGCATCCCCCACACCTGTGCTCCACCTGGAACTTCCTTCAGCTCCCCAAGGGAGCCCTGTTTTCCCAAACCTCTTGGCCTTTTCACACTTGCCCTCGCTGCTCATGCACTCTAACGCCATCTCTTCACCTGGCTAATGCATATCTTCAGGTCCCAAGAAAGAAGCTTCCCTCCTATGAACTCCCATCGTGCCCTGTGCTGCACGTACTACACTGCGTTGTAAATGACTGTTGTGTGTTTATGTCTCAACTAGTCTATCAGCCTTGAGAGCAGAGGTTGACAACCACATATTCCATGTAAATGCAGTCACTAATCTCATCTGGATTCTTGACTCTGGACAACAACCATGCTACATCTCTCCGATTGCCACCCTCTTCTGCTCTCAATGACTATTTCAAACAATCTTCACTCTCCTCAAATCTCTAACCTTCACGCCTCCTCTATCGCACTCAACAGATGGCCTTGCCCACTCCTTCGCAGAGAAAATAGAAGCCACCAGACAGAAACCTTTCAATTTCCCGCCACCAAACCTACAAACCCACCAGCATCTGCACCCATCCCATCCCCTTGACCTCCTGTTTCAGTAGAGGAGCTGCCTGTACCTTCTCGGGCTGTCTAAAGCCAAACCCTCCGTCTCTGCTATGGTTTTCCCCCTTCTTCCTCAAAAACTCCCACCACCAACACACCCTCTTCATGTATCTTCTACTTCCTCCTCTCCCCTGATTTTCTCCATCATTTTAAAAACACATCCAACTGTCTCTTCTATAAATAACCACCCTCCTTAGGCCCCATGTCACCCTGTAACTATCCTCTTATTTCTGTTGGCTCTCCTCAGTGATATATGTCTAACTTAATAATTCCCATTGCCTCATCTCATACGCACTCCACAAGCCACTTTTCCTCAAACACTGTTCTCAGTAGGGTCAGCAAACATCTTTCTGTAGCTAAATCAAATGGACACTTTTAATTTCCCATTCTGTTGACTCCCTATCTTTTTTTTTTTTCTTTTTTTGAGACATAGTCTCACTCTGTTGCCCAGGCTAGAGTACAGTGGCATCATGATAGCTCACTGCAACCTCCAATTCCTGAGTTCAAGCAATCCTTCTGCCTCAGCCTCCTGAGTAACTGGAACTACAGGTGCGTGCCACCACACCCAGCTAATTTTTCCATTTTTTGTAGAGATGGGATCTTGCTCTTGCTCAGGCTGGTCTCAAATTCCTAGCCTCAAGCAATCCTCCCGCCTCAGCCTCCCAAAGTGCTAGGATCACAGGCGTGAGGCACCACAGCTTGCCCGCTCCTATATCTTGAAGCTCTGTCTTCCCTTACCTTCAGTAACATCCCAGCCTGGTCTATCTGGCCATTCTTCCTTGAAGGCCTGGTCCTCCTCTACCTGACTTGTAGATTCTAGTGATTTGTGGGGCTCAATCCTAGACCCTCTTGTCTAAAGTCTGCCTAGGTAACTGTATGCATTTCCATCAGTTCGGTTACTATATACATACCAACCACTCCCTTTATTGGAGAGTCTCCAGCACTGTGCTGTCCAGATTCATATAACCAACCACCCACTCTGTATACTTTCTTTGCTGTCCCACAGGTCCCTCATACTCTCCTGAACATATGGTCTTCCCCCAAACCTGCTCCTTCTGGTATTCCTTATTGAAGGAAATGGCCCAGGGGACACATTCTTGACACTTCCCTCCATCCTGACCCCATGTCACATCAAGTCCACAATTCCTGAATCCCACCAGCCTCTGTCCACTACCATAATCCAAGCCACCATTCCATCTCTCCCAAACTACAGCTATAATCATCAGTCTCCATACATCTCTGGCCCTCTCCAATCCATTCCCCATTTTCTTTGCTAGAGGAAACCTCTTTAAAAAAAAAAAAAGAAAGAAAGAAAAGAAAAGTCATTTCACATCCTTGCTTAAACACCTCAATAGCCATCCATCACCACTGGGATAAAGGTCAGTCTTGTCCTGCCCCCACACCCACACTGGCCTTGTTGCAGCACCTCCAAAGCACCCAGCCCTTACCCAGCTCAGGGCCTTCACACGTTCTTTTCTCTCTCCTAGAATGTTTGCCCTGACCCTCTTCTTTGACTGGCAACCCCCACCCATCCTTCAGGCCCAGCTTCAGATTTTTTGAGGGAAATTTCACTGACCCTCTGACACCATCCACTACATGCCAAGTAAGGTGTACCATTTAGACCTGTGGTTCCCCAACCCCCATGCTGGGGACTGATACTGGTCCGTGGCCTGTTAGGGACCAGGCTGCAGAGCTCCATGTCCCCCCCACTCCCAGCAATCTCTGTCCATGGAAAAATTGTCTTCCGTGAAACTTAGGGACCAGGAGCGGGGCACACAGCAAGAGGTGAGCAGCAGGCCAGCGACCAAAGCTTCATCTGTATTTACAGCCACTGCCCCATCGCTGGCACCACCACCTGAGCTCCGTGCCAGCCCCCACCGCACCCCCACCCCCAGTGGGTGAAAAAATTGTCTTCCATGAAACCAGTCCCTGGTGCCAAAAAGGTTGGGAACCACTGACTTTAGACACTCTCATGGCATGCTGTACTTTTCCTTCACAGCACTCATCACAATTGTGGTTAATTAATTATCTATGAAATTATTTTTTAATGCCTCTCTCCCTCTAAGCATCATACAGGCAAAGATCAGATCTTTCTTATTCTCTGTCATATCTCTACTACCTTTTACAAGGCCTGGCTTGTACTGAGCTGACAAAAAATATTTGTTGAAAAAATAAAGAATAATTGAAGAAAAAAATATGCCATAGTTTGAGATTCAACACCTCCTAGACTGTCTGGTTTGCTGATTCTCTATATTTTATAATGTCCTATATGTTCATTGGATAATAAAATAATAACATATTGCTTCAGTGCTTTCTATTTGTCTGGGGTTGTCCTAAGTATATTACATCCTCACAAAAATCCTGTCAGATAATGATACTGTTATTATCCCCATTCTACAGTAGAAGAAACTGAGGCACAGGGAAGATAACAATCTTGCCCAAAGGCACAGAGATAGTAAATAATAAACTGAGATATAAATCAAGAAAATCTGATCTACATCCTGTATCCTTTAACACTGTGATATACTATCTCCCAGGGTCTCTTTAGTATGTACAAGGAGGACTGCTGTAGGTGTTGGGACGTGCACATTATTAATGCGGCTGTTACAGAGAAAGGAAGGCCAAAACAAACAAACAGACAAATCTCAACACATCAGTAGTTCTCAAAATGTGCATCACAATCACCCAGAGAGATCGTTGAAACACAGACTACTGGACTCCCTCACCAGATTCAGTAGATGGTAGATGTGAGGGGTGAGTCCCAAGAATTTGCATTTCTAGCAGATTCCCAGGTGATGCTAATGCTGTTGGTCCAGGGACCACACTTGGAGGATCATTGCAATATACAAAGGATTTTCACAAGCTTTCTCAATCTTTAAAGATACATAATACCCTTTCCCTGCAACCAACCCTTCTAAAATAAATAAATAGAAAAGAGAAAGTGCTCAAGAGACAATTTTAAAATGCAAACAAAATGTAACAGGGTTAAAGTGGTGTTTCAGGCCCCTCATCCACTGGATTCTCATTCTTTCTTTCAACCTCACTTTGCACAGGTTGTGGTATGCACCTCCTTTTGAAGAAATAAAAGAACGTTTCTCTTATGAGTGTGTTACCTAGCTCATCTTGCTTAATTCTCACAACTCTGTAAGATCACTATTATCATCCCCATGTTAGAGATGAAAAAATTGGGACCTCAGGAAGTTAAATCACTAATCTAGTATCACAAAGGTAGAAAGCAAGCTCAGTCACAGTTCAAATTCAGGCTGACAAGCCTCCAAATCCCTTATCCTTTCCACTAATTGACACTGTCCTTCATATTTTCATTTACCTTTGTAATTCTCCTAAACGTGCAAGTAACAAAAAGGAATTTCTCCCATATTCATATAGAAAATGTCAACTGAAAACACAGATCTAAATCCATCTTTCCCCAAAAATATGCTTTTAATGCCTCTCCTTTTGTTACTTCTTTGAAGTTGGTTGCTATTCATTTCAAATGTGTAGTGAAAAAAACTCAAGATCTCAAACCAAAAAATGATTAGAACATTTCTAAGAAGTAGATAGCACCCCAAAATAACCATGCACAGTTCGTCCTTCTTGAACCACCTGACAGTATCGAATTTTATTGCTTTCCTGTTGTGGTTGAAGAAGCCTTTTAAAATTTCACTGTAATGCCGTGAGGCCATACCTCCCCCAGGATTAATCACAAATATTTTATAAAGATGAAGTTTCGTTATATCTTTGTTCTTTGTATCTTGGCTTTTGTTAGCGCATTTTAATTAGGATCTGGTATCTGCAATAAACAGTAAACATAAAGAGCTTTGCAAAAATGTATTAGACTGTTTGTTTTCACACTCTAATGCATATTTGCACAATTTTACCATGAAAAAAGGAAAACATGCTAAGCTCTTGGGCTCTATCCCAAATGTCCTGGAATAGAATCCGGAAATTACTAAAAATGCAACCAAACCTCATCATATTCCAGCAATTAACCTAAGAAATGAGGGTCCATTCTCTGTATGAAAAAAACATTTTTGAGGGGAGAAATCTGTGGAGGAGAATGCTTCTCGATAACACACGTATCGCATTCTCCAAACCTGTTTTGAAATTTGGACTATTTCCCTTCGTGCTAAAAGAGCTTAATAAACAAATTAAGTTGGATAATGTTTTATTTTTCTCTTTCAGAGTGTTAAGAGAGCTTCTTCTACTAAAAGAAGACAAGAAGGACTACTAAGCCTAGAACAAGGGATAAAATAATCACATGGTCCCATTTTTAAAAGTAGCTGGGGATTAATAATCTTCCTGCTAAATAGTTGTATAGTAGAATGAATTATTATTACAACAGTAGAATCATGGAGAATGCTGATGACAAAGGACAGTTTGGGGGTTTTTATTTTGACATATCCTAATCAAAAAGTAGCAAAAACTTTTAAAACCTTCAAATGTGGCTCTTGTGTACAATTGTTATTGATATGACACCTTGATAGTGTTCAAATGCAGCACAAAATCATAAAAATGTGAGCAATTCAGAGGCATAAAGTGATTTTTCCTTCTGTAACAATCCCTTAATATGTTTCCAAATAAAACACAGGATTAAGTAATTTATTTTGTTGCATGATTTATTTATGGACTGAAACACAGTAAACAACAGATAAAAGACATAGTCCTGGGCATTAACTTAAAAGATAAAAATCATTACATTTTATTAGGAGACATATAAAAATGCCAACATGAACTGTAAAGAAAGGAAAAGTGTTGGCTCAAAAGTCCCAAGTCTAAGTTATACGTGGTGTTTCTAACTCCCCTTTGGGGGAATAATATGCCTGAATTTAATTAGAATTCTGTTTTTTTAAGATTAAAGTTGTGAAAAAGTTAAAAGGTTGGATCACACAAAAATAAAAATGACTCTGAGGATCTTAGGGAATTTGAACTGGTAAACTTAGATTCTATTTCCTGCCAACTGTTTGCAGGAGGATTAAGAGATGTACAAGAGTTATTAGTTTTAGATAAAAGCCAGCATTTTATAAAGCAATTAATTTTTCATTAGTTCCACATAATTTTGGCAAAAAATAGTTTTGTTCCAATAAAACTATTAAATTCTGAGGTTACTCTAAAATATAGCCATTAACTTCGCATTAATTTAACCAAATTTATAACAGGCTAAACTGCATGCATGAAAGCAGTAATAGTTTTTTTGCAGAATATATTATAATTAAAAGGAAAAATTAAGATGAAAAATAATTTTTAAAAAAACAGGTAATAAAACTTCTAAGTCCTAAGTATGGTTATGCTTTTATTTAAAAGACATTTTTCTATAATGTTCCTTAAGCATATAAAATGAGTAAAATAAAGTCTACCATAAGTTTTTGCATAGGGTTATCTTGGAAATATCAGAATATTGTTTTTATTATAATACATTTATTTTACATTACAATAAATAAAATACACTGTAAAGGTTCAAAAAAAAAAAACTTATTAGTACTGAAAACTTTATTCACAGAGCCATAAACCATCTTTCCCAATGCTAGAACTACCTTTCATGCAGCCACAAAATTCCACCCAGATGGTCCATTTACCCACATTGCTGGAGTGTCCTCACCTCCATTTTGAGGTCTTAGATTCTATGCAGAATGACAAAGAAATCTAATTGAGTCAGGATAAGAAACCTCAAAGTCCTGGCCAGAAAGTATTTCTTGTCTAGTCCACTTCCTAACATGCCCCAATGAACACCACTCCCCATCTCCATTGCCACCAACCTGCTCCAGCCCAGAACCAGCTCTCTCCTGTTCACTGCAATATTCTCCTACCAATTCTCTCAAATTCCATTTTTGTCCCCCATCCCAAATCAGTTTCCACCCTGTGGACAGAAAGCACTTGTTAAAAATGTAAATCGAGTTGTGTCACTCCAAAGCTGAAAACCCTCCATTGGTTTCCTTTGCACCTTGAATAAAATCTAGCTCCTTACCTCGGCCTACAGAATCATGACGTCTGTTTCTCTCATTTGGGTAACATCTCCCTTGCAATCAGTTCAGCCAGCCTTGTGAGGTTTCCTCAGGCATTCTACAGCCACTCCTACCCCCAGCCATGCACCGGCACCAGGTAAATGCTGAATCCCCATATCACCACCATTTTGGTTAAGACATTTGCCCCAAAGTGTTCTTGCTGAAACTTTCTTCCATGCGGTTTTCAGATTTGTTGCCTGGTTTTGTGTTTCTCTATGCCCTTTGGACTGAGCACCTGATTCTCTCCTTTATGTAGCATCTTTACCTCCCCTCAAACACCACCTTATTACATACCCTGCCTGGCTCAGCATAGGCCAGAATCCTCTACATGAGCTCTGCCCAAATGGAAGGTACATTTGCCTAGTTAATAACAGCCCCATGTAGGCCCAGGGAAGTGACATGCAATGTAGCATTAATTCTATTCTCTAATGATTACATGTGAATTCATATTGTCTATGCCAATAGATCATTAGGGCTTTTAGGGTAAGCAATGTACTTACTTACACTGTGTTAGTGGAATGCTGAGGACTTAGCAGATGTCATATCAATAAAGACTCAGCTCAGAACATGGTAGAACTTCACGATCAGCTGGCTCAGAGAGAGACCTTAAAGCGGAACTGAGGGAACGAAACTAGGGGGAAGGTAAGTCATTCGTTCACTCAATTACTATCCATACAGCAACTTCTGTATCCCGGGAGCTATGCTAAATGATGCAAAGAGAGAAATGAATAAAACACAGCTACCTGATTTTTATTTCTTTCCAAATTCTTGGCTCCACATCATCCTCTGCATATACCGTGTGCACATGGTATACGCACACACACACACAAACTATTTTTGCTTCTCTGCTCAGCATCTTTAAAGTTTGCTTTAAAAATAATACTGCATCATTGTCTAAATAGAAAACCCATTTCATTGTGCAATGAAAAACAATGAGAACTAATAATAGAATTCAATTAAGTGGTAGATTCCTGGAAAAATGTACAAAAATCAATTAATTCTCTACCTACAAACAACAATCAATTAGAAATTATTCTTATTCATAATATCAATGAAATGTATAAAATAGCTAGGAGCAAACCTAATAAGAAATACGTTTAAAGAAAACTCAAAATAATTGATGCACATTAAAGAAGTCTTATGTAATTTGAATGGAATACAGTGTTATGATATCAGAAAACTCATTATGGAGGTATCAACTAGCCAAAATGATTTAAAAATATTATGTGATGCCAATTAAAATCCTCTAAAAATTTTTTGGAATAAGACAAAATCATGTTCATGTGAAAGAATAAAAAGGGAAGAACACATAGACAGAAAGAATTGAAAAGAATAATTGTGTTAGTCATCTATTGCTGTATAACAAATTACCCCCAAATTAAGCAGCTTTAAAACAACAAACTTTTGTTATTTCAGCTTCTGTAAATCAGTAATACAAGCTTGGTTTAGCTTGGTGCCTGTAACTCAGATTCTTTCACAAGGCCGCAATCAAGGTATTACCTTGGCACTGTTGCCTCATCTAAAAACTCAACTGGGGTAGGATCTTCTTCCAAGTTCACATGCATGGTTGTTGAAGGATTCAATTCCTCCTAAGTTGTTACACTGACTCACTGGCCATTGTCAGGTGACCTCCTTAATTCCTTGCCACATGGACCTCTCCATAGGACCGATCACAACAAGGCAGCTGGCTTCTCTCAAAGCAAGTGAGAAAACAAGAAAAAATATACAAGATAGAAACCACAGTCTTCTCATAAGTAATCTCAAAAATGACATTCATCACCTTTACTACATTGTATTCACCAGAGAGTCATTAAATCCAGCCCACCTTTAAGGGAAAAAGATTACCCAAAGACATAATATCAAGAATCAGGGATCCTAGGAGACCATTTTAGAGGATGTATACCCCAATAACGAAGGGGAATTTGTACTGTCAGCATCAGAACATACCATGAAGTGATAGTAATTAAAATAGCATGTAACTGATGACAGAATAGACATAATTCAATAGAGCAGAATAGAAACCCCAAAACAAATAAAAGTACCTGAAAGTGATTTGTGCATTAAAATAAGGATCTTCAAATCAATAGGAAGATGATAGATTATTAATCAAATTATGCTGAGAAAATTGGTTATCCATTTGGGGAAAATAAAATAAAACAATTTATTTGATCCTTACCTCACTCCATGACCAAACAAGCTATAGGTGTTTATATAGTTAATTATTAATATATACATTTCAGGAGGGACATAAATGGATTTCAATAGTAAAAGTAACATTTTGTTTATTAAGCTGGGTGAGAGTACATGAGTATTTGTTATATAACAACAAAACTTTCAGCTCACCAAATATCGGGCATTGTTATACGTACTACATGTATGTTAATTTATTCAAACTTCAAAACTATCATATAAAGATGGTTCTATTATTTTCCCCATTTTAAATTAAGGAAACTAAGTCCATAGGATCTTACAGCTTGAAGATTCATGCGTATTGTATTAGTAATTTATTGCTATATAATAAATTACCCACAAATTTAGCAGGCTTATACAATAAACATTTACTATCTCATACAGTTTTTGAGAGTCAGGAAACCAAGAGAAGCTTAGTTTGTGGTTCTGCTTCAGGGTATCTCATGATATTGCAACCAACATGTCAGCCAGGGCTACAGCCATCTGAATTCAGGCTTGCTGGAGTTGGAGGATCCAATTCCAAGCTTACTCATGTGGCTATTGGTCTGAGGCCTCCATCAGCTTCCTTGCTGGTTGCTGGTAGGAGACCTCAGTTCATCACTATGTGGACCTCCCCATGGAGTTGATTGAGTGTCCTCATGGCTTGGCAGCTAGCTTTCCCCAGAGTGAGAAGTCTAAGGGTGGTGGAGGAAAGAGAGAGAAGCCTCAATGTCTTTTATAATAAAGTGTCCAAAGATACACTCCATCATTCAGACAATATTCTACTCATTAGAAGCTAGTCACTAAGTTAAGCCTATATTCAAGGGGAGGGGAATTATGCTCCACCTTTTGAAGGAAGGAATGTCAAAGAATTTGTGCACTTACTTTAAAACCACCACACCCATAAAATCTGGCTTGAAGTCTGTGCTCTTAACCATGACATATACAGTCATGCTCTGCATAACAACGATGGGTCAACAGTGGAATGAATGCATAAAATTAAAATAGAACTGAAAAATTCCTATTGCCTAGTGACAGCATAGTTTTTGTAGCCATCTCATAACATTGTAGTGCAATGCATTACCTTTTCTATATTTAAATATACTTAAATAAACAAACACTTGCCATTGTGTTACAATTGCATACAGTATGCAGTACAGTAACGCGCTGTACAGGTTTGCAGCTAGGAGAAATACCATATAGCCTAGGTATGTAGTAAGCTGTACCATCGAGGTTTGTGTAAGTACACTCTTTGATGTTTGCCTAAGGATGCATTCCTCAGAACATATCTCCATTGCAATGCATGACTGTCTGCCTCTCTTACATTATTCTTCATACGAATTTCTATGTGTGAAATATTTCACAATAATTAAAGGTTAAATATAAAAATTAAAACTAAATGAATTATAGGCAAATATTTTCAAACCTTAATATGGGTAAGGTCTTTCTAAGCATGACACCAAAAGTAGAAGCCAGAAAAGAAAAGGCTGAAAGGTACAAATATGTTAAAAAATAAAAATGTCTATATATCAAAAATCACTATCAGCAAAGTTAAAAGTCAAATGGAAAACTTGGAAACAATATTTGCAACATACATGATAGATGAAGAGTTCCTGTTCTCAATATTAGAGGGTGCATTAAAATCACTAAAAAAAAGATAAATACATTAATAGAATAAGAAATTGGCATAAATAGATAATTAAAAAAGAAGAAAGAGAAAAGACCAATAAGCATATGAAAAAAATATTCAACTTATTCAATATTTAGTAATCAAAAATCAGTAATTAAAAATGAAATCTGTATTTTCTTTCAAGTTGGCAAAGAGTGGAAAAATTATGGCATTTTCAAGATCTGGAGGAAAAGGGAATTTCATATGTCCCTTGGGTGTATAAATTGGTACAAATTCTGCAAGGAAGTTTTCAATATATACCAAAAACCATAGAGAGTATATGCCCTTTCTCATAGCAACTTTACTCGCAGCAATTTATCTTGAAAACTAATTGGACAAAGATGTATGTGTAGAAATGCTCATCACAGCATTTTTTTATTACACTCAAAAAATTTGAAACAACCTAAATGTCCAAAATCTGAAGGTTTTGTGAAATAAATGATGGTGCAGGTGTGAATGATGGACTATGATGCCATTAATGTTTGAGAAGTATATTTACTAACATGGAGGAAATTCACGAGGTTAAATGAATAAAAGTCATATTTAAAATGGCATATAAAACATGATACAATTTTTAAAAGAAAAAATTTTAAACTGTGTATGCCTAGAGCATACATACATTAATAGTGTTAAAATGCTATATAGAGCAAATGTTAATAGTGTTATCTTTAGATGATACAATTTGGGGCAATTTTTATTTCCTTCTTTATTTCTGTCTGTTTATTCCTGTTTTAAAATGCTATTTGTGAGATAATCCTAAATCGTAAATCCTAAGTTATCTCCTCAATGAACCCTGAGTCTTTCTCCTTTCTCCCTCACTAAGTGAATAAATGATATTAGAGGGTGGAACCTGCTATCACCAGTTAATAGTCATTAACCCTGTCACCCCTAGCACAGCCTCTGTAATTTGCATAATAAAGAGATGAGTCTGAAATCCTCTGTCCAGGGATCTACAGCCACTTTCATGAATATACTAGTGTTCTGATTTTAAGCTAGAAGAATGTTAGGCAGTGCACACAAAATGAAGATATGCTCACACTTAAAGGAAGAGATCAAAAACTTATGTGAATATAAACTTGTCTTACACACCTAAAAAGCTCACAGTAGCTTTTGCCAGTGTAGTCTATCATTACTCAAAATTGCATCTATGTCATTTGCCTCTGTCATTTTAGTGATGGTTGAAAGTTTAATTTTGAATATGAAAAATTTTTAGACTATATACACAGGTCTATAATTAACAGTTAATCACTCATATTGAAAGTTAGCCAGGGACAAATAGACAATCCATTTATTTCTCTATGTTCTAATGGATTGATGTTTTTAATTAAATTAGCAAAATTCTGGCAAAATTTCTATCAAGAAAAACAGAGTCCAAGAAAACATGTAACCACTTTTTAATATAAAAACAGAAGCTCATATTAACATTGATATTTTTAAAAGTCAAAAACAACTACATAAATTGAATAATAACAATAAAACATATTTTGAAAGGCAATGGTAAATATAAGAGCACCATTCACTTTTCAAAAATAGGATATTCCTATATTTAAAAAGCATGAAAGAATTTACAAGAAAATGGGTAACTTTTAAGGGAAAGAGATTCTAAATTTTAGTAAGTGATTTTCATTTCCGTGTCTTCCTTAACTAATAAACTCCCATGGACGCCTTTATTCCTATAAGGCATCATATACCAGATCAAACCAATATAAATTTACAAAGACTATAGAAGTTATTTGATTATTATTATTATTATTCATTTGGGAATATTTTTATGGGTGACTTGCTAATATTTTCCTATATTACCATTGATTATCTTTGGTACGGAAGTATTGGCTGAATGGTACTTATCCTTGTAAAACATTAAAGAAAAGATTTCATCTTTTTAGAGCTATCTATTCCCACTGAGAACCAAGTCCTTTGATGGTACTAAATAAATAATAAGAATAAAGTTATAACATCCAACATCTGACTCAGCATGCGACTTAATGAGTTTTAAGGTAATGTTAAGTGCTTTGAAATCTTCAGAGAGTAGAAAGGATGATACACTGTATCACCCATCTAAAACATAACATCATTTTATTAGAGATTAATATTACAATTCTTGATTTTATTTCAATATTTGCACTTTGATCTCTCTTGCATTGCCTACCTGTATTTGAGGAAATACAGAAATAAGCAAGAATTCTGTAAAGCTCAGAAATATTTGGGGGGTGGTCCTTCCTACTGTGGATGTTTAATAGAGACTTAGCATTAAATTGAATAGCATTGAACTAGTATTTAAAAGAGGCATCTATTAGGTAGTGGAAACAAGCGAAGCATCAGAAGACTGGGGTTCTTGTCTCAGCTCTCTTTTCACTATCTCTAGGATCACTGACCAGTCATGTGCCCAGTCTGGGCCTCATTCTTCTTGTCTACAAAATGATGGTTAATGAGACGATCTCTAGATGTAACTTTCTCTGAGCACATGAAATCATTTTAAGAAAGACCTGTACCTGAAAATGTCTAATTAGGGCAGCTTGGGCTTCAACGTAGGAGCACTTCCTTAGAAATCCCAAACTAAGAACCCTCAATATATGAGAACTCCAGTTCTCTCCCAAGATAAAACAATCACCTTCAAATGTCAATTCACCTTTACTAATCACATACTTGGTTTACAGTATCTTTAGAAGCAAATCATCAGTTTGGTCCAGAGCCTACCCAGCCTGAGCCAAAGTAACTTATTTTTTTAAGTGAACATATCAAAGATCCTCCTTTGCAAGCTACGCCCAAGTTCCCAAGAGTTAAGGCATGTGGAAAATTGAAATAAACAAAAGGCTTTCAGTAATGTCTCAGCCTAGCAGCTTCTTCCCTTTTCAATATAATCAAGAATTCATTTCACAAAACTAAGTTGGAGATTTTATAAAAACCCATTCTGATTTCACTCCTGGTATGTCCTACTCCCCTGAGATGGAAACGTTGAGGACCATTTCTTTGAGACATTGGAACCAGACAAAGCTTCACCTCCCCTGAGGCACGAGCACGCTACCTCCTTTCTGAGGGCTGATTTGTAATTTATCATGCTTCCCTATTACCCAGCCTGCCAAGAAGCTTAGATCCAAGGTTGAAACTCAATCACAGCAACCATATGAACAATTACAGTTAGCTTATTTTCCTCATTCCTTTTTCTATATCCTGCTTTTTTATTTTATTAACTTTGTTGCTAAGTCATTTTTTTATAAGTCATTGCAAAATCTTTTGGAAAGTGGTGAAGTACAAATAAATACAACTGTAAAATGAGCATAACGTATAAAAACTACAATCCGTATCCAAAGAACAACATCCTTCACCTCTATACAAGGATATTAAAATTAAAAGGAACTTATTTGGAAGTGAACAGCATGATATCAGCAAAATTTAGACAAGTAAGTAATTTGTTTATTAGATGCTTCATCAAGTGTCTCAATCCATTTTGCTTTATTAATCTCTTGGGGAAAATTGAGACTTCTATGAACACTTAGAGTGCTCAATTAAATTAAATATTTTGTAAAAATACATGTTAGTAATTTTTAGGTGAGTGTCTACCTTCAAAGTAAAAACAAAATTCTTTAGAACTAGAGGCTCCATATTACTTAAGAGAATGTTGGCTGCTGTAACAAACCCTCGAACACAACTGGTTTGTTTTTTGTTCACCTGAGAGTCTGAGGGAGTCTTTCCTAGTTAGCAGAGCTCCTCTGTGTGGTGTTTCAGGTACCCAGGTTCCTTCCATCTTTGGCTTCATCATCCCCTAGGGCATCCAAGCAGCAGAAAGGAAACGAGAGCATAAAGCTCTGGCCTGAAAATATTAAATAACACATCACTCCCCTTCACATTCCATTACTGAGGACTAGCCAGGTGGCCACTTCGAGATGCGAAGCAAGGGGCTGGCGGTGAGGAGGTTAGGAATTTAGGACTAGGAAATGTAGTTCCTAGCTAGATGGCCACTTTCCAGCAATGACTCCGTGTCATCATGAAAAGGGGCACATAAGTTTTTGTAGGCAGCTTAGCCTCATTGCTACAGGTTCAAGCCTTCCACTAACTCTAAACTATCCCTCTTCTATGCACGGGCAAACAAACACTGAGTGACAATTTGGCAGCATGCCTTGGTCCGTGTCTGACTAGGGTGCTGCAGAAAAGAGCAGCTGGTAAAAGGCAGTTGAACAGAGCCAGGAGGTCACGCCAAAGGCTGAAGAGTCAGTAGACACCAGCCCTGAGATCATAAACTGAACTTATTCACCTTCTATGCTGTTGAGTCCATTGCAATCAGATAAACTAGATATTCCAGGACAGACTCAATCTCATTTTCTTTTCATCAGTGAAGGCTCTTTTGTGTTTACAAAATATGATACTCTGAAAGGCTTTTCTTATTAATAAATTTACAAATCAGAAAATTGCCTTTGTCAAGTCATATATCCTGAGGTTTATTCAGGAAATATGGTTATCAGTTGGGTTCTGAGCCGAGCTCAGCCCATAAATAGATTGACATTAGACAATCCGATTTATCTCTATAGCACTCAGATTCTTCATTTTAAAAAAATCAAGGGATTGGACCAGATGGTTGCTAATATTTGACTAAGATCCAACAGAAAAACTAGGCAATCTGAGTGGCAATATAAAACTAATTCAACCTGAACACATTTTTAACTTAATAAATTATATTGTGACATCAACATTAAACCAAGTTATTGTAATAAACACATCCATTGATTGAATTTTGAGCAAGTAATGGTTTGTTAAATCCAAATATTGCCTACAGTGGGGACTATTCTTTTCATATATCAAACTTCATTTAACCAAATGCCTAATTTACTGTTGTATAATAAGTAAAGAGTTTAAACAGGCCTTTACCTCTTTAGAACCATAACATTGCTTTTAATTGAATCACATGAAACTTCATACACAGTTTCTTAACCTAGTTATCTGGAAGGAGAATGCACTATGGTTAATTAATCAAAATGTTGTATAATGAGGCCGGGCGTGGTGGCTCACGCCTGTAATTGTAGCACCCTGGGAGGCTGAGACAGGAGGATCGCTTGAGCTCTGGAGTTTGAGACCAGCCGGAGCAAGAGCAAGACCTCGTCTCTACTAAAAATAGAAAAATTAGCCGGGTGCAGTGGCATTAGCCTGTAGTCCCATCTACTTGGGAGACAGAAACAGGAAGATTTCTTGAGCCCAGGAGTTTGAGGTTGCTGTGAGCTGTGATTACACCACTGCACTCTAGCCTGGGCGACAGAGCAAGACTCTGTCCCAAAAAAATGTTGTGTAATGAAAGTAAATACTAGTCTTCACCCCCTGTGTGGTTTTCTGGCCAGTTAGAACGCCATTCAGTAAACAGCTGAATGCCTAGTTTAGTGAACTAAATCATAATGTAGTTACCCAATGGTAATTTCCATTTGGGGCCTTCCTTAAGCAGCACCTGAGCCAGGGAGCAGCTGCAGCAGGAGAGTGAGCCGCCTCCACCCACTGTCCCAGCACCGCTCAGCAGAGGCCATGGGTGGGACACTATCCCAGTCACCTCTTCAGCATCTTCCAGAACTTCGTCAGAGTTCAGTGTCCATTGTGTCTCCCCGCAAGTAGCCTCCAAAAGAATTACCCAACGTCTAACTCTCAATTGGATAGCAAAATATCTGGCTTTTGCTTAATTTCATTTCCAAACCTCACTGAAGAAGCTTGATGCAGTTCCAGAAACAAGTAGGCAGTGTGAAAGAGGGAGGGCTCAATTCTACCTGGGTGGAGGTGAGGGAGGAGGTTCAGAAAAGGCTTCAAAGATAAGGTGACATCGGAACAGGCTCTTCAAAGTCAGGAGGGACAAGAAGATGGTCAAGGAGGGATAATCTTTCTAAAATATTAAATACATAGGCTAGAGAAAATAAACCAAAACCAGATCACAGAGGACCTAGTACAGGAGGCTAAAGAGTTTGAACTTATTCCTGTGGGTGATGGAAAGTTCCTGGGGGGTTTTAAGCATCAATATAACATAATAAAACTTTCCTTTTTTTGACACAGAGTTTCACTCCGTTCCCCAGGCTAGAGTGCCGTGGCGTCAGCCTAGCTCACAGCAACCTCAAACTCCTGGGCTCAAGCGATCCTCCTGCCTCAGCCTCCCGAGTAGCTGGGACTACAGGCACATGCCACCACTCCTAGCTAATTTTTCTATTTTTGGTACAGACAGGCTGTCGCTCTTGCTCAGGCTGGTCTTGAACTCCTGATGTCAAGTGATCCTCCTGCCTCACCTCCCAGAGTGCTAGGATTACAGGTGTGAGTCACCCTGCCTGACCAAAAACTTTGCATTTTGCCAAGATTGTTATTCTGGCAACAATGTGGACAATAAATTATGGGCCAGAATGGGAACAGGGGGCCACTCAGAAGACAACTGTGGTCGTCGTTACAGTGTCAGTTTGCCACGAACACCTGACAAAATCCCCCATCAAAAAACCGCACAAACCCCCACACCAACCCTTCAGGAGGTTCACAAGCAACAGGAAATTTTACACAGATAAATGTTCCTAATCTGTACATAGATGCTTCCAGGCAGTAATGTTAATTCGAGTTGTGTTTACAAAATGTGTAGAACTGGATGAGAATGCCTTCCTTTTTATTGATTACCTTCAATTACGCATTACCTGGGATGGTCCTTTGCCAAATATGCCTTAGGATTTAGATTAGTGCCTCTCTATCTGTGGGTAAGGACAAGGTTTTGTGTTTTCTTTTTCAGTGTGTTGCAGACTATTTGTCAAATACAATAATGATAATTTTTTGGAAAAATAAAATGAAAAAGCAAAGAATACAAAATACAAGCCCTTTTTCTAATTTTATTTAACAAACATAAAATAAATCTATCAAATTGTTATCAAAGCCTCCAAATGCTTGCTCTCGATTGCTGTCACAGATCACTAAGAGTTTGCAGAATCCACAGACCGTACTATGAGTAGCACTGGTCCAAACGGGTGTAGCAAAAGCAATGGAAACATAGGAAAACTGATAACCTCTAAGAACATCCTGGATACCCCTAAATCCCCCAATCTAAGAGGAGACTAAGAAAAGGATAGTACTAAAACCATGAGGCAGAAATGATCAGTTACAAAGTCCAGCTTTGTATCATGAAATGATTTTTAAAACAAAGCAGAGTTTTTATTAGATTTGGGTCATTGGGGTGTTTCCTTCCTACATCACTTTGCTTTCAGCAACCGCTGAGACCGATATTTAAACATGTTAGCACTGACGAGCAATGCCAGAAAAAATATAATCAAACAAAGTGACTAAATTAATAATTTATAGACTAACAACTATGTGAAAATATAAGGCTTATGGAATCAAATTAGGAAAAAAAATGTAATCCAAATTAGAGTGTGTCTCAATTAAATTAGATCCCCAGCAGTGTTGTAACTTTAGTTAAAGCTGGTAGCACTGCAGTGACCTTATCATCACTAATGGTAACTTGACTTGGAGCAAATGTGGTATATCTGAAGTACTTCATAAATACTTATGTGGATGCTTAAAGCTTAAATGGTCGTAAGTCTCTTCCCAGGTTTTTTTTTTCTAGTGTAATAATAATAGCTATTTATTGAATATCTGTTATGCTTTGGAGACATTCTCTCTTTAAACACACCCCCAACACCCCTGTAAGAAAAGTATTATGTTCTCCTTTTTAAAAATGAAAAAACTGAAGTTCAGAGAAGGTAAGTACATGTTCTACTGCAGCAGTCCCCAACATTTTCAGCACCAGGGACCAGATTCATGAAAGACAATTTTTCCACGGACCAGGGTGGGGAGGATGGCGAGCAATGGGGACCGAATGTAAATACAGATTAAACTTCACTCACCCATTGCTCACATCCTGCTGTGTGGCCCAGATCCTAACAGGCCACAGACCAGTACAAGTCTGCAGCCCAGTGGTTGGGGACCACAGCTGTACTGTATCCTGCCTGGATCATCAGCTTCAGCTAAGCTTTGGTCCAAAGGCTGGAGATTGCCTGGGTGGGGTTGCTTTTTCAGCTTTGAATAGGAGGAAGAAAATACTAGGTAATAAAAACCCTAGGAAAGTACCACCATCCAGTGCAGTCCTACCTTTGTGCCTCCAGCCTTTTTTTAAATTTTTACTTTGAAATAATTTTATGCTGATAGAAAAGCTGCAGAAATAGTAGAAAGTTTCCATATATCCTTTATGTAGTTTCCCCTAATGTTAACATCTTATATAACCATAGTACCATTATCAGAACCAGGAAATTAATGTTGCTACAATACTATTAATTAACAGAATTTATTTGACTGTTGTCAGCATTCTCAGGATCCAATCTACAATCCCACATTTGCATTTAGTTTTTATGTCTCCTTAGGCTCCTCTAATCTGTGACGGTTTCTCAGTCTGTCTTTGTCTTTCATAATCTTGGCACCTTTTGAATAGTACTGGTCAATTATATTGTAAAATGTCTCTCAATTTAGATCTGTTGGACATTTTCTCATGTTTGGATCAAGGCTATGGTTTAGGGGAAGAATGTCACAGAGAGGATGTACCTTTCTCAGTGCACCATGTCAGGGGCTATATGTCGACAATATATCTTATTATTGGTGACATTAACCTTGATAGTTTGATCACAATGTTATCTGCCCAGTTTCTCCACTGTAAAGTTACTGTTTTTCCCTTCATAATAATATTTATTTGTAATAAATATTTATTGAGGGGAAGATGCTTTGAGATTACCCTGCCAGCATTTTAACTTGGATATATCATCTTGCTAATTCGGCATTTATGTCACTGGCTTCAGAGTCACTGTTAGTGTAACTATTCAGAAGAGGATGTTTTGGGCAGACTGTCAGAGGATAAACCTATTCATTATCGAGAAGAAGGGACAATGGCCGCTAGGGAACTGGACGAGGAGCAGAGAAGCAACATGAGAACAGCTTAACATCAAAGAAACAAAGCCCTGCTGAACCCCAAGAAGGGACTATGAACTGTCTCCCAGCCATTGGTCAATATGCCCTTATTCCTTTTAGTAATTTCACCCTACTCACCCTCAAGTTTTGGCACGGCAAACCACGTTTTCCACCTAGATATGGCCCTGTAACTAAGTTCTCGATGATGGCATGTGAGCAGGAAGTGCTGGGTACACGTCATTAAAAGGAAGTTTCTTAACTCTCCACACTCTTTCCTTCTTCAACCATGATACTAGAACAGTACTTTGTAATCATTTTTGTGCCTGTTTGGCATTCTAGTGAATCTTTCCCTGAGACATTAACCGAATGATGTTTTTAAATACATAAAAATACAACAGATTATAAAGGAAACCAAACATAATGAAATACAATTATAGAAATATTTTTAAAACAAATGTATGACATATTACTATATATACTTCTTTATTTATATATTACATAGAAAAATCTAAGGTTCTAACAACTAATAAGGTATTAAAGTAATGATGACTATAAACAGTATTTTGATATATCTGCAATAACTATAATGTCTTATGAAAATGTCTGTGACTTCTATTGTTGACAAAATTATTAGTCCTATTAACAGTAGTGTGGTTTGTTGCCTATAATTGATGGAAATGCTACATTTCTGTCATAGGTTTTCATACTCAAATCCATAGACACGCTGAACTGAACTCACAGACCCCACATTCAGAACCCAGGCCCTAGGATGTCAAGGCAGCAAGACAAAAGGAATCTGAGAACCGTGGATGACCCATTGAACAGAACCACCTGCCTGCCCCACACTCCTACCCTGTTGACCTCTGGACTGTTACTTTAAAAAGTGAGAATTTCTATATTGTTTGAACCACTTTGTGCATCTCTTTTTCTGTACATGTCTCTTAGTTACCATAGATAGCTAAGCTGTACATTAACTCAGTGATTCTCAAATCTATTGATCTCAGGAAGCCTTTACAATCTTGAAAATTATTGAGAACCCCAAAGAACTTTCATGTACGTATCAACATTTACCACATTAGAAATTAAATCTGAGACTTTTTATTTCTTAATTCATTAAAAATAACAATAAAATCATCACATGTTAACATAAATAACATTTTTATGAAAAATAGATGTATTTTCCAAAACAAAAAAAATTAGTGAGAAGAATAGGCATTGTTTAACATTTTGTAAAAATCTCTTGAGTGTCTGGTTTAATGGAAGACAGCTGGATTCTCATATCTACTTCTGCATTCAATATGTTTTGCTATGTTGTTTTGGTTGCAGTCTATGAAGAAATCCAGCCTCACGCAGATATTTAGTTGAAAAAGGTTGGAGTATTTTAATAGCCATTTCAGATAATTGTGGGTGTTCTTTTTGATATTATACTAAAACTCAACAAGTGATAATTTCTTAAAAGTTATAATGTGGAATCTGAAAGCATATCGATGAACTCTTTATACTCAACACCAAAATCCATTGTTTTTTTTAATTATTATTATTTCAGGGTATTATGAAGGTACAAACATTATGGTTACATTTTATTTCTTTGCCTCACCCTAGCGGGGGTTAGAGGCGTGCCCTTCCCCTCTACAATGCTCCCTGTGTCCTTTAGTTGCGGGTTTACCCCCGCCCATCCCCCTAATCCCTGGAGAGTATTACTGCCATGTGAGCACCCTAGTGTTCATCAGTTAGTACCAGTTAGACGGTGAGTACAAGTGGAGCCTGTTCTTCCGATCTTGTGATACCTCACTTCGGATAATGGGCTCAAGTTCAATCCAGGAAAGTATAAGAGGTGCTAGATCACTGTCATTTCTTATAATTGAGTAATATTCCATTGTATACATATACCAAATTTTAATAATCCGCTCATGAATTGATGGGCATTTGGGTTGTTTCCACATCCTTGTAATAGTGAATTGTGCTGCCATAAACATTCAGATGTAGGTGACTTTATTATAGAATGTCTTTTGCTCTTTTGAGTAGATACCTAATAGTGCTATTGTGGGATCGAATGGTATTTCTATTTATAGCTCTCTGAGGTATCTCCAAATTCTTTTCCACAGAGGTTGCACTAATTTGCAGTCCCACCAGCAGTGTAAGAGTGTTCCTATATCTCCACATCCTCGCCAACATTTGTTGTTTTGTGTTTTTTTGATAGAGGCCAATCTCAC
>NW_012136080.1:4724729-4832045 GCF_000956105.1 Propithecus coquereli
TTTTCTGAATTCATTTATCAATTCTAGGAGTCTCTTGGATGACTCCTTGGGGTTTTCTAGATATAATATCATATCATCAGCAAAGAGCGAGAGTTTGATCTCAACTATCCCCATTTGGACACCCTTAATACCCCTCTCTTGCCTAATTGCTGTGGTGAGGCCATTGTTTTATCTTGCGCTTTGAATGAATCATTTAGCCATGCACGATTTTGTAATATCATGAACTGGTCATTTTAAAAATATTAGTTGCTAAGTTATGCAGATATTCAAAATATTGACACATTTCAGTATATGATATAAAAAATTTCACACTGGTTAACATCACCATAGATCTCATCAAAAAAGTTTTTAATACTGAGAAACTGTCAAGCTCATAGTGGTGGATACAAGTATTCCAAAATTATAATTTTCACTTGAAAGCTCAAATGTTATCACTGGCAACAAACAGTGTCAGTTGTTTTCCTTGAAGTGACAAGCTTACTTAGTTCATTTTTGAGGAAATATCTGTCAAATACCAGAACTTGTCTATCAGTCGTTCTTTCAAGTAAAAATGATTTTCTATGAAAAAGTGACTAATTTAGCTCACATCTCAAACAATGGTAGAAATACTTTATATTGAGACAGCCATCATATTTTGATACACAGCAGAAGTACTTTATGTGCACTTCTCATTTTGTCACTAGAACACTAAATGTACTCACAGTTTGAAATTTAATTAAATTCATAATTCCTATGGCTTTATCAAAGACATTCATAAATGAAACAAGTTTTGGTTTTTCTGAGTGCATGGCAGTGAAGAGTACAATCACTGCTAGTACAATTGGCACCACTGTCTTGATCTGTGCTGAGGAACACAAAGGCCGGGGAGCCTGGAGTTCCGATGTCCAAGGTGTGGGTATCTGAGATCATGTAAAGAATCCAATAAGCGGTAGACTTCACTTTTGTCAGGTTGGACACTGAAAATGTCAGACATTGTCATCATTGGCCACTCAACGATACTGAAAATCAATCTCTGGGGTTGAGCGTGGTGGTGCACACCTATAATCCCAGCATTTTGGGAGGCCAAGGTGGGAGGATCACTTGAGGCCAGGAGTTTGAGGCTGGCCTAGGCAACAAAGCAAGACCCCATCTCTACAAAAAAAATTTTTTAATTATCTGGGCATGGTGGTACACACTTGTAGTTCCCGCTACTTGGGAGGCTGAGGCAAGAGGATCACTTGAGCCCTGGAGTTCGAGGTTGCTGTGAGCTGTGATCACACCACTGTACTCCAGCCTGGGCAACAGAGAGAGACCCTGTCTCTAAAAAAAAAGTGAAAGAAAGAAAGAAAATCAATCTCTGAGTTCAGTTTCTTCTATTTTCAGCTTATTAGGCCATGTGTCCCAAAAATCCAGGGTACCCACACTTCCTTATCTTGAACATCAGGTCATAGGGCCAACTCCTGAAGTAGGCCAATGCTGACAGCCTAAAGAGGCAATGAAGAAAAAACTGTTAATCCAAGTTCTTTGGCTATTTCCATCCACGACCTTCATCTCTGTCACTCTCAGAAATGGTAGCCTTGGTAGCTAATATCTCTATGTTCTCTGGGATTCCTTGCCGTGACTGAAATGTGACCCTCTGCCAGGAGAAGTATCTCCCTGACAACTTTCTGAAATTAATACTGCAAATTCTCTTCCTCCTCTGAGCTTTCCCATTCAGCCATCTCATTCATTCCATGGTTTCAATTAATGTCTATGTATTGATGTCTACCAAATCTTTATTTCCATCCCATCTCTTTCTCTAGCCACCAACTTCGATTAATATATCTAACTACCCTTGGAAATCGCTGAGGTTGTCCCATGGGCACCTTGAAATAAAATGCTCTAAACTTAAACCTCTATTCTTATAGGAACTTGTTTTTCCTTGTATGTTTTGTATTTCAACAAAGGGCCATATGGCAAGCAACTGAGGCCTCCTACCAACAACTGAAACTGACTTGCCATTCAGGTGAGAACCTCCAGACCCAGTCAAGATTGTAGATGACCACAGAACCAGCCAGCATCTTGACTGAAACCTCACAAGAGACTCTGAGCCAGAAGAACCCAGCTTATCTGCTCCTCAATACTGAACCCACAGAAACTGTGAGCTAATAAATGTTTATTGTCATTTTAATCCATAAATTTTTGAGGTAATTTGCTATACAGCAAGACACTATGGTAGTGGTTAAGATGAGAAATAGTATCCCTGCCCTCATGAGGCTTACAGACAACCTATGCCCTAGTGATTCCTTCACATTCATCAAAATATTGGCACCTGATCACAGCCTACTACTCCACACCAAATCTTGTGTTGCCCAAAAACTATCCATGGGTGGGATCATTCAATATTCCAGCCTCACAGCTCCTTGGCCTCCTCAATTCCTGTGACCTATGTCTTCTCTAATTTAGCAGCTCATTCCTGTGATCATGCTGTGGTCTTGTCATGACTCTTAACTTGGCCATTTGTAAAATTTTCAACTCAAATATACAACTTTTTACCACAATGACTAGTTTTTCCCATTTAGTTATCTCCCTACTCTGATGTCCTTAAGAGATCTAGGCCTAAGAAGCCTTTTTTTTATCCCCAAGCTACCAACCCCTTCCTGATTCCATTTCTTTCCTTATTCTAGCTAGATTCCATAGTTCATCGCATCAACCACCTTTCTGCCAACACTCTCACTTACCCTTCCTTTTTGTCCCTACGCTTGGACACTTTCCCCTCCATGTAGCTTTAGCACACCTATCAGTACCCCACTCACACTCACCTATCAGTACCCTACTCACACTCCTCAGCATTCATCTCCATCCCCAAAGATTGCTTATGATGAATACCTGCAACTCTAGTCCCAGTGACTTTTTTTCTGGCCAGAGCATGCAGGGCAAGTCAGAAGTACTAAGGAGTTAATGCCCCTGGAAGCAGCCCTTGGCTAATGACGGATGAGGAGTTATGGAGAACACCACGTTCTGCCACCACAGCTGATCCTTACCATTAACGAGAAACTCTTCCACTTGTGATGGTCATCTTTGCCTCTCATTTCTCAGTGGCCAGCACAAGGAATGCCATCCCTCACCTTTAGCGCATCTCTCTTTCTGCTTGACAGATAAGGTAGAAACAATCCAGTGAGAACTACATTAAATTATTCAGTTTCTTATGCTTTTCCCATGCTCTTCCCTTGCCTTAAATTTTTTTACAGAAAGTAGCCTTCCTTGCCTCTTTTTCTTGTCTATTTCACTCTGGATCTCATTATCTCCCCTTTTATCACTAAAAGTCTCAAATCACGCCTGAACTGATACATGCCATGGAAACGTCTCATTGTCATTTTAATTTACTTCCCTATGGCATCTGCAATGTAGATATTGGCTAGACTGCATTCCTTTCTGGAGCTCAGGGTCAAGTGATTGTTGACGGAATTCAGTACCATGCAGTTGTAGAACTGAGGTCTCCTCTTCCTTGCTGGCTGTCAACCAGGTGCTGCTCTCAGCTCCATAGAGACCTAGATGGTTCCTTGCCAAATGGCCTCTCACAACATGACAGCTTCTTCAAAGCCAGAAGAAACTCTCCAGCTTACAAAGACAGGGTCTTATTTAATGTAACATGATTATCCTATCACTTTAACCATATATGTAAATTAATCAAGAGAGAAACTATCCCATTATATGCACAGATCCTTCTCATACTCAAAGGGAGGGCATTATACAAGACATGTAAACCAAAAAGTAGGAATCTTAGGGACCATCTTAGAATTCTGCTGACCACACCCAATCTCAAATTTTTATTTATTATGTAAAAATTCTTGCATAAGTTTATTTTCAGAAATCTATCTCAGATATTTGGGGGGATAAATTACATAGAAAATTAAGAAAACATCACGCATTGCATCATAGATTTATTCTAAAAATGCCTACCCCAATTATTCACTTCCCTGTATCCATGCTTTATGCAATGCGACTTTGCAGCTTGGCACAGAGATTCTGAGATGCTTTATATTCTGTTCTGGCCAATAGAATGCATCTGAAGTGACAGTGTGAGAGCTCTGAGCCTAAGCCTAAAGAAGGCTTACAAGTTTCTGCTCTCTTTGTCTTGGACCCATACCACTGCCATGGTAAAAAGCCCAGGTTTGCCTGCCACAGAATGATATACTGTGTGGAAGAAAGATAAACTCCTATTTTGGCCAGTCCTAGACCAGCAAGCCTCCTATTAACTGACCCACCAGCTGACGCAGACCCATGAGTGAGTCTAGCTACGACTAGAAAAACCTGTTCCAGATCAGCAGAACCTCCTGTCAATCCATAAACTCATAAAGAATAAAATAAGTGATTATTGCTTTAAGTTACTGAAATTTTGGATTATTTGTTACATGGCAATTGCTAACTGATGTATGTGGGAAAATGCAACAAAGGACTTAACTATGTAGTGGAAGTATAAAACATCTTGAAAAAGATATAGTTCATTAACAATACCCTCAAATTTATGTGTTTCATATCCTAAGTCACTATTGATGATTGTAGAATGTTTTCAATTTGTGTGTCCATTTAGTATTCATTTGAAAGACTGATATGTAACCTGGAGTTCTGGAGTACAAGAAATAGAGTAATAAAGAGATAGAGAAATCGAATAGCAAAATAAAGAATTCTGCTGTGCTGTTCTAGACATAGCTGCCCTAATAGAGAAATGTGCAGTTTCTACTTTCCTTGCAGTTTTTTTAGTACAGAATTACCTTAAAATAAATCCCAATGAAAGCAGTAATAAACTATGTCAAGAAGAAAACAAAGTTTGATCTGAAAATACGAACAGAATCTAACATTTTAGACATAAATTACTGTGTCATGTCCTGTGGCAACGTTATATCAAGTTGCTTAAAGACAAATTGCACAATCAACTCCTGGGTGTCTGCATGTGGATTATCCTTGTTGTGAATTGTCAAAAGCAAACTTTTAATTTCAGGGTTTTATTCCTCTTTTTCTCCACTTTTTTTCTCTCTATATTTCTCTACCACCTTTTTTCCTCCTATCAGTCACAATATGCTAAGAGAACAGAAATACAGTGATGATTTACTTATTCTGCATCACACAACAATAAGATATTAAATATAAGTAAATTTCCAAGATAACATAAAAGTTATCCAAGCACACTTGCTTTAAAAAAAAAAATCTACCATTCTGGTATCCATCTTTCTAAAATACATTTTATATTTCACTTCATTATGAACAGAGTGTTCTTTATTCCACAAATAAATCTTTATTGTGCAAGGTGTTTTAATAGATGCTAAAAGGATTCAAAACAGGATTCCAACCTCAAGTGGCTTACAAGTGAAGGTAGGATAGACATGTACATAGATGACTCTAGTGGTATGAATTATGAGAACGGTAAAGACAAAATGATAAATGAATTGAAAGAAAATGTTGAATTCATTTAGTGACACTAGAGAAGGCTCTGTGGGCCTGGAATATTCGAGGGTAAAGGGCTGGAGCAGTGAGCCACTTGCCCCAGTGCAAAATTTCAGAGGGTACCAAAAAACTGAGTAATAAAGATACTATTTTGATGCATTATTTTAAAAATAAAAATTAACGCAAAAATATCCATGATGAAAAAATGTCAAAATTTTAAATTAAGACTGGATCAGTAACAATACTATGCAGAGCCATAGTAGAGCCTGAGGCAAAAGGAAAAATCAGTAAAAGGTTATTTGGCTTGGTGACTAGAAGAGCCCACTAACTAGGAAATTATACTATTTTCTAAAATTACAGTCTACTATAAAAAAAATAGTGGTCTATTGGAAGAAATGATAATTTTTGTCATTGCTTTCCCCTTTTTACAATTTTGTGTGCCACAACCTGAGCAGAATAGTGAGGAGGTAGGTTACACATCTATTGATGACTTGCTAATAGAAACAGATATTGGCCTCATGCACTTTCTCTCCTAGTCTATTAGGATTTAGATGGAATATGAAACCTGATACCAACCATAAAGTTGTAAGTCAGAATATTGGGTTGGAACTGTACTGCTCTAATAATAACATTAATAATGTGTTTTTCTCTGCACTTTCTGCTAGAGACAGCTCTCTATAGGCAGCCTGAGGCATCCATCTGCCTTGGGGGGAATTAGGATTGTTAAACAGAAACACAAAGAGAAAGAAAATTATAATTTGGCCTCTGACATGGAAACTAGAAAAATAGAATTTTCAAATATGCAGCAAGACTTAAAGCTAGACTTTGTCAAAAGAAAGGGAATTTCTAAATTCCCTTATCTCCCCTTCTAACTTATCCGGAGCGGAGCTGACTCAATCATCGCACGTCTTCCACTTTGAAGATAAGCATCCCATCCACCTTTGGCCAAGGACATGGGGCTTGATGCCTGAAGTAAGGAGGATACAATATATAGGAAGTAAAATGTCCAACACTTGCTGCTTCTCATACAAAGGGATTCAGGGAAGAGAGAAATAAAAGAGGAAACAGATGAGCTCCTCTCTCTGAAAATAGCAAGTTTGAGAGTTGGGGGAAATGACAAGACCAGAGGGGGTGTTTCCAAATTGAATCTTAAGACACAAAAGGACATTGCCTCACAGGTTGCCCTGACTCCAACTTCAGGGACAGCGCCATTCAAGTCAAATAAGAACATGGGTAGGCAGAGTGAGAGCCAGGGTTTAGCTTCTCTCAGTACAAATAAGGGGTGGAAAGAAAGCAAAAGTTCTCCTGTGCCTCCAAGGGGAAATAGAAAAGGTAACTGAGATGAAAGCCCAAAGGCTTTGGGGACCCACCATGGCAAGGGACAAGGTCTCCACATAGCAGAGACCATGTAGTGGACTGCCTGAGCCACGACCAGTTGAGGTGTGGTAGAGACTTGGAGTGCCAGTGTGAACCATGGGAAGACCAGGTAAACAGGTATGCATAAAGGTGCACAGGTTACACGACACAGTCGCTTTCTAAGTCCTGACCAAGCCAGAAAAGATAGGACTCTCTGTTACACAAGCTGCCACCTTCAGCAGCTTGTGTAATTCAGTCTATGCTCTTGGTCATCTCTTATTAAGAGATGACCATGTAGACAAGGAAAAAATCTATAAAGACCCGGAGAGCCAAAAGACACCATTGAGTGAACACTGTTAATGCTGCCCCCAGATCCCCATGAATCACTTTAACGGGTTCTTTGTGTACAATCCCACCCCCTCCCATTCATGTGTGCTTTTACCTGCAATGCCTGCACCTGAGACTATTCTTTGGAGCTGTGCCTTCAGGCTACCAGAGCAGCTTTATCCATCTGTCACCTAGAGCTAGAAATGTCACAGGAGTGGCCCTTAAGCAATGTTTGTTGGGAGAGTGAGTTGCATGGAATGAGTAGAAAAGCCCGATCTCTTCACCTGAAGTCCTCAAGTGGGGACTACTTTGGGAAATAACTTAGACTACAGCATTCCCCCGTAGGATCAGTTGAAGCTACCGTTCACCTGACTTTGCCTGAAATGGCACCATTGCTTGGCTGGCTCTTTCCATGTTCAGCTTCTGCTGTTCTCTTATTGGGTCCCCCTCTTTGTTGTTGTTGCTCTTGTTCTTTTTCAGCTCTTGAGATGAATGCTCAACTCATTTATTTTTATGCATTTCAGTGTAATAACATTTAAGTCTATGAATTTTCCTCTGAGTGCAGTTATGTTGTAACACTGTCAGTTTTCATATAGCATTGACATAGTCATATGTTTCTAAATATTCTATAATTACTGTCTCAATTTCTTCTTTGACCTAAGAGGTAAATTGGGAGACTGTTTTATAATGTCCAAGTGCTGAAGTTTCTATTTGGTTAAGTATAACTAGATATGGAAACACATGTCCACATAAAAACCTGTACATGAATGTTCACAGTAGTATTAGCCATAATATCCAAAAAGGAAAACAACAAAATGTACATCACATTAATGAATAGACAAAATATGGTATATCCATAGAATGGAATATTTTTTGGCAATAAAAAGAATGAAGTACTGATACATGCTACAATATGGATGAACCTTGAAAACATCCAAAGTGAAAGATGCCTGTCACAAATGACCACATATTGTATGGTTCAATTTATAAAAAAATGTCAAGAATAGGCAATTCCATAAACATAGAGTGAATTAGTTGTTGCCATGGCTGGAGGGAAAAGGGAATGGGGAGGTGATTGCTAACAAGTATGGGGTTTCTTCTCGAGATGATGAAAATTTATAAAATCAGATAGTGGATATGGCTACACAATTCAGTAAAAAATACTAAAAATCACTGAATTGTAGACTTTAAGAGCGAATTTTGTGTAATGTGAATTATATCTCAATAAAGCTGTTATTTAAAAACAAAAGATACTGTTGTGGCACAAAAGATTTTTAAAAATTGGTTGTTACTATATTTATGCAATCTGAAGAAAGTAGTAGCCACAAAAATATATGGGTAAATTGATAGAGTTTTTAAAAATATAACATACATACATACATAAAATTGCACAAATGTGTGCGACTTTCTGAATTTTCACATGATGAACACACCACTATAACAACAACTAGATCAAGATATAGGACTTTTCTGTTACCAGTGCCCTAGAAATCCCGAGTACTCTCTCTCAGGCACTGCTTGGGAGCATTTCTTTAAAGAATCCTCATCTCAGGGTCCGCTTCTGGGAAACTCAACGTAGGACAGTGTGGAGTCAAGGATCCCTTTACTCTGCCTTCCCCCAAACCTTCAAAAGCCATCTTAGCCAAGAGGCTAAGCTGTACCCTAAAGAATTATAACCAGAAGTTATACTTTGAATATCCCAAGTGATTAAACTGAAAAGAGATGGCTGAAACTGAAAATTATTGAAATAGCAATTAGAAGTGGACACTGTCATGACTATTCAAGGTGTAGGGGACCATGACAAAGGACAGAGCAGGTATAGAGAAATAAAGCTACTACCAGTTCCGGTTCCCTGCATTTCTGATGTCACCTGAGTTCATCAGGCAACCCTACCAGACAGACACTCAATATAGTATGGAGTTCAGTGTCTGGCACATAGCCATGCCAATGAAGGGTAGTTATTCTCCACTGTAGAGCACTGTGACCTCAGAGAAGTCACTTAACCTCTGTTGGCCTTTGAGTCTCCAGCTACAAATAAAGGAGGAAAATGCTGAACTACACGTGGTTTCACACCAATGGCAAGCCAATTATAACTAGTTTGAAAAACTTCCACATTCACATCAGAAAATGAAAATAGTCATTTCTTATTAATAACTGGCACAACATAGGTCTTGGCCCCAGAGAAGCTGTGATGACGTCTCCTATGACTGGCTTCCAGAGGGCAGAGAAGGCGGTCAAGTTCCCTTGTGGCCATCAGCTGCCTAAGACTATCAGAGTAAACTCTGAGAAGGCAAATCAGTCCCTTGCTGGAAGAGTACGCTCAACTGTCCTTTTAACAATAAGCTCAACCCCCTTTGAAAAGGGCCTGGACCTGGTCGGCTACAAACCAACAGCAAAGGGTTGCTTTAAAAATCTGATAATCTAAGATGCTGCAGTGAAAGGGCTTAGGTAAAAAGAGACTAGTGCTAGTGAATATTATGTTCATGAGATTGTTCCTACAGTCTGCTATTCAGTCTTGACATCGTCAAAATTTATGGAGTGGTAAAACCCACCTCAACAGAATGAGTTCAAAGCTCCTTTGCCTAATATTCAAGATCATTCATGATCTGGTTCTTCATACTCATCCAAAGGCATTTCCCATCAATGCCATTGGCCGTTGGGCCACAGAATATTGTTCTGCTGGCCTCTCCTGTGATTTTGCAGCTGCTATTCTTTATTCTGGACTTTTAGTGTACTTTGTATTCAAGAATTCCGTTTTTCTTTTAAGAGTCAGACTCAATAACCAAGTGGATTAGATCCCGGTTTTTTAAAAATACAGCTGTAAAAGACAGTTTATGGGATATGTAGGGAATTTGAATATGGCCTGAATACCAGAAGACAGTAAGGAAGTATTGCTAATGGTATTATGGTTATGTAGGAGAATGTTCTTACTTTTAGGAAATGCATATGAATTATTTAAGATAGAATGCTTGATGTCTGTGACTTACTTCCAAATGGATTCAGAAGAAGTGTAGAAAGAAGATAAAGCAAATATGGCAAAATGTTAACATTGTTAAGTCTAAATGCTAGGTATTCAGGTGTTCACTGAATTTTTTTTTCAACCTTCCTGTATGTTTGAAAATTTTTATAATGAAAAATTTGAGAGTGGAGGAAACCAAAGTGAGTTCCTGGTATTATCCTAAACCAAATATAATACGTAGATTAAAAAAAAAAAAGAAGTTAACCTCAAATGTTATCTCCTCAGTGAAGACTGTCTTGACCTCTGTATTTGGGAGGCCATATCTTACCCAAACACTAGTACCTGTTGCAGTGTAGAGCATTCTTATTGACATATATGCAGCAGAATAATTTGTTGACTTATTTTTTTGTGTTTGGTTGTCACTATTTTTCCTCCCTCCCTTCCCAGAATCAAGTAAGACTCAGGAGATTTTCCTTCAAAGTGCCAAATTTCAAGAAAGTGCCTTGTTAAGCTGCAAAATCCTATTACAAGTTTATTCAGTCAAGGTACTAATAGAGAAAATGACTTCTGTTCAAGTTCAGAACACCCAAGCACTGGAAACTAAATCACAGACAGCTTTATGAAAAAAGTGGTAAGCAACAAGAGTCTTGAGAAGTGAAGTACAATTTAGATTGGGAGAAGGTATTCCTGCTAGTATAAATGGTTTGAATAAATATGAGGAAGACAGAATGTCCAATGTCTGTTTGTATAGAAATGAATACAGTGTATTCATTCATTCAGCAACTATTGGTACCTACTGTGAATAAAGCAATGTACTAGAGATTAAAGATACACTGGTAAGCAAAACAAGATAGTTTTTTTAGATTAGAACTGGCAAACTTCAGGGCTGTGGGCCAAATACAGCACACTATCTATTTTTGTAAATAAAGTTTTATTGAAACCCAGCCACACTCATTCATTTACATTTTGTCTGTAGCTCCTTTTGCAATATAACAGCAGGGTTGAGTAGTTGCAACAGAGTCTAAAATACATACTATTTTGGTCTTTTGCAGAAGAAAAAGTGCTGACTCTTGCCCTAGAGCATACAGCATTATGGGGAGACAGATACTAGTTAAATAACTACAAATAAATTAAAAGTGCCCCTTTGATAAGGGCCATAAATGTAAGATATGTGATAACATGGAAGCATGTAATAAAGGAATTTGACCTAATAAGACCAATAACAGATAGCTTAGGGAAATTAGACTCGAGATCAAAGCTAAAGGATGAGTAGAAGCAGATGAAACAGAAATAGAAGAACCTCTCAGGCAGAGAGAACATCACATGCAGAGGCCCTACGGGAATATGGTAACTTTGAAGGCATTAAAAAAACTCCACTTTGGCTGTAGTTCACAGAATGAGGGGAACATGGTACAAGATGAGAAGAAGGCAAAGGCCAGGCCACACAGGATTTAACAGGCCAGGTTGGGGGTTGTCTTTAAGTTTAGAGTAAAGGGAATACCCTGGGTGTTTTAAGGAGATGAGTGATGTGATCCATTATACTCTGAAAACATCACTCACAGTTCACATGGAGAAGAGATAGGAATGGTACAAGAGTATATATGCAGACCAGCTGGGCAACTGAGGTAGCTCCCCGTGCCAACCCAGACAATCTGGAATTACATTTCCTATATGGTTCTGGGTAGCATTGGCCACAAGAGACATTTTGCATGAGAACACAAAAGTGGAGTAGCAGCTATATGTTTTAAGTTCTGAAGGTCAGTAGCAATGTGGGAGCTCATACACATTGTCACTGATCTGCCTGCCCACCTTATTGGCATGGGGCAGTACCAGGACCCACAGCTCCTCCAGCTACCACCAGATCTCCTCCCTTTGTTTCTGAGTGCTGGGACAAATGTACATGCAGCCGCAATGGAGAAAATACCAGCCTCTCCTTCAGGTCACTTACAAGATGGTGTTTGGAGAAGATAAGAGAGAGAGAGAGAGAGACCTAAGTTCTATTGTGTCCTTATAGGATCCCGTTTATCCTCAGTTTACCCTTTCTTTCTTCCACACCTAACTTCCCTTCCCAACCACCAGCCTAATTTAAATCTTGGGACTTCAGGCCCAAGATTAGACACAATAACAACCGCCTGCATAAACTGCTCCACCAGCCCCAACAATTGCCTAAGATAAAACCCCCTATAATAAATCCCTTCTTCTATATCACTCAAAATGGTGCTGCTTCTGTGATAGAAACCTGACTGATGCAGGGACTATTGCAGTAGCCTATATAAGAAATGATGACATCTTGAGTAAGGTGATGGTGGCATATGTGTTATATTTTATTTAGAGCTCCTACCTCTGTTTCCTCTCCATGAGAGAAAATTGTACACTCCTGCCTTGTTGAACTCAGGGATGGCTTTGTGACTTGCATTGGCCAGTAAAATGGTGAGGGGAGGGTAATGATATTTGACATTGGGCATTTCTGAACAGAAGATTCAAGAGCCAGCAATAGGCTCACCATATTCTCTGTTATCTCTGCCACACCACCAGCAATATCTTAGAGAGAGGCTGTTCCATCAGCCTCGGTCACAGAGTAAAAACAACTGAAGTAAGCACTGCTGACCTACAATGAACTTGTAATGTGAGCAAGGTATTTATCCTTGTCAATTAAGCCATTGAGATGGGGGAATGGGCAAATTCAAGGGCTATGCTTACAACTGGAAGAGCTTGATGGATTGAACGTGAGGTAGAGAGAGGTGTCAAAGATGACTTCCAAGTCATGGCTTGCACATAACTCAATAGATGCTGGAGTGATTCACTATGGTCAAAGGTATTGCAGAGGATGGAAGACTTTGATAATCAACAGTGTTGAATTCTGATGAAAGCCATGGAATTGTGGAAGCAAATGTGCCAGGAGCTCTGAATAAGCATATTGATGAGCCACACGGAGGTGACCTGAGAGCCTGGAAACTTCACATGACCAGTGCCATGGAAGTGCACCAACATCAGGAATGGGAAGGTGACAAGTAGGCAAAGCACAATCCTGGGGAAGTACAGTGTAGGGCAACTGAGTTGATCTGAGCAGGCCAGTAAGGTCATAACACAGGACATTGCTCTTCTGGTCCGTTAAGCCTGACAATAACCAGCCTGGGTCAATGCAAAACTGCCCCAGGTTCCAACTAGGGACTGCAGTCAGCAGGTCAGAAGCTGTGGGGCTGAGGTTGGGAAACAATATATGAGTCCCTGGGAAATCTGGTAAAATAATGATGCCCCTGTCTTTGTGGTCCTAAGTGGCAAAGGAGGTTAACAAAACAGGGATTCCGGCAGTGAAGAACAAGACAGACGACAATCATTAAAACTGGCAAATGGTGGTTAGGTGTTTAGTCACAGGACATGAATTAAAGAGAGGAGCAACCAAAGCCAGGGAATTAGTCAAACCATGACCTACAGTAGTGGCAAAAGTGAGAGAATAGGAGCAACTGTGAAAGAAGAATTAACAGAATGAAGGGACAATCCAATACAAGTGGTGAGGAAGAGAAAGAGCCAACGCTGACAAATGTTCTGAGTTCCATAGGAAACTGCATTGTGACTTAGCAAAACTGAAACTATGTTTCCCAGCATTCTCTTTCTGTGAAACACAAAAGGCAGCTGTAAACAGCAACTATACTTTTTACCTGCTGAAGGGGAGTGTGTGGTGCTGGGCACCGGCAGCTCATGTACATCGTCATTGATGTGCATGGGCAGCCCCTGACTTACAGCTCCCCAGATCCCACCAGTGTCTCCCTTCAGCATCTCAGTCCTGACCCAGTGCAAAGTATCTCCAAGTTAAAGGGCACCAGTGTCCCCTGCAGGTCACCCACAGCAGCACTGAGGTTAGAACTGGTAGAGATACAGATTTTAGTGCATCTTCACAGATTTCAGGTTGTCCTTTCTCTTGTCCGCATCCATCTTTCCTTCCTGATGTCTGCTATGGTTGACCTATAAAGGCATCAGTGTTAGAGCATCAGCTCCCCTAGACCACCAGCTCCCACAACCGTATAAGGGTAACCACCCCACTAAGTCACACAGAGTGGTTCTGTTTCTCCCATTGATCCTGACAGAACATGCATCTTGAAGCCTTTCAAGTGATGCTATAGTGCACAGCTTTAATGTGTGAGGTTTTCTCTGTCTTTTTAAAGAATGGTCTTCATTACAAAAGAAAGAGATGTGTCTAAGTGAACAGACCTTTTGGAAAGTCACAGCTATGGTTGGGAAATACATGCCCATTTACTGTTTAGCTGTGTATGTAGCCCTTATGTAATGACATATATATATGTTATTTGCTTAACTTTTCTCCTATGAGTCATGCAGACAAAAATAGTTGCAGAAGACCTTGACCAAGGCCTCACAATCAATCTATCCCAAAACATAGAAAATGCAATCAACTCCCTCTGAGCAGAATTAATGCAAACATGATTCTCAAGGTTTCCCTTCGCAATCCCACCGTCACCCTTAGTTCCCTCCCCCTAGTTAAAAACAGAGTTAAGATGGCCAAGTTAAGTGCTGGCTTGGAATTCTCCTTCATGAAGTTCCTATTTTCCTTCACCCTCCCTTGAGACCCAGTGTCCCCAGGTTGCTCCAGTCCTCTACCATCAACACCAACGTTTTATACAGTTTCTATTTCTCCCAAACGGTTCAAAGTGTAACATGGATAGGCCCAATATTCACCAACTTGGTGGATAACAGCATCCTACCACTTTTACATTGGTACATCAAAGCCTCCATCTGCCAGGTCAGAGGAATTCCATTATTTCCAATTGTTTCCTGATATGTACAGAGAAATTCATTCACATTCTGAGTCCAGTCCCAGGTTTTTTTTATTGCTTGTTAATGGGGAGTAACTAAATATCTTACTGAGATGTATAATGCAATAATTTGGACCAGGTGTGAAGAGCAGAAACAGTCCAAGCAGGTTCAGGGAGGTGACATCCTGGGACCTCTACCTTGAGCGAGCAGTGAAGGAGGGTGAGAGGAGGTCATCCAGTCATGAGTATGTTAGGCCAGGCCTCTGGGAACTAACCAGCTCCAGACTCCAGGACTGGTACTTCAAAGAGGTTGCCCACCAGGTGAATCCCAGTATACAAAAGCCAGATTTGGGCTGGTGCTGATATTCAGGGGGGTCATATTGGTAGGTAAAGATACAGTAGTAGATTGATGTCAATATCAGTTGACATCCCTGAGCCCTGAGCCCTATCCCTTGGTGATTATGGGCTTCCAAAAATCACCGACCTTGATTAAGTTTGGTTCAAGAATAGTGCTGGTGTGAGCCTGCAGTTTGAGGGTCTTTAGTACCTGCTGCTAAGCAAGCCTAGGAAAGGCAAGATGCAAGGCTACCGATAATGATTTATCTGTGATGTGTAGAGGGTTTGGTGGTTTGTGACTGGAAGAGGTAAACATTCCAATGTAAATCATTAGGGAAAATGTGGTTCTCAGACAGAAAAGTGGAAATTTGGAGGTGCATCTAGCTTCCTGACACCTGATCTTTAAGAGGGAGAGTTTCTAGGCATGAGCTCCTGAGTAGTATATGCTAAAATAATTATTGCCACCTGGAGAAGGATTAGAGGAAGCCACATCAGAGGGGGATTCCAAGTTTCAAAGAACAGGCCATGTTTTAGAGAGCAGCTATCTGGCTTCACAGTATTCTTAGTAATTGTTTTTACTATTTGTTTCCCATTTTTTATCTTTTATCTGGCACAATGTTTCTCAGCCCTGGCTGCACATTAGAATCACCTAGGAGCTTTTAAAACTACCTCCCCCTGAGCCCCAATCAAATGAATTTCATCAGAATCTCCTAGAGTAGGGTCCAGGCATGAAATATTCTCTATCAATATATGTAATATATACGTATGTGTTCATATAAAATCAATAAATATGTAATCAGTATATATGATCTCTTAGTAGGCATTCTGTGTGTATATGCGATCAGTATTATACATGATCAGTGTCTATATATAAATATATATATAAAATCAGTATACATAGGTATGTTTGTATATATGAGATACAGGTACATATTCAATCAATACACACACACACTGATTATATGTGTGAAAGTATATATATTTATATATACACATACAGGGGGGGTGTGTGTGTGTTTAATTCTCCAGGTGATTTCAATGTGCAGCCAGGATCAAGAACTACTGCTTTAATAAATTTTCTATGAAACAATCCAACCCTACCTCAGCTTCCCTACTGAGACAGTGTGAAGCAAATATACAAAACCAGCACGGATATGACAGTGGTTTTACTGCAAGGAAGGTTAATTGAGGTTGAGGTGGAGAGTGCAAGACCCAATCTCCCTTCCCCATATGAACATTCTTCCTCCATTGATAATTTTTGAGCATATCAATTGGCTTTATAAAAGGTAGATAGAAAGTTTATTAAAGAATGACTCTGAAAATAATCTGTTTTAATAACCTCATGTTAATATATTTTAAAATTTTATTTCTACCAAGACTTGTCAGTATTTTAATGAAAAAAAAATGTGTCTAATATTTGGTGTCCTGAAAAGCCAAAGGATGATATTTAGGGGATGGGGAGTAGGAACTTCCTTAAACCATCCCAGCTAGACAGCTTGTGTAATTATGTAAGACCAGCCCTTTTCTCCTGCACTTTTTGTCCTAAATAAGAGCATGTTTGTGAATTCCTCATTCATAAGCAGCAATTCTCACTTCAATGATTCACACTGGCTGTAGCTAATTCAATGGGAGACTATGACATAGTTAGAGTGGTGTTTTGTTTTATTTTTTAAATCTCGTTGTGCTTCAGAGTGTCTCATGGGGATAGCTGCTGGAGAAATAGTTTATAGAGAGTTTTCTTCTTTGCCTTTGAAGATAGTCAATGAATATAATATGTATTCAAAAACCCATGGATATGAAAAGAAGCAGAATAATTAGTGGCGTATGGTTTCGTATTGGTTGGTTCATATTAAAAACCTTATTTATTGTATATATCTAAGGTATACAACATGACATTTTGATAATTCTTATTTTTCTGTATTAAAAATCTTAAAAGTTATATTTTATAGATAGATAAATCAATTAGATTTTTTTAATTGGAGGTATTTATCTGGGTAAGCAGTGGTTCTTTTGATGAACACAGGTATGGATTGCTAATTTATGCCAGAGACCAAATACAAATGTTATGATAGTATTACCACCATATGGCATTAGTTCACAGGACATTCAGGAGACACCCTGAATTCAGAACTAGGCTTTTTTATTGGTTAAAAAAACCATGAAACCCCTTATACTATATATAAAATTTAACTCGAGATTGATCAAAGACCTAAATTTATTACCTAAAAATATAAAACTCATAGAATGAGAAAACATAAAAGCAAATTATGGTTTTTAGATTTGGCAATTATTTCTTAAGTATGACACCAAAAGCACAGGTAGCAACAGAAAAAAATAAACTAGGCTTCATTAAAATTAAAAACTTTTGTGCACCTAAAAATACTGTCAAGAGAGTAAAAAGACAACCCACAGAATAGGAGAGAATATTTGCAAATCACATACTGATAGGGGTTTAATATCCAGAATATATACAGAACTCCTACAATTCAACAACAAAAAGACAAACAATCCAATTAGAAAATGGGCAAAGAACTTGCATAGACATTACCCCAAAGAAGATCTATAAATGGTCAACAGGCACATGAAAAGATTCTCAACATCATCAGTCATCAGAGAAATGCAAATTAATATGACAGTGAGATACCACGTCACATTTATTCGGATAGCAATAAACAAATGAAAATAACAAGTGTTGGCAAGGATGCAAAGAAATTGAACCTTCATACATTGCTGGTGGGAATGTAAAATGGTGCAACCACTATGGAAAACAGTTTAGTAGTTTCTCAAAAAGCTAAACATAGAAATACTATAAGAGACAGCAATTCCACTCCTAAATATATATCCAAAAGAACTGAAAACAGGGACTCAAGCAGGTATTTGTATGACAATGTTCATTGCAGTATTATTCACAATAGCCAAAAGGTAGAAACAACACAAAAGTCCATTGACAGATGAATGGATAAACAAAAAGTGATATATCTATACAATGGAATGTTATTAAGCCATAAAAAGGAGTGAAATTCTGATGCATGCTACAACATAAATGAAACTTTAAAACATTATGCTAAGTGAAATTAGCCAGACACAAAAGGGCAACTATTGTATTCAGTTATATGAAATATGTAGAATAAGCAAATTCATAGACACAGAAAATAGATTAGAGGTTACCAGGAGCTGGAGAGAGAGGGGCAGGGGGAGTTATTGCTTAATGGGTACAGAATTTCTGTTTCGGTAATAAAGAATTTTTGGAAATAGTGGTGAGGGTTGCACAACATTATGAATGTAATAAAAGCCACATAATTAATGTAAAATTGGTTAAAATGGCAGGTTTATGTTTTACCAAAAAAAAAAAATTTTAAGCCATGAAACCAACTACCTCATTTACTATCTTTTCAAAATTTCCATTGTCAGACAAATGTCACCAAAATTAATGGGAAATGTGGAGTTTCTTTTGATGAACACAAGAATGGCCTACTAATTTATGCCAGAGACCAAATACAAATGTTGTCATAGTATAACTAATGCCATATGGCATTAGTTCACAGGGCATTCAGGAGACACCCTGAATTCAGAGCTAGGCTTTACAGACCACTAACCTAGAAGAAAATGTATTATGGAATATATATGCTCTGATTCTAGAAAGACAATTTCCTTTTTCCTTCTGATTTAATTATGATTCTCTTTAAAACAATCTTATTGTGTGTGGATTTATTAGAATTGAAATTAGTTTTTAAAAAGAAAATAAACACAGAAGGTAATGTGATCTTTGAGTAAAAAATCAATTTAATTTGTCATTATTCATAATTGCTGTTTTAAAAGGAAAACCGATAAATTCTGGCTCCCTCGTGTTTTTAAATTATGAACCAGGTCATCATAATACATATTATTTAGATACTGCCAATAGATTCCAGTAAAATTTTGAAACATGGGAATACAGGTAACATTTTTTTCTTGACTCACTGGTCTTTCTTTATGCCGAATATATATTTGAACATGCAAAAAAAATGTATTTGATAGCCTATTAGAAATTCAGATGCAGAAATTCCTTTCATCTGATCATGTAGAAATGGACTAATACAGATAATATGAACAAAGAAAGATAAAAAGAAGTCATGTTGGATATTCAATAATCCATTACTCAAAGATAAAAGTTTTCTAATAGCCATTAAAAGGAAAATCAAAGAATATATAAATTTTAATTTAGCACAGCGTCGTATCACATCATAGCTTATGAGAGGCTTCCAAAGCATCTAGCAACAGATAGATTACTGGTCACTTACTAAGAATTTGGAAATGTCAAAGGTAAAGAAAATTGTATTGCCCCAGAAAGATCTTAAATAAAAAGAAGTTAAATTCCCTATTGTAAAAACCTTATGGAGAACTGTTATAAACTTAGGCACTACTGAATAAAATTGCAGTTAAGAAAGCCAATTATTTTCATAGGGAAAATAAATTTTCCTATGATAATTCAGATAAAACTGGTAAATGGATAACTGCCTAATAAAAGGCTGAAAGAAAGCTCAACATAACAGCAATTTATCCAAAACAAGAAGTGATAATGAGAAAAGAGATAAGGAATATCTATAAGGCATATTATGAGTGAATATAAATCTGAAAACCTGGTAAGTTTGGTTTAGATTTAGAAAGTTTGGATGAAAGAAGTTGAAATCTTAAATTTCTTCTTGAATAAAAAATGTTTTAAGGATGAAAGATGGGAGTGACATCAGCAAGATGGTAGAATAGGAGTTTCCATCACAGTCTCCTAGCAGAAACATCAATTTTAATAATTACCCACACTGAAATATCTTTACGAGTACTAAGGAATCCAAGCGAGAGATTACAGCACCTAGGTGATGTACAGAAATAAGAAAATATTCATGAAGGACAGTTTAACATTAACCATATTACCTCTCCTTTGAGGCCAGACAGTGCAGTATAGAGAGAGATACTCTCTGCATGGCAGAAGGAGAATGAAATGAGCAACAGACTTTGCTGCAAGCCCCAGCACCAGGCCCTTCCCAGTGAACCTTGGTCCCGGGCCAGCTCCTGCAACCCCAGGATCCAGGCCCACCCCAGCACCAGGGCAGCCCCTGCAGTCTCAGGCTCCAGGCCCGCCTCTTAGACTCTGACTCCAAGCCGGCCCTAAAGCCAGGCTAGGCCCTGCAGCCCCAGATTCTAGGCTGGCCTCTGTGGACTCAGGCTCCAGGCTAGCACCCACAGCCCCAGGGTCCAGTAAGCCGAGGGTCCAGACCCACCCTAGTAGATACTGGTACCAGACCAGCCCCAGCAAACCCAGGCTTCAGACCCACAGCTGTGGTCTGAGGCTCCAGGCTAACCCCATGGATCCAGATACCAGGCCCACCTCAGTGCACCCCAGCACCAGGCCAGCCCTGATGGACACAGGATCAGGTCCATCCCTGCAACTCAGACTCAAGACCTACCACAGTGCCAGAGCAGCCCCTATGGAACCAGGCTTCAGACCAATCCCTATGGACACAGGCTATCATCTTACCCCATGGGACCCAGTCACTGGGTCCACCCCAATGGACCTAGGGCCCAGATCAGCTACCACAGACCCAAGATCCAGGCCTTGCCCATGAATGCAGGTACCAGATTAGCCTCTGTGAAACCAAATGCCAGGTTTGTCTTCCCACTAACTCAGTCGCCAGGCCATCCCACCTGAGGAGGCCAGCAGCAAGTTCGCTTGTGGATCCCACCAGACAGCCTTCCCAGAATCTTGCATGGGCTGACTGATGAAGGGCATTCCCTGCCAAAGCCAGACTGTAAAGACTAGAAGAGGTGCTTGCTTCTTCAAATGCAAAGACACATGGATCATGAATAATCAGGGACACATGGCATTACCAAAGGAACAAAATAAAGTACCAGTAACCAGCTCTACAGAAATGAAAAGCTACAAATTGCCTGATAAGGAATTCAAAATTATCATCTCAAAGAAGCTCAGTGAACAATAAGAGAACACAACTAACTCAGGTTGGGTTAAGCAAACTAGTAGGCTAGTTTGGTTACCATATCTGGGAAAAATACTTGATTAGAGCAGCAGGTGCTGGGCTTAAGGACTGGTAATCTGGATTCATCACTGTCTGGATTTGCTTTCCCTCTCCATTTGTCTCCAGGCTGTTTGCCTCTAATGTTTGTGTCCACCTCCAGTTGGAGAGAACGAAGCTAAGTCAAAATAAGCCAGGATTAAAGTAATTGGAAGCAAGAGAAATAGCGAGAGTAAAAGAGTGCCTTTATGGCAAGGGAGCCCAAGCTCTCAGCTCCCCAGAACCATGGCAATTCCTGAACCATGCTGGTTCTTCCTCTGATTCTGTAGGATCCTTCAAATGAAGCCCCCTTTGGGCTCAAGCTAGTTTGATTTGAGTTTCTGTCTCTTATAACCAAAAAGAGTCCACACATATAATCTACCTTTCTGAATAGTGCTGGAGAACTGACTTCCTGGGAAAGGAAATGTGTGGACAACTAATCATCAACCTAACAGTCTGGGATTTGTAACTACAAGTAAAGCTTCAAGACAGAGATTGGTGCAAGTTATTTGTGAGATACAAAAATGAGGCAGAAATGTCAAAACTCAGGGCAAAGTTATAGAGAGTCAAAGTAAAAGAAGGAAATAGAGTTAATGATATGGATGTGTTATACTAGTTAGCAAAGTTATTAATTTCCATGTTTAACAAGCATTTACTGAGCATTTTTATGTGACAGGCACTGTGCTAGCTACTACAGAGGCCAAAAAGAGGCATAATGCAGAGTTTCTGCTCTCAAGGAGGTTATATTTTTGGTAGGGGACATAACACAGTTCCTCACATTACAATGCTGCAAAATTATAGTGATACAAACTATAAATAAATAAAAGTAAAGAATTATTGAGTCTCAAAGGAGAAAGAGATTTGCCCCAGGTTAGAGGATAAGGCAGAGTTCATAGAGGAGTGGCATTAACATGGATATTGACAGAAGGGCAATAAAACCAATAAAATGGGGAAGTGACAGAAGAGGGGAGAGAAAAGGGAAATAAAACACTTCAAATAGAGAGAAGAACAAGAGCAAGATCACAGGAGTTTGTGAACATGATTTTTGCTAGAATGGTGGGTTTTACCAGATGATACAGGTTCTTAAACACCAGACTCAGGGATTTAGACTTTGGGGGAATGAGACACCAGTGCGATGTACAAATGGAATGAAGCCAGATTAATACAATGATGGTAGATTGGAGGAATGGACTTTAGAAGAGATTGCATTTAGGACAGCCCCCAGAAGTCTATTAAAATAGTCTAGATGAGAGGTCATGGGTAAGTCACTTGAAAAGTCACTGAGGAAGTAGGAAAATAAGAATAGTCATGGGAAATATTACAGAAGTAGGATAGGCTTTGGCAATTTACTAGACAAGGAAGATGATGCCTGAGTTGTATGCACAGGGGCTAAAAGGAAAAGACAGCCACTAACTGAACTGGGGGGAGAAATGAAATAAAAGTAGGCTTCTTGGGAAAAAGGATAGCTTGGGCAATCTCAAATCTGAGGTGACTTGTGAACATCCGCAGGTGCAAGACTCTCGAGTTTAGAAGAAAAGTTGGGAACACAGATTTAGATTTGTAAGTAGTGTTCATAGAGGGGATAATTGGCGTCAAGAAAGCTTACCAACTGTAAGAAGTAAGGAAAGAAAAAATAGGGTGAAAGACATAAATAGCATTGGCAAATACAAACTGCTACTTCCTTGTTTTATTCTTTGATCTCTCCTTATTGGTCAAATGGGGAATAACAATAGTATTTAGGTAATAGGGCAGAATAAGATAACAAATGCAAAGTACTTTGAATACTGTCTGAAGCATGGAAAATATTCAGTGAATGTTGTCCTGGAGGATCAACAGAGTGATTGTTCTAATGAATGGAGATAGTTAAGTAAATAATTGTATATTCACAGGAAAGGATATTATACATCTATTTTAAACTATGTTTTTGAGGAATACTGAAATGACTTGGGAAAATGCCTTTAACTTAATATTAAGAGGGAAAATTGGAATAAAGATCACACTTCTACTAAGTAGAAATACACCCACAGACATAAAAACACTTGCAGCAAAAAAAAAAAAAAAAAAAATTTCATAGTGGCTCACTCTGGGTAATGAGAATTATGGGGATTAAAACTTTTTTCTTTATTTTTCACTGTATTGTCTGTATTTCCTATAACAAGTATGTAATATTTTATAGTCAGAAAACAATTTTCAAACAAAGAAAACTTTGATCAATAGCATCAAATATTGTAGAAAGTTGCAGAAGGAAGAAAGACATTGGTTCTTGGCAACTAGATGATCACTGATGACAGTTTTAGTACAATAATGTGATGGAAGCTGCTTTTTAAAATACTGTAAAATATTTCATAAAAAGATTTAAAGAAATAGAACATTATTAATATGGTTGAAACCATCTGTGTACTTCTCTCTAATAACATTTCCCTTTCTTCCCCGTAAGAAGTAGAGATTATTCACAGTGTTGTGCTTAAAGGCACATTTTGGAGCATTAGTGAACAGGTGGTGACAGAATGGAGGCTGGGACTCCGGAAGTCTCTTTCATGATTTGGTGGTAAAATGGAGGAGCAAAATAGGACAATAGCTTGAAGGCAGTACAGAGTGGAGGCAGGTTTTTAATTCAGAATAGAGCAGAAATGAGCATGTTTCTGGCAGAAGTGAAGGAGCCAGACAGAGATTAAAGATGCAAGAGAGATAGGAAGCTATGATGAAGACAATCCACTCTCAAAAAGGCCAGGATGGTTGAAACAGGCACTTTGGGGTGAAGTGCTGCTACATCTTGGACTGACCCATTCTAGTCATTAAAACAATTCCATTATTTAATTTAATGTGTTTCTTTTCCTTTCCTTTATATATTCCTTCAGAGTAAAATATCTGTGACATTAGCATAAACCTGTTTTAATCAGGCAAATCCCACTGGAAATTTTATAAAAGCAAAGAAATGGTTAAAACTCAACAAAACATTAGCAGAACCCACAGAGAGAAGAATGTTGCTGCAATTCCTTGAAGAATTGAACCCTGTAAAAGGGAAGATTTCTTCATTTTTATTTCAAATAGTGCCACGTGTATAAATCAATTTGTGGTCCCATTTTTACATTATTATTGAAAATGAATAAAAGAGCTACTTGGCTGTTCAAGATGTTACTCTATTTTTCTCAACAAGATTATGCAATAATACCCAAATTTTTAACCAACAGAATGAGTTGGGTTATGGAACAAATTATTCATAGAGATTGGACTTGCTTCATAAAAGGTAGATTCTCATGAAACAATGTGAGCAAGGTTTGAATATTATTAGTTGCGCCCCAAATACTTCATTCCCAGTTCTGATGATAGTGAAATGTACTGAACTAGCATTTGATAATATTAACATGGCTATATGCTTTTTGAAGGATTTAGAAGATTTTATTTTAAGAAACCATTTACAATATTCAATTGGTGTGCCTCCTTATATACATCTTTGAAAGCATTTATTAAAATTTATCAGCATAAGCCTGAATTCTTATTTAAAAGGTAGGGTAATCCAAGACAGTATCTGTCTCTATAACTATATTTGCCTAGTATTAAATTGCTTTTGTGCATATTTTAGGCAAAATAGTAATATATTAAAGTATTATGAACTCAGGCAGCATCTATTTACTTATCGCTAAAAATTATTTACTAGTAAAAATTATTTTGAACATAAGCAGTATATTACACTTTTGTTTCTGAGAGATATCACATGAGCATATATTTGTGTCTCAATATTTTATAATTAGAAAAATAAAGTCACAGAGCAGGTCCCTAACATTGTTTTCAAAATGGCTCATTTATTAAACTATAAATATTATTCATATGTACTTTTCATAGGATTATATATGTGTTTTAAAAAACACCAAAAATTTTCATATGTGGACTAATAACATGGTTCTCATCTTGGGAAATATTTGGAACATATATTAAAGTTCTTCTCTATGGACTACCATTGCTCTTGGGTAAGCTATTTAACCTCAGAGCCTAAACTAGCACCCACAAAGAATGCTTTTCCATAGCTGTCAGTCATGCTCTGGTAGGTCCCACCCAGAAACCCACTGGTAGATCATCTAGATCATAACACCCATAGAAAAAACTCAGTTATCATTGACTGTGAGGGACTTTGTGAATATATACTGGTGACCAGTAATTATTAAACTCTAGCATGCATCAGAATCATATAGAAGATTTTAAAATCTACATTACTGGGCACCAACTCCAGAGTTTCTGATTCTAGTATGTCTGGGATAGAACCCAAGAATTTGTATTTCTAACAAGTTCCCAGATGATGCTGGTGATACTAGTCTAGGGACCACACCTGGAGAATTACTGATATAAACAATATATTTCAAAGTACATAACTCTAAGATGCATATGTTATGACAATGCCATTGACTTGACTTCTGATGATTGCACAATCACTTTTCTTCTGAGTATCTTGTCCTCTTGGATATGTCCTAATGTTCATCTCAGCCAGAATGACACTGGAATTATGGGATGCCCTAAAGGACTTACAATTCAGGGTAGGATACCTGCTGTCTCATTCTCTTCCTCTCCTCAGTTGACCCAAGTCCATAGGGAAAGCCAAATGTCATCTAGCCTCTGACCAGAAAGTCATCCTGAAATGAGGTAAATTCATTTCTTTTTTATGGATAAGAATTCATGTTTTGAGGAGACCTCATTGGCATTTCCTGCAGGGAGATTCTTTTATTCCCTTAATATGAAAAAAAAAATGTAGTCCATTAGTAAGCAAACAGGACGACTATGAAATCATACAGTGTAATCAATAGACCAAGCAGAACTTTTGTGCAGTTTGATCTCTGTATCAGTCAGAGCTTCCTGAAGGAAACACAAGCCATTCCAGATATTTTAAACAGAAAGAAATTTCATAGAGAAAAACACATGCCTGCAAAATCATTGAAAGAGTTGGAGTATCTGGCATCAAGAGGCCTGAATTAGGGATCAAAAAGCTGTTACCAGCACTGTCTCTCAGCACCCACAAATTTGGTGATTAGATACCAGAACACCAAATCTAGCCACCTCAACCCCCTCCAGGTACATGTCTCCAGGACTTTACTCTTCAAGAGAAGAATATGGCCATCACTTCATTTCTGCCTTCCAAAGCTAATGCATGTGCATCTAACTGACAATATCCAATTTGCATCCTGAACCCTAGTTGTAGTTTTTAGCTTTCTATCCCCTGCGATACAGGAAGATACACTAAGATTGGAGATGGATGCAGAACAAGCTGACATACACACTGATACATTTTCATGACAATTATTCACCATCGTATGAAAAAGTCCATATTTGTCCTAGTTATCTCCTCTTTCCCCTTCTCCTTCTATTCTTGCACGCACACACATACATATATACATAGGCATGCACATGTGCACACACACACAAGTAGAGCTGGGTACATTCCATCTTCCTCATTTCTGTGGGACTCACTGTCATTTAGTTCCCAAATTTTGCATTAATTTTTATTCTTTTCTTAACAAAGTTTTCAAATTAGAAGAGACATAGAAGGTCATCTAGGACTGTCCCCTACTTTCCATATGAGAAACCTGAGAGCAAGAGGCACATGACGAGTAAGTGGCTGCAGCAAGGAGCAGAATCCAGTTCCACTGTCCCTTAGTCCCAGCCTCCTTCCACAAAACGTGCAATTTTGTTACAGAATTCGGTCTATTGTTCTTTTTAGGTCCCTTATTTTTACCCCTTCATCTCTACCTGTACTGCCACCATCCTAGCGTAGGTCTTCAACATCTTAAATGTGGATTCAGGCAAGAGACTCTGAAATGATCTCCCTGTCTCCTGCATCTCTCTACTCCAATTTACCCCATATTCTGCCATCTTCATTCTCCTAAAAATCCTTCACTATAGCATCCCTCACCGTGATTGCTGACATGACTTGATGTTGCTGACAGAATGAAGTTCAAGTTCTTTAGTCTGGCCCACCAACAGCCAACTCCTATTATCTTATCCAATTTCACTCTTGTATGAGAGGATTGGGACCACAGCCACTCAATGAAAGGGTATGTCCTTTAAATTAACAGAACAAACCAAGAACAAGAGTGGTTAAATATCAGGCCAAAGACATAATTAGGGGTCATATTTGGTCTTTTGGTCAGGTCAAGAAGGACTGCCAATCAAACTATGTAAGAATTTGGAACAAGGCACAATTCAAGGCCTCTTATCAGAGTCATGAAACTGAATGTTGGTTCAGCAATAATTAGAGCAAAAAAATAAATAAACAGGGTTTTTAATCAAAAGGCCTATTTTTTATTTCAAATTTCAACATCACCCATATGACTTTGAAGGCTATTACTTAACCTCTTTCAGGTAATTATCTCATCTGTATAATGAAGACAGTGATAACTACTTGGTAGGGGTGTTATTAAAAACAAATGAAATAACATGTATAAAATAATTCAGGAGAGTATCTAGCATATATTATGCATTTATTCTTTTTATTATCCCTTCATTCCTTCATTTATTCATTCTAGAAATATTTATTTAGTACCTATAATGTATCAGGTACTATTCAAAGTGCTTTTCAGACACTATTCAAGAATACAGTGAGGAACAAAATGTAGGAAGTCTCTGGCCTTATGGAGCTTACAAACTAGTGGAAGAGGCAGACAATACGTAAACGAACACAAATATAATTACATAATTACAAACTTGGATGTGTGCCATGAAATTAAAGAATAAAGTGGCATGAGAATGACCAGCGGGTGGTACCTAATTTAAATTGAGGTGGTCAGGGAAAGCTTCTCTCAGGAAATACCATTAAAACTAAGACATGAAGGAGAAGGAATTAACTAATTGAAGAGTAAACAAAGAGTGTGACCAGTAAATGCTAATTATTTTCTGCATCTGCACTGGGAATGAGAGGTATTTCCCTCAGTTATCTTTAGGTGGAAATATGAAAGCCACTACCAGAAATGCTGGCTGAAAGAGTTGAAAGTGGTTGCTTTGAAGGTAAGGAAGAATGAGGAAGGATCAATGATGTTCTGAAGCTGGTACATATCTTTTCCATCGCATTGGTAGCTTGAAATTAGTCACAGATAGAATATTTACAACATGGGAATCAACATACATTAGAAATGAAGGCCTTTTTTTTCTCCAGAGAGCTGGTTGTTAAACATCAACCACCACATCACTGGGCAAAGGCCTGCTGTACTATTTGATTTTGGGGGAACTATGTTCTTTAATAAATATAAAAATTAAATTAAAAAGAAAGTAAAAATTTAAACATGAAATCATTTTTAACTACAGGTAGTATATTAGCCAGGGCCCAATCAGGAAAAAAAAAACCATGCTAAGTATTTTAGACAGAGGGTATTTAATACAGAGAGTTGTTACACAGGTATTTAAAGATGGAAAGTGGGATGCTGAAATAATCTGGAGATTAAAAATGCCAGGAAAATCTACTCCCTCCAGGGTAGAGTAAACAAATAGGAAGAGATGGTGTTCCCAGAACTTAAAAGCTCTATGGAGTTGTAAGATAGGAAGGGATACCTCCGTGCAATTGATGTTCAAATCTCTGAGGAGGGAATGTAGCCGGGTGGATACTGGAAGGCCAAGGAGACAGGGCTGGAAGATAATGAAAATGGGATTCTGGGCATAGTGTGGCAGGTGCTAGGACAGCTGATGGAGGGTGGTGGGTGGTGGAACTGCTACTCCAACAGCATGGCTGCCACGTGTACCTCTGAGGGGTAGCTGCAGGACTGGCTTTGGAAGTGCCAAGAGAAGCCTGAACCTGTAGTTATAGCTGTCCTCTCCTGCTAGAAAGAGACACACCAGAGCTGCAAGCCAGACGAGGGCCTGTTACTCTTTCTTCCTGCCTTCCATTCTTTTATCAATGCCTCTTCTTGGTAGATTCTCTCTGGAAGTGAGCTGGAAAATGCAGTTTTAGAGTTCCAGTCCCAACATCACAGAGTAGCCAATAAATAAGTAGGTTTAGAGCTGAGAAAAATAGGCAAATAACTGACAAAGTAGAGGTGTTTGTTTTCACAATTTATAGTTGAAACTATATGGCACTGTAAGAACTGGTTCACAGACTAAAGTGGTCAAGGTATGTTTTTGCTGTCAGAATAGTCAGAAGAGTCTCATGAGCCTACTGGGAAACAAGTTAGGAAACAATTTTCCATCGGTCTCTTCCATTCTGCATGTCTTATGAGCAGGACACTGGCAGCTTTGTTATCCATTAGTGTAACAGAGCACAAGAGCACAAGAGGGTTTATTGAAGAGCAGGCACCCTGAGGAGATGGAGGGCTATCGTCTCAAAGACCATCTTAAATTCCTTAGGCTGTCGGAGGGTTTTAAAGGGAAAGGAGTGCTGGGAAACTAGGTACAGGAGCTGCTACGTCCAGGTGAGCATATATTTTTCCAATGGTTATCTTGAGTAGTGGCCCTCTGGCAGTCTGGCCTGCATCTGCTAGACTGCAACAGAATTGAAGGTTAACTGTTCAGCATTTTCCTCCAGGGTGGAGTCCTGCAGTCTTGATTTCAGGGTTAGTTGTTCAAGGCCAGTTCCTGGGGATTCTTAAGCAAGCACACAGTTAGACATTGTGAAAGAAAGAGTTATTAGTTAGCTTTAAGATGAATTGACTGTTACTGTTACACTAGTTTTCAAGGATGTTCATATAAAAAATAGCCTTGAAGATAGAGATAGTATCTCCCTCTGGAATAAATGGAAGGCTGTTAGTTGTCCAATATAATAAAGATACTGTTTCCTTCCAGGGCAAAGGTTGGACAGGTTTGCTTACTCTCATGGGACTTGTGGGGCAAGAGGAACCTATGTGAATATGGAGCTTGTGCTGTTTTTATGTCATGATTAATAAAGTCCTTTGTCTCTGTCCCAAAAGTCCCCTACCTTCTGTCGACATCCATATGGCAGGCTAACCTGTTTGCTTGCAAGTAGGGTTAATCTCAGATCCTTCACAGTTCTTGATAGAACCTTCCATTCAATTCATCAGACATTGTGCTGTGAAATTACTGCTTAGCCAGCTTTTGTAGACATGTCCAGTGTATATAAGATGAGTTCTTTCTGCTCTCAAGCAATTCACAGTGTAGAAAGAAGTGCCACCACCTCCGTCACCTCTGTCACCTCTGCCACCTCTGTCATCACCACTTCTGCCATCACCACCATCATTGCCACTATTTCACAGAAACTAGGCAGAAGGCTGATACTATTCAGTTACCATGTCTTTCTACTGTCAGTCTTCTAAAATACAGTTAACAACTCTTCATCTGCCATTGTTTTCTTTCTTATTGCTTTTGCCATAAAACTGTTAGAGGTCTTCACCCTGCCATATTTGAACAGAAGTCTCTAACCGTTTGTTTTCTATCTGACATGCTTACGTATTTTTGTTTGTTTGTTTGTTTCCATACATACTAATGAATTCTAACCTTCAGGGTCCCGCTTTGCAAAAGGACAGCTGCCTGGATGTCATTTTTGGGGTGGAAATGGTGTATTCACCTTTACCAATAAAATCTTTGTCAGGGAATTTTATTCTGTTTGGAGGGAAAAAATGCTTTGACCTGTTAGCCATCATTAACACTGACATGCAAGTGATCTTTAGGTCTTTTTGATAAGGAGAAACCAAAGGCCTCTATTTGGGATCCTCTATAATGATTTGCAATAGAATACTCCCGGATGGAAAGAGCTGAAGCTGCAACCTTAAGATATAACTGACTACTTCACAATTTTACATAGGGCTGGCAGAGTATTTTTTTTCTCTAACCTGAGGTGTGTATCTCTATAAGTCTCTAACTTTCCAGGAAATAAATCACGTATTAAATCCAATAATCTTACTGAAGCTTCAGCTACTCCTGACCCATCCTTTGCGATGAAGAGAAAAAGCACAGCTTCTGCATCTTCTGCCCATTAAACGAGATTAGTTTACCTTTCCACCAGCTTAAACAAAATAGCAACTCAATGGTCCTCCTAGGACTAACCAAAGAAGAAAGTGGTGCTCTAATCAATGTTACTGCTAGGCTTAATAGTTTTCTGATATTTGGTCTAAATTTTATGGCTGTCAGTTGAGTATCTCTTTTTAAGCGATTCTATTTGCCTCTCAATTATGTGCATATGTTTCATGTAATATATCTCCTTGTGGTAGAAGAGTAAGGGGACACTGAGAATGACATTTGTTGTTGAGTTTTCTTGTTATTACAATCAATGGTTTCTTTATGATCATTTTGTTAAACTAGGCATTTATTAGGTTTTTTTATTTTGGGTTCTGTGAAGTCAGTGCTGTTGGCCACTTATCCCCATATTCAGAATTTTCCTCTCATCTGATGAGAAAGTTGATAACAGTGTCTTTTCATCAAGGTGCTTTTAAGGTAATTTTTATGTTTTTGTTTAACATGGCTCAAAGAGCAACTCAAAAAAATCAAGATACAGATGCTGATTAAAACACATGGCTGTCTGCTTCCCTGCATATTGGCCCAGTGCCTAGAAGGATCGTGCACCAGCAGGTGGATAGGATTGTGGCTGATACACCTGACATGAGAATGGACTATAATGAAACCCAGGCTGCACTCCAGTAAAAATCAGGATCTTCATGTCTTTGAGTAAAGCACTTCAGATCAAGCCTCTATTATGGCAGAACTCACTAGTGGCTTCAAAATTAAAATCAGGAGGGACGTCAGTATCATTACGCTGTTTCCACACATTGTAGGAAATTTAGGCTTAGGGGATGATATCATGAAGACGGAGGAGGAAAGGAAAATCACCGTGGGAGAATAGCTACAAAAAATGGCTCCCCTGTAATCCTAGCACTCTGGGAGGCCGAGGCAGGAGGATCGCTCGAGGTCAGGAGTTCGATTCCAGCCTGAATAAGAGTGAGACCCTGTCTCTACTAAAAATAAATAGAAATTAGCTGGACAACTAAAAATATATATAGAAAAAATTAGCCGGGCATGGTGGCGCATGCCTGTAGTCCCAGCTACTCGGGAGGCTGAGGCAGAAGGATGGCTTGAGCCCAGGAGTTCCAGCCCGGGGAACACAGTGAGACTCTGTCTCAAAAAAAAAAAAAAAAAAAAAAAAATGGCTCCCATTCCTTACCTCTCCTTTGCCATATCACTTTGTAGTTCCATCCCACTCTAACTCTGGCTTTACCAGGAAACTTGCTTGAGCCAATGTGATATTATCAAATATGGTGCAAGCAGAAGCTTGAAAAGCATTACTTGTTGTCTGTACTCCTGTGCTTCCGCCACCACCATAAGAAAATGAGTGGCTAGCCTGCTGGTGGATGAGAGACACATGCCCAGTCACCCTTTCACCCAGCCGATAGTGAGCCAACCTGTCAATAAGTCCGGTCGGGATCAGAGGAAGTACCCTACCAAGAGTTTCTGGAGTTGCTTGATAACATGCCAATGCCTGGCTCCTTCCCCAGACCAATTAAATCAGAATCTTATGTGGTGGGAATGGCAGGGGGCAGGGAAATGAGGGATGAGCCCAGGCATCTGTACTTTTTAAAGCTAAGTGATTTTAATGTATAGTCAATTTTGAAAATCACTGGTTAAGAAGGTCATAGCTAGCAATTCTTTTCATAAATTAAGTAGAATAGAAAGTAGTAGTGGAGTGGAATGGAATGAAATGAATAGAATAGAATACAATAGAATAGGTCAGAGTGTATCACATAGAGTATTATTTTGACAGACTTTTGTTTTATATATATGTATGTAAGAGTATTGTGTAGTGGGTTATACTATAAAGTATATTTTTAACTGTGGATCACTGCCAAGAAATTTTTAAAACTACTGTTTTAAGTGAACATTGAACAAGCTCATAAGCAAAGATGGGGAAATAGTCACAAAAGAAGATCTTGATTTTTTTAAAAAAGTTGCATCCCAACACAAATTCAAGCAAGACAAAAATAGTTTTGAACACAAAGATTTAGTGATGGACCTTGAAAAGACAGAATCTGGAACATACTGGACTAAAACTGAGACCATTCTTATTTGTTCTACATACTCATGCTCAAGCTGAAGATGGAGGAAAATAAACATCAAGAATTTCTGATAATGAAGGAACAATCACTCTCAATTAATCTGTTATGTCCATAAAATCCTAAAGTAGAAAACTTTTTTAGATATTGTTAGAGAGATATCTGAAGTATGTGGGCGCCAGCTATAAATTGCAATGAAATGCTGTAGACTAAACCATGTTGGGAACGCTCTTCTTGACTGTGGTTTTCAACCTTGGGAACCCTTTGAAAATCTGCTAATAGCAAAGGGGCTTATTCCTATAAAAATACATATGTTTAGTTACACACATAATTTTTCAGGAAAACAAAGAACCCTTCAAAGCCAGTCATGGACCACTTCTTCGCAGTGCTGATCTCTAAATTAAGAGTCCCTAAAAGAATGTTGCTTTAAGAAAGCTTATTTCCTTGTGGGTGTGCTACGTGTTATCCATTAATTGGTGACAACTTGATATGCAGAGTTTTCATCTCACAGAATTAATAAAGCAAAGAACAAATTTAGCAAATGAAGACTTGCAATAATCAAAGGTGAGGTCCCAGTTGCCCAGTTCTAAGGTTCTGCTAATGGTGCAATATTACCTTCCTTGCCTGTGCTTGATAGAGCTTCTGTTCTTTTCTGTCCTGTTTTTCTTTTTGTTTTAATCTTTTTTTTAAAAAGTTGTGGTTAAACTTACATAACATTTATCATCTTAACCTTTTTAAATGTTCAGTTTAGTAGCGTTAAGTACATTTATTTATGTTCACTGTAGAAAATTTGGAAACTATAAAAAAGAATAAGGAAGAATAAGGAAGAATGTCAAAATTGTCCCTAAACCATGAACCAAGAGATATCTACTATTGAGACTTTAGTGGTTTTCTTCTAGTTTTTCTGCTATATTATATAAATTTATATAAATAAATATATAAATATTATGCAGTGTGTGTATACATCTATATATAATTTTTTCAAACAATTTGGGATTCTATTGTGTATAATTTCATATTCTATTAACATTTATAATACCGTATTATATTGCTATTGTTTTCTTGTTATTAAAATTCTTTGTAATGTTTATATAATATTCCATTTTATGGATATAATAATAATGAATCATTTCCCTATTGTTTAATGTTTATTTTCCATCCATTATCTATTTATTTTATTTTATTTTATTTTATTTTTTTGAGACAGAGACTCACTCTGTTGCCCAGGCTAGAGTGCTGTGGCATCAGCCTAGCTTACAGCAACCTCAAACTCCTGGGCTCAAGTGATCCTCCTGCCTCAGCTTCCCGAGTAGCTTGGACTATAGGCATATGCCACAATGCCTGGCTAATTTTTTCTATGTATTTTTTAGTTGTCTAGCTAATTTCTTTCTATTTTTTTTAGTAGAGACTGGGTCTCCCTCTTGCTTGGGCTGGTCTCGAACTCCTGAACTCAAACAATCCACCCACCTCAGCCTCCCAGAGTGCTAGGATTGCAGGCATGAGCCACTGCACCCAGCCTCCGTTATCTATTATAATCCTCTGATGAACATCTTTCTACAAAATCTTCATCTACATTGCCAATTACTTCTTTTTTTTTTTTTGCAGGTTAGTTGTCCTTTATTTATCCCGATTTCCCATAAAATTATCTCTTGATATTGCTGTAATATCATGGCTTTAAAGGACTCAAAGTGCCACTAGGCATAAGGACCACAGTTTCTGATTGTAAACCATGATGCTGGGTAATGTTTGAATGAGAACATTTGATATGGATGGTCAGTTGAAAGAGATACCAAAATGTCATGAATTACTTCTGTTGGATAGATAACTGCAATTATTGGGTCCAAAAGTATGAATTTATATAAATCTCTTAATGTATATTGCAAAGTTACTGGGAATTTGCCACCAATCCATAGTTAGAGAACCTATCTAAGCACATGTTTACCAACATTGAGTATTATCTTTTATTAGTTTTTGTGTATTTATGAGAACAAAAAATGGTATTTTTGTTTTGCTTTAATTTGCATTTTTATAAGTTTAATGGACCTTTATATTTCTTCTTCTTTACCAGGAAACTTGCTTGGGCCAATGTGATATTAGCAAATATGGTGCAAGCAGAAGCTTGAAAAGCATTACTTGTTGTCTGTAAATTAAGTAAATAAATCCTTGTTATTTTGTTGGAAATACTTTCCTGAATTTGCATTTGCCTTTATATCTTAAAAAAATATTTCATGTGCTAGGAGCAGTGTCTCACATCTGTAACCCCAGCACCCCAGCCCAGGAGTTTGAGACTAGCCTGGGCAATATAGTGAAATCTCATCTCTACAAAAAAGTTTTTTTAATTAGCCAGATGTGGTGGTACATACTTGCAATCCCAGCTACTAGGGAGGTTGAGGTGGGAGGATTACCTGAGCTGAGGAGTTTGAGGTTACAGTGAACTATGATCATGCCACTGCACTGTAGCCTGGGTAACAGAGCAAGACCCTATAAAAAAAGTTTTATGACCTACAGAAGACTTTAATTTTAATAGAATTGAATCTATTAATTTTTTGTGATTTCCTAAGCTGCTTTTATGCTTAGAATCCCAAGATGGATTAATTAATTAATTCTTGTTATTTTTTAATATTTCTATTTTTGCCATTAACTTTTTAATCTACCTAAAAGTTATCTTGGTGATTTATGAGATGACAACTTAACTTAGTCTCCTCACCTCACGGCTACTTTGCCCTGACTACCACCAAATTTAGCCAATTTTCCCAAAAGGAACAAATATTCAATGACACTTTGGGACACAGCACTGCAATTATTATTAATATTGATTTAGGCTATTGTTTAAAATTAAGGAAAGTTGTGGAAAAACATTTAAGTTTTTTAAATTTAAGAATAATTTATTGTTATTAAGGAAATGTAATTTTATTCCTAGTTCACTAACAGTTTCTACCAGGAATGAATGTTCATTTTATTAAATAACTTTTTTAGCCTGTACTGGGATGATAAGGAATTCTTTTGGTTTATCCTAATAATGTGATATGTATATATGATTTCCTAATATTAAAGCACCTTTGCATTACAAATCTAAATGCAACTAAATCATATCAGGTTGTTATTTTAATATAATTGATTGATTCAATTTATTAACATCTTATTTGAGATTTTTGATCCTATTACATAAGTAAAATTTTCCATATATATATAAAACGTTTCCACCTAATTTGCTCTTACATTCACTTTTTATCAAAACTAGTATTTTCTCTCTTTTTTCAAAGGACTTCTGAATTTATCAATTCTTCTATTTTTTAAATTTATTAATCTCTGTTTTTATCTTTATTAATTCCATACTTCTGTCTTGTACCAGTTTCTCTGGTTGTTTTGCTTTTTGTTTTTTGCAGGGGTTTTTGGTACAAAAGTATAATACATTTACACAAAAGCGTACAAACATGTACTTAAAGTTCAAATGAAAATCACCAGAGTCAGTTAATTCCATCTGCCTCTTACAAGAAGGAAAAATAGTTAAATGGAACATTTGTTCATGCACACTTGAAAAGGCACAACTTCTATTTGTGATGCACAAATTCTGATGTTATGTTTATTAATCAGCTTTAATCAGTATATTATTCAAACTATCAGAACTCTTGGTTGCAAGTGGCAGACCCCACTTGAACAATCTTAGACCAAAGGAGGATTCATTGGCTATACTGAAGGGAGTTCCCATTACTTACAATCAAAATATTCCTAATTCATTATAATACATTGTAGGAGAATTTTTCAAGTTTGTCCTCCACATTATTGGTTTATTATTTTGCAGTATCAGTTTTGTCCTTTACTCCATTTTATGTAGATTTTAATTTGGCTTTTGTATTTTGGGTTTTCTTACTTCTTTAATATTTCAATCAGTTTCTTTTCATAGCTATCTTTATGTTAGTTTTGTCATTTCTGTTCTTTTCACAAAGAAGCCATGTCCTTAGGCATATTTTGAGGATTTCAAGCAGATATATTGTAACATTTTAATGTGTTTCTTAGAGACAATTTTTCCCTAGAGTCATGCTCTTCCTTTGAATATTAAAAGGTGATATTTCTGTTCCCATATGCTACAGTATTTTTTCATAGACCCCCAAGTTGAATTTTTTCTGTCTATTCATTTTGGAATTTGGAGGAGGGCACTGTTGTTTGAGCCCAATGTTTGACAATAGACAGTGAATTAAGTGTCCTCTACTATTCTTAGACCTAAACCTGAAGGTCGAGTTGGTGTGCAAAGTCTCGAGTACAATGTATATTAACCATAGATAGTACCATCTCCAAAAGGAGGATCTCAAAATGTGGGTAGGTAGCTCAGGTTGTATGGTAGACTGGCAGGCAGAATAATGTCCCCCCTACCCTTGCAGAGATGACCATACACTAATCCTCAGAACTAGTGAATATGTTACTTTCAATGGCAAAGGAAACTTTACCGATATGATTGTAGTATGCACCTTGAGATGGAGAGATTTCCAGAATTATCCAAGCAGGCTTAATCTAATCCCTACTTTTAGTTTAATCCTTAAAAGCATTTCTACCTTTCCAGGCTGTGGTCACAGACATGATCACAGGAGAAGGGTGAGAGAGATGTTACATAAGAAGGACTCAAACTGCTGTTTCTGACTTTGAAGAGGGAGGAGGGTGAGCATAATCCAAGGAATGTGGGTGGCCTCTAGAAACTGGGAATAGCCTTCACCCAACAGCCAACGAGAAATGAAGTCTATGGTTCTACAACCTCAGGAACTGAATTCTGCCAACAACCCAAATGAGCAGGAAACAGATTTTCCCCTAGAGCATCCAGAAAGAAACGCAGCCTGGCCACAGATTGATTTTAGACTGGTGAAATCTGTGTCAAACTTTTGACCTACTTAAAGAGACAATAATAACTTGTGTTGTGTGAAATTTGTGGTAAATTGTTATGGAAGCCATAGAAAAAGAATTCGTATTGTCTCAGTGACAATTTTAAATCTTTAATTTTTAAAGATAACCCAATATCGCCCTTGACATTCTTCTCATTGAAAAGTGGAATTGCCTCAACCTCAAATCCAGGTGTGTTTAGACTCACTTGTTATCAACAGAATGTGGCAGAACTAATGCTGCATGCTGCATGACCTCCCAGGTAAGGCCAGAAAAGGCCATGAAGCTTCCACCTTATTCCCTGAAACACTCATACCCAGAGCCCTGGGCCCTGAGTCTGATAACCCTAAGGCTACCATGCTGAGTTGAAGTGAAGCCACATGGAGAAGCCCCATGTATGTGCTCTGATGGGCAGTCCCAGTCTTTGAGTCCTGCCAACCCATATTTCAGATATGTGACTGAAGGAGCATTTAGATGATTCCAGTCCCCAACAGTTGAGTCCCTCAGCCTTCCAGTTTTCCAAACTGAAGCCCAGAAGAGACAAGTCATCCTTAACTCGCCCTGTCTAATTCCTGACCACAGAATCTATGATCATAGCAAAATGATTACCATTCTATGATGCCAACTTTGGAGTGGTTTGTTACACAACATTAATAACTGGAACACAGGAGCTACTACTGTAAGTAAGTGCTTGAGGGACAGTGAAACCAACTGTCCCACCCAAGACAATAAACCACTTACCCTTGAAAGCCAATATTGCCCCCATTGAGAATTGTTGCTCTAAGACATTCATTTATGTCTACTGATCTGATGTTGCATTTTTCTCCTACTCTTAACATTGGTTTCTCTGACTAAGCAGTTTGTAATTCTTCTTTGAAGAGCATAGCATATGAGCAAAATCTATTCACCCAGTGGCAATCTTCCTCATCCTCTTTCTGTTTCTATCCCATTGATAGCACTTTTCATTAGGCAACTAAGAATCCCAAGATTTAACTTGTCTCTGTTCACTTATTCCTCTTTCTGCTGTGTTGCATGCTGACAATTGCTTCTGAATGCATGGAGAGACTGATGCTAATGAGGCTGGATGGGGGAAACAGAAGTGAATGACAGAACTGTAGCTCTCAGTGGCTCAGTTGATGTTTGTTTATGGTCCGTGAAGTACCTGTACACTGGAGTTAAATGCAGATAATGAGGGTATGCTATATTTTTTCCTGGGCTGTTGACATCTGTCATGGATTGTTTCAGAGGGAGAAACTCATGGAAAGTAGTTTAACAATATGTTTTCAGTCCATCATCATCAATAAAACAACTAGTTGAAATTCCACCTGGGCTTTAGCAACTTGTCTTCTCTCAACTTAAGTCCATAGTATCATATACCAGTTTATATCCTTTTCTGTATTTTTGTGGAATTTTAACAGGAAATTAAAAGGTGGCCTATCAGACATCTCTAGGCAGCCCCTTTGTGAACCGAGATTGAAGGCATGCTTTTAAAGGCTGTTGCTTTAGGACTACACCTTCAATACTTTAACGTAAGATATGAAAGTTAAATGAGAGAATAGTCTGATATATGGGATTTAACTCTACTCCAGTTTTTCAGAAATGCATCTGTTCATGTCTTAAGGCATACATAAATGAATTGATAATTAGATATCAGGGGGAGTTGGCTACATATGTGATACTTATTATGACACTACAGAATTTGGAAGGAATAGCATTATATTTGAAGGAATAGCATTATGTTCTTTAAGTATTTTTGATATAATAGTATTTCAACTTCTGGTGTTTTGATGTATAAATTAAATTTAAAATGGAATTAATAAATTAAATATAGCATCATATCTAATATCCTTCAAATAGCCAAGTTAAATGGCAAGCTTCAAATTATTCCATATTAATGAATTTAACTGCACAGGTAAACAATTATTAAGCTAAAAACATAACATTGGAGGGTTTGACAAGTCAAAAAGCAAACAGGAAAAAAACTCAGTTTGTCAGGCTCATGATGCCAACTCATTTATGAAGAAATAGATCCCAACAAAGAACCATCAGTTAAGAAAACTATTGAAATTTGAAACACATACACAGGAATAAAATATTAGCATTGTTCATATTATATCTAAGAAAATAAGTAAATGTGTTTCTTTTTATTTGTATTTTAACATTGAAGACTTTTTGAATGAAAGAAAATTACTTCATCTAGTCACCTATTAAACATTCAGTTGTATTATGCTGTACATTACTTGAGGCTTCCTCCATAAGATAAAATTTCCAAAGTAATTTTTCTAACTGAACTCATAACTCTTTCACTACCCTCATCCCTGAATATGCATGATTTCCCATTACTGTTTATAGTTTGGACTTCTTCTGTCTTTACAGTATATGGGCATGAAAGGCTATGTTATACTTGCCATGGGAACCATAATATTTAAGGCCCTTGTGCTTGTAAAATCTTTACCTTTATTATATTACTGTAAAGTAGATTTTGTATTTTATAGAGGATTGCATATCAAGGTAGCACAATGTTGTACCAATGTATGACCTGAGTTGTTAGTTACATAATGATGTTGTGGCTTGTTCTCTCTCTCTCTCTCTCTCTCTCTCTCTCTCTCTGTATCTCTTTGTTAGATACAGGGTCTCTCTCTGTCACCTAAGCTGGAGTACAGTGGCATGATCATACCTCACTGCAGCCTCAAACTTCTGGGCTCAAGTGATCCTCCTGCCCTCAGCTTCTTGAATATCTAGGACTACAGGTGCATGTCATCATACCTGGTTAATGTTTTTTTTTTTTTTTTTTTTTTTTAGAGATGGGGTCTCACTATGTTGCCCAGGCTGGGTGTCTTGTTCTTTCAAAGCAACAGTCAGCGAGCTCACTGTAGCATCACAGGCAACTTCACTGGCTTGACCAGTCAACACAGTTGGCTATCAGTGCTTGCTTGACTTCGCTCATTATTCCACATTCTTCAGTCCCTCTCTATATTGGAATTATTCAGCCTGTCCTCTGTCATGTGACTTTGCATTGCCTCCCACTAAAGTATGCAGAATATTAATGTATTTCCACATAATATTGGTATGGGGCTTGGCCATCTGACTTGCTTAATCCCATAGGATGTGGGCAGAAGTGACAGTGTGCCAGTTTCAGGCCAAAGCCATAAGAGACCTAAAATGTTTCTCCTTGCTCCTTTGTACTTCTGTCACCTGCCACGAGCAGAACATGAACATGCTCTGTGTGGCTGCTGGTGCCAGAATGAAGAATACATGTGGAACAGACCTGAACCCAACCCAAAGCCTGGAGTCCAGCCTAGCCCCGTTGGTTCAGCCAAACCCAAAGTGAGATCATGTGAACTACAGCCAGCGTGTAATCCCTGAGTGAGAAAAATAAATGTTTGTTTTTGTAAGCCATTGAGATATTGGGGTTGTTTGTTATGCAACATTGTTGTAAGAATAGCTAATTAATATCTCCCCCGTTGTTGGTTCTCAGGCGTTTGTCTTTCTGTGTGCATGCTTAGTGTTTTTGGCTGACTATTCAAATGAATGGAATCAAGTGGAACATGCCAAGGACCAATTGAAACATTTTTTCTGTAATTTCTCCAGGTTAGCAGAAAGATGTTGCATACCTTCAATGTTCGTATTTCAGTCACCTTTTAAAGGATTTCTAGATGGACATTCAGCCTCATAAAACTGGCTAGTGATTTTGGGGTTCAACTGTTTCTATTGATGAGTTGTGACACCCATTCAAATTGTAAAGATTTTGGTGATAGATTCTCTTCCCCTTATATCATGTTTTGAAGCCTTAACACATTTGAGCAAGCATTTGGGGATTGTCATAAATTAGCACATGACCCTTCCCAAGTTTCTTCATTTGAGTGGACTACATACTCCTATCTTACTTAAATGTACTCATATCTGTGGCAGACAGACTCTAGATAGCATTCAATTATTTGGGCCTCTTGGTACACATGCCCTATGAAATACTCTCTCATTAAGTGTGGAAGGGATCTGTGACTTGCTTCTAATAAATAGTATATTGTCATTGTAAATGGGTTGTAAATTCCATGATTATGTTACATAAGATGAAATGTCTGTCTTGTGAGGAAACTCTGCCCCTTTCTTGCAGGTTTTGATGAAGCAAGCTGCTGTGTGGTGAGGCCCAAGTGGCAAAAAACTGATGGCAGTTTCCATCTGACAACCAGCAAGAAAATGAGACCCTCAGTGCTGCCACTGGTAAGGAACTGAATTCTTCCAGCAATCACGTTAGCCTGGAAGCAGTTCTTTTGTCCAGTAAAGACTTGAGATAGGCCAGGCGCGGTGGCTCACGCCTGTAATCCTACCACTCTGGGAGGCCGAGGCGGGCGGATTGTTTGAGCTCACGAGTTCGAGACCAGCCTGAGCAAGAGCGAGACCCCCGTCTCTACTAAAAATAGAAAGAAATGATCTGGACAACTAAAAATATATAGAAAAAATTAGCCGGGCATGGTGGCGCATGCCTGTAGTCCCAGCTAGTCGGGAGGCTGAGGCAGTAGGATCCCTTGAGCCCAGGAGTTTGAGGTTGCTGTGAGCTAAGCTGACGCCACGGCACTCACTCTAGCCCGGCACAGTGAGACTTTGTCTCAAAAAAAAAAAAAAAAAGACTTGAGATAGACTGCAGCCTCAGCCAACAACTTGGTTGCAAGCACGTGGAGAGAGCCTGAAGCAAAGAACCTAGTTAAACCACGTGCAGAATCTTGCATAAACTGTAAGTGCATGTTGTTTTAAGTAGCTAAATTTGTGATTTGTTACATTACAATAAATAAATAATCTAATGTTCAACCATATAGCAAGTTGATGATTTCCATAATGTGATATATATTTTCTTTTATTCATTTCAAACATTTATTGAATACCTACCAAACACAAGACACGTCTTAAAACACTGAGGATTCAGAGATGAATAAGACATACTGCTTGCCCTTGGGGAGCTCATAATCTAGGGAATGCGAGACATTTAAGTAGCTGGTGCTGATAACACATTGGGACAAATACTTTAACAGGGATGTGAAATAAATGGTATTAGCCGTCTCGCTTATTTACACTTTTTTTGGCACAACATTTTAAGCCTATGCTTGGAAAACAGGTAGGGGTCTCATATGGCATAAAGACACATAGTAACCAACTCAATGGCTATTATGTGCTAAATGTCTTACAGGGAATTATCTCATTTAATGCTCAGAACAACCTAAGAAGTTGGGGACTCTGATTATCCCATCTCACAGGTGGAGCTGAAACAACAGAGGTTAAGTAACTTAAATAACTTGCTTCAGGTCACGTCACTAACAAGTAAAGGTAGCCAGGATTTGAACTTGAGCAATTCCACTCCTGAGTCTATGCACTTAAAATCTTAGTATACTCTCTCTCCTAATGTCTCTGATTGCTCCATGATCTTTTAAGGACAACTTTGAGCATGGTTTCCCGGGTGACGATCAAAACCATAATGGTGCAAAAATGAGTCTTGCAGTATCAAGGCATTTGACATTCCTCAGGTATCCATAACTGTTGACATCATTTCCTTTAAGTGCAAATGAATTTATTTATTTATGATTTCAAAATTGATCTAGATAGTCTTTCATGAGATTCTCCCTATATGAACTTAGTTAGCAGAATATAAAACTTTATATATTGTATTAGTATTAGGTAGGCTATAGAGTATGCAGCTTTAAAACAAGAGAGAAAAAATCCAGTGGTTTAAATAAGGTAAAAGTTTATTTCTCTCTAATTTAAAAGTGTAGTGAGGCAGTCCAGGCTGGGTAAGCAGTTCTCCACAAAGCAAACCCAATTTCCTCCCATCCGGTTGCTATGCCAGGCTCAGCCCACTGTAAGCTGGGTCATTGCCATAACTGTGTTCCAAGTGGCAGGAATAGAGAGAGGCAGTGTAGGGCAAGCAATTTTCTTTTAAACAATTAATGTGGAAAATGTACACATTGCTCCTACACTCCATAGATGAAAATGAAGTCACATGGCCACATCCGGCCACAAGGGAGAATGGGAACTGTAGTCTCCAGACAGATGGCCATGTGCCCAGCTAAAACTCAATCCAATGGAAGAAGAGAAAAATCTATTTGGGAAGGGAGGAGGAGCCAGTACTCTAGCACACACAGGTATGCAGACACAACGTATAAATCAATTTGTGGTTTTAGACTGTTTTTTTGGTACGCTCTCTGAAGAATAATGTCACTTTTGTTTTCCATAACTAGGATGAGAATTAAAATGATTTAAAGCCAAACCCTAATATCACTGATCAATTGGTTGACTGCCTACTAATAGCTACTCTTTGATCACAGGGTTAGTAAGTAGATAGTTGCTTTATATTAGGTGAAAGAGTTTTGAAATTATGTGTGAGAAGAAAGGTGTATACATGTGCTGGGTAACTAACAGAAGGAATGTAGAGAATATATTAATGTATTGTGTTGTCAGCCAAGCATCTCTCCCACCTCTGCCAAATAGCCACGACCTTTCTTTAGGAAACTGACCCTCTCCTACTCCTTGTGGTTGTTTGTTGGGCGGGGGGTGTGGGGGGCTGCACCTTGCAAGCCTCTGCTGTGCATATAGCCACCTCCTAAGGAGAGCTGCCCTATGAAGTTCTCTCTGTATAAAATTACTCAGACTCTGAATGTCCCATGGTTTAGATTCCATTGGATAACCCCAGCCGTGCGGCCCCAGTAACATGACCTCTTCCTGTGTCTCGCCAGCTGAGAGGTAGCTCAGTTCTCTCCCACTGTTGCTAATCTCTGGACAATCTCCCCGTTGCTTGGTTGGCTCTTAGTTCTTCTATCATTCAACCTGTGTAACTCATTCCCTATATATTTGATTTTCTCTGCTGTAAATAGTTGAAGTGGTTTCTATCCTCATGGTTAGACCATGACTGATAAAATGGCCTACTCTTTTGAGTTATTACAGTTCCAGCCACATACAAGGACTGACTTGTTGCCTTTTAATCCCAATTGTCAGTTCTGTCAGAAAGAGAAGCTGATTGGTCCTAGGTTGTTGATGAAGGTTTGGGAATGGGGAGAAAGGAGAGATGATTGAGGGATGGTGGTTGACAGCTCTTATTATGAGCTAGACAAACAGCCTCCAAAGCATCTGTTACAGATCACAGAATGGAGAGTTGGGTACCTAAATGGCCATGTTATCTCACAAAACTTTTAGTAATTTTTGTTGTTAGCCTTACAATGCTTCTTATCATCTTAATCATCTTTATAGTCAAAATAACTCTTAAACAATCTTTCTCATTTTCTTGACTGTGAAAGGCTTTAGCTTGTTATCTCGACCCGGTCTTAGCTGCATTTTAATAGATGGCTCTGGAAGATAAAAAGTTCTTCAAAATCAGAAACCCAAAACAATTAAAGAATTTAGATTTCTTGATATTACTAATAACTGTGACCTATAGCTGTAGACTGGAAACTGGAAAGAAAGTCCTAGAATGGCGCTGTATTTCAGTACAGGTCCTCATAGAGGCAAACACCAAAATAGGATTGGATATGCAAAAGCTTTATTGAGAGAACAGCAATGAAGGATAAAGGGAAGGAAGCAGGAGCGAGGGTGTATGTGTGTGGGGGGGAGACTTTAGACTACAATGCAGGTCTGTTACCTGGGAAAGCTAAGAGGGAAGGAAAGAAGACTGTTTAAGAAGAGCCTTAGACTATGACATAGTTCTAAGAAAGTTTTGGCTATGCCACTGGGAAATCCTTGAGCACAGCTGCCCATTAGAGGAATCCTGCATTTCTTGAGAACCGGCCTTCACTAATACCCCTGCTGTGCTCAATTGTTAGGGGAAGTGTGGCCTCTCTTGGTGTTGGATTCAGTAGGGCAGCTGCTGAGGCTGAAAGTCAACTATGCTCCTTGCAGCAGATGTGAGTGGGGTATTTCCATGGATGATACAGAGGATAGCAAAGGGTGAGATAATTCTTCATGCCAGTCCCACACACAGCCCATGCTTACCACAACCCTTTCATTTTCCACTGGACAATGCCATACTACAGGATGTACATCTTATTATTATGTTTGTCTCGGCCACCACAGCAATTTCAGGATCTAATGATGGCCTTTTTACCGGGGTGAGTTCAATGGAGTGGAGGAGAAAAGAGCCATGAGAGGGGATATGGTTGGTGGCCTGGCCAGAGTAGTCCCAGGCTGAGTGTCCATCCTCATAGGCAGAGGCCTAGGAGAGAGCCAGTCCTTGGCAAGGGCTGTCTCCTCAGCTTCCACTTTTCCTAGAGAACATTTGATTTTCTGTGCTTCATTTTGTGACATGCCTCAAGACAGAGAATGCATATAGATGCCAAAGCAGAGAATAAACTAGCACACAAGTTGCTGTAAAACCAAATTGTCACGATTGTTATTTTTCTAAGAATGCTGATGTTCAAATTTAATTTTTCTACCTTAAACACATGAATTCTATTAAAAGTAGCATAACTCAAAATTAATTTTTATACAATGTTTATATTTTATGGAGTTATTAATCATCAGCTTTATTACATTTGTTTCTTTTTCTTAGATTAGACTGTAGGGCACTCTCTGCCTTGTCAGGGTGCTTTATATCGACTTAGGATCAATAGACCCCTCAGGTTGTCTCCTGGGGAGTAAGAACATGAGATATCAAAGAGAACCTGGATCCCTAGAGCTACTGTTGTGGCCTAAAGGATGGGGTCATTGCTGTGGCTCCCTATGAGGCCAACTGAGCCTCACCAGAAGCAGGCGATGGAAGATGACTGGGCTATTTTCCCCACATCTTCTTACTTCTTGCCTGACAATAAACTTCTAAGGTAATCTGGGTGCCTGAGTGACTCTTCTTTGCAATGAGGAAGAAACTGATTAATCCTCAAATGATGAGGATCTGAGGTGAGAAATGTCTCCTGAGGCTTGGACAGAAGCCTGTTCCTTGGTGACTGACATTGTAGGATATAGAGGAGTCAAGAGGCTCTCCCAGGTTTTCTGCTTGGGGCACTGAGGGGATGAATGCACAACCAGTGGGGGTAAAAGACACAGGAAAAAGGTCAAGTTTAGAAGGAATGTGAAAGACTCAACTGGAGCAGATTGAGTTTGAGGTACCTGTGGGACCATTTCGGACACACCTCTAGCAGGCACCTGGATAAAGAGGTCTATTCTGGTTATTTATTGATACCTAATAAATTATCACAAAACTCAGTGGCTCAACACTGTGGTCCCCAACCCCCGGGCCACAGCCCAGTACTGGCCACGCCTGTTGGGAATCTGGCTGTGCATCACCACCTGAGCTCTGCCATACCCCCTCCCTTCCATCTGTGGAAAACTTATCTTCCATGAAATTGGTCCTTGGTGCCAAAAAGGTTGGGAACTGCTGGCTTAACACAAATGTTTTATTTATTTTTCCATAATTCTGCAATTTGGGCACGGTGGAGAACAGCTCATCTTTGCTCCATGTGAGTGGTGTCAGCTGGGGCAGCTTGACTAAGGCTGGAAATTCCAGTTCCAAGATGGCCTCACTCACACACATGGCAGGTTGGCACTGACTGTCCACTGGGAACACAGCTGAGGCTGTTGGCCAGGGGCCTCAGTTTTTCCCCATTTGGCCTCTCCAGGTGGCTAGGTTAGCCTTCTCACTGTGTGGTGGTTTCTGAGTAGTTGGATTTCTTACGTGATGCTTTCCCCAAAGGGCAAAAATGAAAGCTGCTATCAAAGATAAAAACTAAACAAGTAAGGAAGTAGATTTTATTCAGGCAATTGCAATAGGTAGAGTACACTCCAGATTGGAAGACCAGCGTATCTCAGCAGGGCGGTTTTTCCTTATATTTTTATCTTTATTATTATTATTATTATTATTTTAGAGATGGGGTCTTTCTATGTTGCCCAGGCTGGTCTCAAACTCCTGGGCTCAAGGGATCCTCCTGCCTCAGGCTCCCCCTCCCACATAACTGGGACTACAGGCGTGTACCACTGTGCCTGGCTGTCTTAGACTTTTTTTTTTTTTAAAGAAAATATTGTAAAAGACATACTTTTATAGGGAATTATATAGAGGTGAGATGATGACAGATGGGATTGTTTTTATAATCAGAAGAGGTCTCAGCCAGGAAATACTTATCCCTGTGTCCAGCTAATTTCGAGGGGACGAACAGTTCTAATCCCGGCTAATCATTCCTGAGACAAAGAACAGGAAGCTGAAGGGTGTTTGACCTTGCCAACAGGTTCAGGCAAAAAGGGAAAGGTCTATGTTTGGCCTTGTCACAGGTCATCAGTCTTATGAGAAACAGTGGACAATGAATCTCATTTAAGTAATGTAGGGAAGGGTAGTGCTTTGCAGTAAACCATTCCTCAGAATACAAAAAGGTGGTGGGACTTCTTTAGCATCTCTGTTTTACAGACTCCAATCAAGTTGAAAGTTGTCACTACAAAGCCTGTTAAGACCTAGGCCTAGGAGAAGCAGAGAGCCATTTTTGCCATATTCTATTGTTTAAAGCAGGTGACAAGTCCAGCCCAGATTAAAGGGGAAGGCAGTGAGCATTGCAGAGATGAAGGGTATGTCTCTAATCCTCCCTTGGGTGAGGCAAAGACATAAAATGTAACCAAATGTTTGTACCCTCATAATATCCTGAAATAAAAATAAAAAAAGGGGGGGAAGGGATCATACAAGGGCGTGAATACTGGGAGGCATGGTTCATTGCGGTCCACCAAAATAACAGTCTACCACAGAGCCTTGGACTGAATGTATAGTATGGAATGCCATTAGCATAACACTGTGGTAGCTGAAACTACGGGGCAGGGTCACTCCATGGGGATACACAGTGGTAAATACAGAAAAGAGTCCATTAACTTTGCAAACATATGAGAATGGAGTCTTGAGGGTTTTGATTTTCCTAGTTTCTCATTGCCCTTGTTAATAGTGTTTCTTCTTCTTCTTCGTTTTTTTTGGACACAGAGTTTGCTTTGAATTCCTGGGCTCAAGTGATCCTCCCAAAGTGCTGGGATTACAGGTGTGAGCCAATACTGTTTCTTAAAACATTAATACATTCATTCCACTATTTTCGGTGATTTTGTTACTAGTCCTGTTTCTTGATCAACATCTCAGTATTCACCAGTCTAACAGGAATGATTACTGGTCTGTGCAGAACTCTCAAACAGGGAGTTTTTACATTTTATTTATTTGCCCTGATTAAATCTGGCCAGAGGCACTAACTTAACCCATTCAGCTTTTATAACAGGGAGAGGGCAACAGAAAACAAGGGAAACCCTGCGTGGAGTGTTCCTCCATGAACAAAGGTCTCCCACACAGGAACCTCCCTCTTAAGCCAACTTTTGGATATTTGACTTGGTTTGCTTTTTTCTGGACTCAATAGTATTAATTTCCTTTAGAGTCCTTTGTGAAGATAGGCTAATAAAAGACTATAAATCTTTTTTACTAGGTGAAGCCTTTAGCACTCTAATTAGCATTACCATTCAAAGGCTTTCATATTGGGGAAACAAACACCAGCATTCCACGTGCTTGGGTTAAAGGGAAACTTAAATCATGATTAAGCAGAGACTGAGGGCAACAAGACAAGGATTTTGAAATTGCCCGAGTTTTGATAGTCATCAGGCCTTTACGGAGATACAATGCTGAAGACAGTGTCCAAGGTGATAAGGAAAGGATAAAACAACTCTAGTATTGTGGATTTGTAAAAAAGAAAAAAAAAACTTTTAATTCCCTATGGATTAGACTACAAAGTAGGTCTGCACAGAGTGCTCGTGACTCCCCCAAAGCGGAGTTGGGTAAGTTTCCTAAAGAAAGTGACGGATGAACTGGGTTTGAAGTCCACTCAGTTACAGAAAAATGTCGAATGGAAGGCCATTTACATGCGACAAGGAAAAGTAAATTCCTGGGGTAGGAGGGCCACGCTCTCAGGGAGGGTCCCAGGGACTGACTTCTCTCCTTCTCAGTCCCAACCTGGGAAGGTGGTGGTAGGTGTAGGGCTCCGACTATGACCCAGCAGTGGGTTCCCCGCTGCGCGCTGGTAGGAAGGGGTACCGGGAAGGGGAGAGAGAGCCCTCACGCGCATGCGCCCAGCAGCCGGCCGGCTCGGCAGAGAGCTCCGGCCGTGGCTCACTCCCCACCTACTCGCGACTCGCGCCTCGCGGGCTCCAGAAACCTGGACCTGAGAGCGAGCGCATCGCGCGCCCGCGCAGTCTCCAGGTCCCGGGCGGGCGCCTGCGCACGAGCTTCCCGGGAGCGCGGGCTGCGGGGTTATTAGAGGTGGAGCGCGAAGAGGGCGCGCGGCAGGAGGCTGCCGCCGTTACGGCGCGAGCGTGGTCACGTGGCCGCTGGTCACCGCCGGCACCCCCTCCCGCCCAGTTCTCTTTCAGGTCGGGCCGGGCCCGGCCGGTTCTGCGAGCGCCCGGCAGACTGAGGGAGAGAGAGAGAAAGAGGAGGGGAGGAGGAGGATTCAGGGAGTAGGAGCTGGGGAGCACTTCCGCGCCACAGGTAAAACAAAATGATGATAATCATAAAAAAGCCCAAGCCCCCCCCGCCCCGAGCGCCTCCGCCTTCCTCCAGTGCAGCCTCCACATGCAGTCGCTCCCGCCCCGGCTTCCCCCTCAGCCTCTCAGGACGGTTCCGTCTCCCCTCGCGCCGCTGCAGCCGCTGCCGCCTCCCGGGAAGGCCCAAGGCTGCCGCCGCCGCCACCGCCGCCGCCGCCACCGCCGCCGCCGCCACCGCCGCCGCCGCCACCGCCGCCGCCGCCACCATCCGTCTTTGCGCTTCCCAGAGCCGGCGTGGGGGTTGGGTGGCTCCCTCAGCACCCGGGCGGGCAGGGTGAGCAGGGCGGGGTGGCTGCTGCCAGCCAGCCTGCCTGCCTTCCCTTCCCCGAGAGGTCGCGGTCTAGGCTGGAAGGCCAGCTGCAGCGAGAGGGTAGAGCCTGGTGGCTGGCTTAGGGCTCAACTTCCTACTTGGTAAATTTCCCTGTTCATTTCGGCCCCCGGCAGCAAGCTTCCTTCACAGGCCGGAAGCGAATCGGGCCCGGAACCCTCAAACGTTTTAAGTTGTAGCCTTTAGAAGAGTGAAGCCTTAACTTCACTTTTGGGGACAGGGAATGCCTTGTTTTTAGTACGACTTAAGTTTATTCACCTGTAAGGACGTGAGGCATTTCGGGCTATGAAGAAAAACTTTGCACAAGATGAAAGTTGGTTTCCCCGCCACCGCACCCCACCTCACTACTTTTCCTGGAAAACCGAACACAGACCTTCCAAAATAATATTCGATTCTACAGGTGACCCAGAGTTTGTTCGATAGTAGTTATTAAATAGTTTTAATTCCAGGAATATCATCTATGTTTAAAGTTAACATCTTCTAAATTTTTTTCTGAATAGTGACTTTCTGCAAAGAGTTCATTTGTCAATTCTGAATTGGACTGAATCCCAAAATTTTAACATGCAGGTTTCACACCTTTGGGTCAGATTGCGCTGGAATTTCTAGACCCAGTCATTCTTTTGTACTCTTTGTACATCAAAATATAGTCCCAATAAAACTATAAATTATTATTGTTGTGTTACACAAAATACTTAAAGCAAGGAAGCATTAAAGTAGGCATTGCTGAAAAATCTTTGAACACTTTTGCTATAAGTGGCAAAGAAATTCATTTATATATTGATTTTTCTCTTTGGGCTTTTCTGATTCCATGTCTTGGTAATTTTCATACCTTATCTCTGAATTCATTTGTAAACTTGAGCATTTTTAATTTTACATCTATCTGCAGTAGTGTCATAGAGTAGTGCTCAAATCTTAATGTGGGTAGAAATCACTTGGAGCTCTTGTTAAAAACACATATTCTGATTCAGTAGATCTGTAATGCAGCTTGATATTCTGCATTTCTAAGAAGTTCCTATGTGCTGCCAGACGTGGAACCATTCTTGAGTACCAAGGATGTAGATAAATTGTGTGCAAAGAATAAAGTGATGTATTTATCAATGAATATGTTCCTTTTAATAATTCATTCCAGGTGGAGAGGTGGCTTAGGGGAAGGGGCAAATGGCCTGATGTACTGAGAAAGTTTGTCTAAGGAGATACCTTATGCAGAGGGAGCAGGCCAAGTCTAGATCCCAGGGGAGGGGATAGGAGGAAGAGTGCACATACCATCTCTGTAGACTATATGGTGCCTGCTTCACCTGGCCTGTGAATTTTCCTATAGAAGTTCTGTGTACTTCTAGCCAAAAGGCTTGCTCAGCTATGAGTAATTGGGTTTTATCAACATGTAGGCTAAGAATCTTGTGTCCGTGAATGTACTGATGGGATGAAAGTTTCTTTTATTGGTAGAAGTATGTGCTCTCTTTTACTTTCTCAAATTTGGCCTATTGAGTTGTGCAGTCTTGAGCCTTGGAAGCAAATAGGCAAACAATTGAGAGTCATAGTTACTGCCTGTGTCCTAACTGGATTCAGATTTTTTTCTAATGTAAATTAAAAAGTTTGGAAGTGTCATACATGACCTCATATACTTCATGTACGTGAAAATAGTTGTAGTTTTAAAGAATTTTATGGAAATAGAACATCAGCTACTTTTAGTACTGTAATTTTTATAGTGTTCATTCTAGTCCTTACTTTACCTTTGTTTCTTCATATTATCAAATAATATTTATGACAGTACATTTGAAGCACTTACTAAGTGCCAGGCACTGTTCCAAGTGCTTTCCATGCCTTAACTCATTTAATTCTCACAACGGCCTTTAAGAATACCGAAGCAGAGAGAGGGTAAATCACATGCCTTGGTTTACACAGCTAACACAGAACTGGGATTCTGGCTGGCTGACTCCACAGTCCATGCTCTTAACAATCTTCTATATGTTGTGTTATTATTAATTTAGTATTTAGAAAGTAAATTAAGGATATTCTGGTGAATTCCTTTTTCCTAGTATTGTTGAGAGTTATGAGCTTTACTTTCATTTTAAAAGTCAAATTTGTCATCCTTTTATTTCCCCATTTTATCCCTCTCTAAAATGAAAAACCTCAATGCTTGTAATCATTTCTGAATAAGATAATGACATTTGTGAAATTTTATTTTGCTTGCACTTGTTTGCTGGACTAGTCATTTTCTAAGTTTCTTTGTCACTGTTAAATGTAAAAGATCTACTTCCTTTTGACTCTGTAAGTTTTTCAGTCCCTCATTTCCTGCCTGTGCCTGCCCTCTACCCACTCACGCATACCCAGTAGATTTATTCTAAATTTGTTATCCTAACACTTAAGTTTAGAGGTTGACTAGGTTGCTAACTTTTTATGTGGGCAGTAAGAACAATATTTTAACATTGAAAACGTTAAGGACAACCTCAGACTAAAGGATCTTTTAAGTTGAATAATTTGTGTTTCATAAAAAATTAATATATCATCCTTCCCCCAACTTCCTTTTTGTCTCAGACCACTGAAATCTTTGTCCTATTTTCAGCACCAGTCTGAGAAGTGGTGCTTAAATACCTGATCTAACACATTTCTCTAAACGTGGATAGATCACTGGAATGGCAGTACATACAGTGTGTGTGTATTAGAACTTGAGAAGTGTGAAGTTGTGGTGGGGTGATGGCAGCGGTCCCCAGCCTTACTGGCACCAGGGATTGGTTTCATGGAAGACAATTTTTCCATGAACAAGGGGTGGGGAGGCAGAGCTCAGGCGGTGATGTGAGCCATGGGGAGCGGATGTAAATACTGATGAAGCTTCTTCCCTTGCTTGTGGCTCACCTCCTGCTGTGTGCTCCCCCCTCCTAAGTTTCGTGGAAGACAATTTTTGGTGGTGGGGGGAGGAAGGGGGCAGCAGACCTGGCACGGTGGGGCCGTGGAGCTCTGGGGTCCTGTGCTGTTGCGGACCAGTACCGGTCTGTGGCTCGGACCTCAGGGTGATGGGATGGGAGGCAGTGGGGGAGAGGAGAGGGGGAGGGTATTGGCGGGCAGGGCCTGTGGGCTGCTTCTAATAGCATCAATTATCTATTACTGGGATAATGAGTTTGGGAAGGAAGTCAGGATAACAACAAATCTCAGTTGTAAATGCTTGCTCAAAAACACAGCAGTGTTTAGGAAAATGTTTACTATTCCACAATGTTATGCAAACATTTAAAAATAAATGGTTATCTGTTAAAATTGTCCAAATTCTCCCTCTTGCTCTCCTTGAATATTAGGGTAGTGTCGAAGCCTTTGCTTCATGTTCAGTTGATGGCTTTTTCATTTTTTACCCCGAGTTGGGCTGTCGGGTACCTGGCCACACCAGCTCTGCTATGCTTTCTGGGTCTCACAGCTGAGTGGCCAAGTCATCATTTATTGTAAACCCAAGGGAGCGTTTGTTGGACATCCAAATAATGGAAACCTTCTAATTGGTATTTTCATTAATAACTTTAATATTTTTATAAATTCTGTATTATCATATCTGTTATAATGCCATATTAGTTACTTAGCCTTGCAGTACCTTACTTTTCTCAACTTTAAAATGGGAATAACTACCTCATAGGGTGTTTTCAGAACTAAATGAATGTGTGTGTGTGGGGTGTGTGTGTATAAAATGCTTAATGCTATCAGGTAAGTGTTAGAAATTATGTTCTAGTATGGATAATACACAGTGTGGTTGATCATATCCACATAATCAAGACTGACTACATTTCTGGAAATTGTACATTTATTTGGGATAAGGCTATGAGGGCCAAGAAAACAAAGTTTGTAGTTTTGGATAAAAATACAAAATTGCTATAATAATGCTCTTACCCCTTTGAGAAAATTAAGTATGGATAAATATGGTTTGACAGCTCAGATCTTTCAAAACAGGGAAGTAGGGCAGTTAAAAAATGTCTTTGGTGGTGGTGTGAAAGGATTGGTTAAAAATTTTCAAGAATAGTGTGTGAAGCCTAGAACAGGATCATCTTTTTTCTGAAGGCTTCTCTGGCTATACCTTTTACCCACCTCAGCTGACTTTTGTGCTCCTTAAAATAATTCATCTTTCTTTACATCTAACACACCTGGTCTATAGACCATCATCCGAAACCCATGGTAGCATATATGTCTCAAGTAAAAATGTCTTGGAATTTAGAAAATCAAGATGGCGTATATCCTGAATATCATGAAACCTCCTGTGGATAGGAGCAATCACCCCATAATTGTACACATTAGTTTCTCCAGCAGAATTATACATATTTATGCCAATTAGAATAACAAAGACTATAAAAAGCCTCACATTAGTTCAGGTCAGGTTTTATTTACAACTTAGAAAACAATTTTGGTTTTCAGAGTTTGGTTTTGGATTTTTGAAATGAAGATAAGAGTTTAGGTCTGTGTGTGTGTATATATGTGTTTATAATTTTATAAATAATTGTATTCATCATGGTTCCTATCTCCTCTGCTAGACAGAACTGGAACATAGGGCTTGACATACAATAATTGCTCATTAACTGTCCATTAGTTTGAATGAAAAAAAACACATAGATAATATCATTCAGTCATTGTTCAATGCTGCATGTGGTTTCTATGGCTGACTTGATGAAAATATTTTGTAATTGCAGATTTATCATTTTTCTTAACTCAGTTGACTAGAAAAAATGGTTACTAGTTTACTTTTGTGAAACAAAATAATCTTAAGAGATTTGAAATAGGCATTATAGATGATTACAAGTTATCATAAATTTTTGTTAAGACAAGAGTGCTTATCTTTTTTGCTGATCATGAACCGTACATGTAGAAGAATGATTGACTTTTTAAAATTGGTTGAATGTAATTTTATATGACTACTTATTGCAGGCTAGCTGTAGTACGTATGTCTGAAGAAAATCCTGCTGTGGGTGCATATATTAGATCCAGTAGTCACAGTATGATAGTTTGATCTGCCATTAGAAAAAGCCCCTTTTTTCTACTATAAAAAGTAATGCCTATCGTGAAAATTTCAAACAAATGATCAAAAATAATTACCTGCACTGTTGAGAATTTCTTATAGTTCTCTTTGGGGCTACCTTGCCTTGAGAGATGCTGAAAAACAAATACCAGTTTTGTACTGCAAGTATTAGTTTAGAAAGCCTAGTAATAGGCATTGGTTAACAGGAGTGTTTTATCTCCTAGAGTTACAAGTTACTAAACTTTTTGTCTCTAAGTTAGATAAAAATATTGAACTAAAAGTAATTAGACACCCACTTCTAATTAGTGAATCTTCAGAATAATTAAACCAGTGAGAATCAAGTCCCCACTTCTGACATAACCACCTTGGGGAAGATACATCAGAGAGGAACGGGTCCCACTTTCTAATCGAGTTGGGGTGACACACACTGCAAGAAGACTGAGCCCAAGTCATAGGTTCTGCCCGCAGACATGTGCATTCTGTTTATTGGTAACAAGTGGGTGTCAGAATCAACCCCTTTAGAGTTTCCCCATGACAGGTAACTTCGGAGGTGTCCCAGTAGCTACCTAGCAGAAATCCAAGAGGAGTTATTAATACTAACATTACATCTCTTGCCATACTGGGGTAAAGTAGTGGATTGATTGCCCTGCATATCTGGTGGAACTTGGGGAACAAGATTGGAGAGGTGGAGCTGATAGGAGATGGGCAGGAGGTACCGCTATTTCCATATTTGTCTACTGCATTTGTTACACTAGGCTTCTTTTACTTCCATGAGGAATGAGAGTCTTATGGTAAGAATACTCATTTTGGTAAGTAGATGCTACTGGTTTAGGGAGGCTTGGGGTAAATTGCTTTCCCACCCACCTTCATTTCTCCAAGGTAGGGGTTAATTTTAATCTCTTTACCTTGTGGGGGTGTGTGTGTAGATATATACAGATCTCCTTTTTAAAAACTGAAAATGAATTTGTGCTATTTTGTTCCTTGCATTTGTTTTTCATTTGATATTTTATGTTATTATTCATGTCATTACTTTTCCATATAACTTTTAGTGGCTGCATACTAGTTAATTGTATGAATGTGCTATAAGTAGGTCCTCCATTCTTAGATAATCTTTATGACAGGCAATGCTACACTGAACATTATTATAGCTAATATCCCTTTGTGCTTATGCATTGTTTATGAAAAATTGTTGTGAGTGGAATTACTAGGTCAAAAGATCTGCCCATGTTTAGCAGTTTTGATACAGATGGCCAGATTGCCCACCAGAAGGATTGCACTTTTTTACCTTTACTACAAAGCCATTCGAGAGGCCTTGTACTTGCCATTATTAGGTATTATCATTTTTTCTTTATTTTTAACAGCTTTACTTGGGTTTAATTGACTGTATACTTCCCTTCTCTTGCCTTCTTACGGGTTTTAACATTTTATGTAGTTTAATCCTTCTCTTCTTTAGGTATCTTGTGTAGATAGGCTTTTCCTACCATATGTTCATATAGCAATTAAATTGTGTTTTCCAACTATTTTCATCCTTTCATTTTCAACTTTTGGTTTTGTAATTATTCCAGAAGATGTTTAATTATATAGTGTGAGGTAGAGAGTCCTAAAACTTTTGGTTAGCCAGTTTCCTCAGTATTACTTAAAGAATGATCTCTTTTTCTGTGGATATCAGAAACATTATCATTTGATCTTCTGTTCTGTCCCACTGTATTTTATTTTTATTGTTGTGAATGGGATTTCTTTTTCTCTCTTTCTCATTCTATCTCTCTCTTTAAAGTTTACATACATATATATACACACACACAGTATGTAAAAAATACATATATTTTCATGACCTGACTATTGCTGGTAAATAGAACTACCGATTTTTTGGTGTATATTTATTTTGTAACCAGTCATTTTCTGAATCTTGTATTCATTATAATGGCCTTTTGATTAATTCTCTTAGTTTTTCCAGGTAGATAATTATACCGTATGGAGCCAGCCATTTTTTTGTAAGAGTTTTTTCATGATTAATTTTCACTTATGGAAGCTGTGCTGGAATGATTTTCTTAATTTCATTAATTTGAAATATGTTTTAATATGGTACCTATGTGATTTGATCTACTTAGGTTTCAAAAGAGTTATAAAATATCTGGAAAACCACTCCACCAAATGATCTCTGAGGAGGACCCTTCTAGTTCAGAAGTTTTGTGATTCTACTTTTTGTCAGAAGACTCCTGGTAATTTACACAGCTCTCTGGTACTTTAAGTTAAAGTGCCTCCAGCTTCCTTATATAACTGTGGTTGTCTAGCTCCACCCCCCAAGCAATTACTCTGAGGTTTTACACTTTTATCTCCTTAGAGCCTGAAGAGTTTTTCTATGTGGTTTGGCAGAGATTAAAAGACAGGCTGGGCAAAGCGGCTCAGACCTGTAATCCTAGTAGCTCTTTGGGGTGCTGAGATGGGAGGATTGCTTGAGTCCAGGAATTTGAGACGAGCCTGAGCAACATAGCAAGACCCATGTCTACAAAAAACAGAAAAATTAGCCAGGCCTGGTAGCATGTGCCTGTAGTCCCAGTTACACAGGAGGCTGAGGCAGGCGTATTGCTGGAGCCCAGGAGTTGGTGGCTGAGGTGAGCTGTGATGAGATCACTGCATTCTAGCCAGGGCCACAGAGTGAGATCCTGTCTCCAAACAAACAAACAAAAACCCAAAACTAACAGACTACACAGTTCAGAATTTGCAACATTGTGTATCTTGTTTGCAGTATCAAATCTCAGGATTTTCTTCTTCCGGTTAGGTCCTTATGTTGAGTTTTCTTTTCAAGATATGTCTCTGTCCTGGACTACTTAAAGTTCTCCACGCCAAATTCTGTAATTGTCAAAACCGAGTGTAATGGAAGCCATTGGGAAATGATAAACAGACTTGGGTTTGGTGAAGGCAGGACATAACAGAAGAGGTTGGAATGGGGAAGTGCCTGGTATGTGAATTCTTCTTTCTCTGGCCTGCTTTCTCTTTTATGATTATCTTTCTGGACTCTGACTCTGCCCTCTTATTAATTTTCTGGCTCCCTATTTATTTTATGGATTTACTTTGTTTCTTTTGTTTCAAAGACTATTTCCCTTTCTCCTTTCTACTTTGATCAGAAATACAGATGCTTCCCACTAGTATCAGTCTTGATCAGTCCCTCTAATATCTTTCCTTCTTGTAAAACTATCTGCAAAATGCCCTGACCAGTGGTGGTCATGCTTTCTACCTTGTAAAATGTTGATAAAAACTTGGGTTTCGGCCAGGCATGGTGGCTCACGCCTGTAATCCTAGCACTCTGGGAGGCCGAGGCGGGCGATTGTTTGAGCTCAGGAGTTCGAGACCAGCCTGAGCAAGAGCGAGACCCCGTCTCTACTAAAAATAGAAAAGAAATTAATCGGACAACTAAAAATATATAGGAAAAATTAGCCGGGCATGGTGGCGCATGCCTGTAGTCCCAGCTACTCGGGAGGCTGAGGCAGAAGGATTGCTTGAGCCCAGGAGTTTGAGGTTGCTGTGAGCTAGGCTGATGCCACTGCACTCTAGCCCGGGCAACAGAGTGAGACTCTGTCTCAAAAAAAAAAAAAAACAAAAAAAAAAACTTGGGTTTCCTCATAACATAAAAATACTGATATGGGCATTAATGAAATGAGAGAGAGATTTTTCGTAAAGACATTGTCAGAGAACTATGGAGTAGTAACTATATGGTTGAGGATTACAAAGAAGATAGTGATGGATTAGTGTTACAAAGAGAGAAGAAGCTTCTGAATAGTCTGTTATCTTAGATCTCCAACCTGGATTTCTTATCTGAGCTTTTAGATCTTGGATCAGATCTTGGATCTGATAAGTACATTAAGTACTGGATAAGAACATGAAGTAAAATTTTAAAAAGTGACCTTTATTCCCACCTTTCTTAAACAGTTTTACTTAATGTTCTATGTTGTTATTCATATGGTTTCTTAATTTTTAAATTTTAATTGTGCATGTAACTCCTAATTTTAATTAGTTTTCAATTGTTTTTTAAATTTCATCTTTCACAAATCCTCATGTACTGATGTTGTTACCTTAAGCATATTTCTGGAATTGGGAATATTGTATCAAAGAGTATGTACACTTTAGATGTTGGTACTTATTGCCAAACTGCTTTATAGAAAGATAAATATTAATTCATACCCCTGCTATTAGTGCAGGAGAGGACTCATTTGTTCATAAACTTGCAACCAAGGGTTGTTGTAAATCATTGTTTTTGGCCAATCTACTGGCAAAAATTGATAGATTCCCTTTTTTTTTTTGAGACAGGGTCTTTCTCTGTTGCTCAGGCTGGAGTGCAGTGGCATCATAGATTGCATTTATTCTTATTTATTTCTTTAATGCCTATTTAAGCCCTTTGTTTATTTTTGGGGTGTTCACTTTTTTTCTTACTGATTTTCAAGAGTTCTTTGGATATTGTGGCTTTTAACCCATTGCCTATTATATATTGTAAATATTCCCAACTTTGTTTTTAAATTTTGCTTATAGATTTTTTTATTCTTAGGAAGAACTAGTAAATTTTTATTTAGTCCCATATATTACTTTCTTACTTTATGATTTTGGTTTTGGGATAATGTTGGAAAGATTTTCCCTGTTCCAAGATAAGAAAACTGTTAACACTTAATTGATACTAAATTTTTATGGTTTCATTTTTTTACGTCTAAATCTTTGAATCATCTGGAAAGATTTTTTTGTGTGTAGAGAAAATAAGGATCCATATTTATTTTTCAAATGGCTAGACAACTTTTGCAGCATCATTTATCGAATAACTAATCTTTTTTTAACACTAATTTGAAACGCCACCTTTATTGCATTCTGAGTGCCCATATGTTCTTAGATGTATTAATATTTCTGAAGTCTTGATTTTATTCCATTGAACTATTTGTCTCTTTATGCGTTAGGAGTGCTTTCCTGTAGCTCTTAGTACATTATAATATCTGGGTAGGACCAGACATCCCTTATTATTCTCTTTCCGAATTTTTTTCAGCTGGTCTCACATATTTATTGTCATGATCTTGATAGTTTTTTAGTTGGATTCTCTTTGGTTTTCTATGTAGAAAATACAAACATTGGTGAATGTAACTGCTTCCTTTCTAATATTTATACCTTTTATTTAGTTTGCTTATCTAATTCCTTTGGCTACCACTTTCAGAATAATTTTGATTAATAGTGATGGCAGCCAGGCCCCTTGTTTTCTCTGACATTAATGGTAATGTTTTAAATATTGCTCCATTAAACATCGTGCTGGCTTTTGTTAGGGGGTTTGTGTGTATGTGTATGTCCTCTTTGAAATTATATGTAATACTATTTTTTATTAGGAATGGATGATGACTGTTATGAAATGCCTTTGTGGCTTTTCTTAATATATTTATATTTTCCACTCTTTGTCTTGCCAATATGGTAAATTATATTCGTAGATTTTTCTAGTATCAAATTATTCTTATGTTCTTGGAGTAAACCTTATTTATTGTATATTATTGTTCTAATATAGTGTGGATTTCTACTTGTTAAAGCTTTCTTTTGGATGTTTGCAGCCATCTTCTTAAGTGCAACAAGCATGTAGTTCTATTTATGTGTTCTCTTTGTCAGGTTTAGAGTCAGTATTTTTACTGATTTCATCAAAATACTAGGGAAGCTTTCCTTTCTCTGCTCTAGAACAGTTTAAATAGCATTAGATTGAAAGAATTCACCTATTCTTTGTCTAGGCTTCGTGCTTTTTGTGGAGTGGCACTTTATTTTCTTGGTTTCTTCCTTGGTTATTGTGTGTTAATTTTCTTTCATTCCTTGGATTGATTTTGGTAATTCATATTTTCCTACAAAAATCATTCATGTACATTGTTGATTAGTACAATTTAATTAATGTTGGGGTTATTTCCCCATTTTTGTGATTCCTACTTTTATTGTTATTCTTTATGATTCTATTTCTTGGCAGAAACAAAACTGAAATCAGTTGTCCTTTATTTGTCATGTTTTCAACACTCTGACTAAGCTTCTAGTAGTTTCAAATAAAGAATTTTTATACATTTTACATATTGCCGGTGGGGGGAAATAGCAGTAGATCAGTACATTCCATAGCAATTACTCATATTTCTATTTGAAAAATTAGTTGTAGACTCTTACCTATCTCTTAATAGTATCATAATAGGATTGATCTGTTAGATTTGTCAAAATTGTATTTCAGTGAATCAAGTTGAATAAAGAGAAATTGTTCTTTGCTATGTCAGTGTTATGCAGTCTCACAAAATTAAACTTTTAGTGATTGAAATTTAAAAATATGAAACCTTTTGAAGTTGAAAATGGGTTAAATGGACAAAGTAATTTCGTGAAAACAACTAAATGATGGATAAAATGTATTAAAAATGTTTATTTCTGAAGAGCTAAATAAGAAATTACCAGGCCAAAATCGGTGTGAAAGCAGGAATTCAGAGAGGTAAGCAAAATATTAAGACTATTGTCTTCTGAGAACATTCACCACATTCTGAGGAACTTTTACTTTGGTTTCAAAGGCCTCACAAGGCACCGGACACAGAAATTAAAGCCCAGGTTGGCCCAAGTTGGGGAGTCTTATAGGAAATTCCTTCCCTATAAAATGGAATTCCTAAGACCTATGCTTGTAGGGTATGGGTGAACCAAGATTAAAACCCTTCCATGCTCTTTCCCGGAGGAGGCTGCAAGAAAGTTGCATTGGACCTCAAAAAATACCTGTTCATTCCTAGGTAGTTGTAGCTATCAGCCTTTCTGCTCCTGCATTTGCAGCTCAAATTTCCTTCACGTGATCCAAAAAAAACCTTCAAGCTATTAATTAAAGTGGTTCTAGATGCTTGGCAGAAGGAAATGAAAATCCTTTCAGGTAGAATATGTTTTTCACATAGGCCCCAGGGAGTTCCCAGACATAATATTCTAAAGAATTAGCTGACAATAAAATATAACCAAGGAAACCAGGCATGATGAGTAAGAAGCAGCAGAAAAAAATGACAGAAATGGACCCTCAAAAACTTCAGACATTGGAAATACCCAACAGATTATAAAACAACTATGTTTATGATGTTTAAAAAGAAGATGGAAAATCTTTGCTGGGAACAGGAAACTTAACAATTTTGAAAAAGACCTGAATAAAACTTCTAGAAGTGAAAAATAGAATAATAATTATAATGAAAAAACTTGGTGTGGTTAATAGCAGATTAGATACAACTAAAGAAAGACCGGATGTAAGAGAAAAATTATCTAGAATGTATCGCAGACAAGAAAATGGACAAAAAGAAAGAGGTAAAGGTATATGTATCTCATATATATGATATGTGTATCTCATGTATATATACACACAAACACATGTATATGATAAGATCTAACATGTATTTGATCAGTTTTCCAAGAGCAGAAGGGAAAAATAATGGGAAAGGAGGAGGCAATGTTTGAGGAGATAATAGTTGAGAATTTTTCAGAGCTGATGAAAATCTCCAGTGTGCAGATTTGAGAAGCTCAGAGAATTACGAGCAGAATAGCTTAAAGAAAATCCACTTTTAGGTACATCATAGTACAATGGAGAAGACCAGCAGCAAAGAGTATCTTAAAAGTTGCCAGAAAACAACAGATTACTTTCAAAGTAGTTGGGGTAGTTACACTGACAGCTGACTGCTCAGGAGCAAAAATGGAAGCTAGGGAACAGTGAAGTGACATCTCAAAATGCTGGAAAAAAAATTGCCAACCTAGAATTTTGTACCTGATGAAAATACATTTCAAGAATAAGGGTGAAATAAAGGCATTTTCAGACAGAATTGTAAAATATTATTCTCTGATAGTAAAAGAAAACGTGTATGTATAGATTTATTTTCTGATTGGTTCTAGTATTTATGATGATTCTAATATAGTTGACCCTTGAACTGTGCAATTATTGGGGTGCTGACTTCCCATGCAGTCAACAATCTGTGTATCAGGGAAAAAATGGCAGATTAGTGGCAACCTTCTGGCTCTCTGCTCCCAGAGAGGGAGGTGAAGAACGCGGACAGCTACACACGAGTGGATCACTCTCCTACAGGAACAGCATCGTGAATCTGCAGAGAAGCAGTGCGGGACAAGCAGTGCTGGGGAAGAAAAAGGTGAATTGGAGAATCGACCTCTAAGTTCAGAGAGTGTGAGATATACAGTAGGGAATAGAGCATCGGACGGCCGACCGGCTGGGGCAGTGTTGTCTGACCCACAGGAGGACAACTCTTCCTCCATCAACCTCCACATCCACTCAGGCAGGGAGTGCCTGAAGTCAGTGCAAAGTTGTTGCATGGGCTGATGGGCAGTGTGGAGAAGTGACAAAGGCGGAAAACATTTTGAACTCTATAGTGTGCTGTGCTAGGTCCGCACTGGGTGGGGGAAGGACTGGTCTGAGCGGACACTTCCCAGATCCATGGGAGGGAGTTAGGAGACAGGCTTCTCACGTCTGGCGGCTGCTGGGACCAGACCAAGAGGTCAATGCCGAGGGAGAGGCTCTGCCCCTGGAAACCACTGAAGATTTGGCTGATGCGGGGTGGGATAGAAAGTGCAGGACTCCTTACTGGACTGGTGTGAGTCAGTGCCTCAGGACAGCAGTGGGGACAGCTGGCTGCTCATTGAGACAGCCTGCCAACCCCAGCACCCGCTGCCCCTCCAGTGCTGGGTCTCCATGGGTGGGCAGCCACCATTTTGGGGGTCTTTAGCCTAAAGACATTATGGCACATTGCTGAATTGGGCACTGCCCCTTCTCCAGCCCAGCAGGGCAAGCACAGGCAATGGACTCAGGTGGTGCCACCACCACTGCCCCCTGCCTGGCAGAGCAGGCCCTGCCCCTGGAGGAGGGGAGTAATGAGAGAAGCTGCTTTCTGGGCTGAGACCTGTGGTGGCCTTGGGGAGTGCTTTTCCTCCCAGTGTTCCCCCCACCCCTGCTTGGCCCAGCTACTTGTATTTCATGCCTACTAGACAAATCCCACCCTTGGAGGGGTGAAGTAAAAAGAGAAACCACTTTCTGCGGCTTGACTGACTTTACTGGCTTGACTTCCCCTATGGCAGGGCAGACCCCACCTTTAGAGGAGGGGAGAAAGGAGAGAAGACATTTTCTGGACTGGAATGTGCGGTGGTCTCAGGCAACACCCCTCCCCTAGCCCTGCAGGGCAGGCTATGCCCTCAGAGGCAGGGAGAAAGGAGAAAAGTCACTTTTCTGTGTGACTGGGGTGAATCTGGGGGACCTTGGAACTAAGCAAAAGGGGCCGACTGTTTAATCGGACCAGTGGGTTGGTTTTGATCATCTGATAAGAACATAACACTAGGGCTCACCTTTGGTGCCCAGGCTGCTGCCAGCTTTGGGACTTGTGGTCCGGGAACAAAAATCTTGGCTAGAGTCCTTAGCAATTGCACCAATTAACACCCCCCACATGGAGCCGCCTTGCAAGTGTGGCAAAAGAGACCTGAATAACATATTAGCAGCTCTCCCCTAGCAGCAGATCACGCAATCAGAGAAGTATATGCTCCTAGGCTTGCAGGTACCTGTTGCTCTTCTTACCCCACCTAAAGTGGCAACAGGGCTCAAGTAACCCTTGGGAGTGATGAGATTTCCCAAAGATTGGGGCACTGGTATACCACATTTGGGGGTTGAGAGTCCAATAGAAAGATATTGGAATACCTTGATAATCGACTCCTCCACGCAAACTACAAGCAACAAAAGAGAGGGTAACCCCATAGCCCAACATACTTCCATCTCAAACTAGTGGAGGGCACCAGAGTCACTCACACAAGAGTGATTCACCACTTGGGAGACTAAGCCAGGGGTCCATACTTACTAATCTTTGTCAAGAGGTGAAGACAACAGGACAGAGACAACCCAACAGGCTAAAACACTTCTAAGGCAATACAGGACCAGAGTGCATCTGCCCAGCACTGTCAAGGAATGTCCCTTCGGGGATTTGGAGTTAAAACCATAAACCAGCCCCAGCACCCCCAGTTCTTGACAAAGTAGCCTGATGAGAAAGAATCAGCGAAAGAACACTGGAAATATGAAAGATCAGAGAGAAAATTCAGCCCCAAAAGAAAATATTGTTTCCATCAATAGATAACAATTTACATGATATGATTAAATTGACAGAAGAAGAATTGTGAATATGGGTTGTAAGAAAACTCAATAGAATTGAAGAGAAAATAGAAACCCAACATAAAGATACCACAGAAACAATACAGGAAATGAATGATAAAGTCTATAAAGAAATTGAAATACTATGGAAAAGCCAAACAAATCTTGGAAATGAAGGAGACTTTCAAGAAACTTTAAAACACAGTGGAAAGCCTCAAGTACAGAATGGATCACGCAAAGGAAAGAATCTCAGAACTTGAAAATAATGCCTATTACCTAGACAAATCAGATGAAGCAAAAGAACACAGAAACAAGAGACAAGACCAAAACATACAAGAAATGTGGGATTATGTAAAGAAGCCAAATCTAAGAATAATTGACATCCCTGAGAGAGAAGAAGAAAATACACAAGGGCTGGAAAACTTATTTCATGGAATACTGGAGGAAAATATGCCTGGCCTGGCCAGAAATCTAGACATCCAGATACAAGAAGCACACAGAACTCCTGGGAGACTCAATGTGAAAAGGCAATCACCATGTCACGTAGTTATTAGGCTGAGCAAAGTAAAATGAAAGAAGCAAGCCTTCAAGCAGTGAGGCAAAAGCAGCAGATAACCAACCATAAAGGAAAACCTATCATACTAACTGCAGACTTCTCAGCTGAAACTTTCAAGCCAGAAGGGACTGGGTGCCTATCGTTAATTTTCTAAAACAGAATAATGGCCAACCTAGAATTCTCTACCTGGCCAAATTAAGCTTCATCTATGAGGAAGAAATAAAGACCTTCCCAGACAAGCAAACACTGATGGAATTTCTCAAGACCAGAGCAGCCCCACAGGAAGTACTCAGACCTGCATTAAACACGGAACAGCACATTAGACACTGTACAAAGTAAAATCATTCAAGAGTTAAAGTCTAGAACCTGGTCTCCACGATTGCTCAAGGAGTAAAACAAAACAATAGGAATTTACCCAACATGATGAATGGAAATCTACCTCAAATATCAATCCTCTCAAGAAATGTGAATAGCTTGAATTGTTCTCTGAAGAGACATAGACTGGCAGACTGGATAAAAATCCACAAGCCTAGTTTCTGCTAGGAAACACATCTAATCCACAAAGATGCTTTCATGCTCAAGGTCAAGGGATAGAAAACAATCCTTCAGCCAAATGGAAGTAAAAAGAAAGCAGGGATAGCTATATTTATTTCAGATAACATAAGCTTTAAAATAGCAAAAGTAAGAACGGGCAAAGATCCAACAAGAAGACTTAACAATTCTTAATATTTATGCACCCAATTCAGGAACATCCAGATACATAAAGCAAATCCTGGGTGATCTAAATAGCATGATAAACAATAACATCATAATAGCTGGGGACTTCAATACCCCACTGAATGAACTGGACAGAACTTCCAAACACAAAATAAGCAAAGAAATAATGGACTTAAATAGAGCTCTAGAACAAAAGGGTCTGACAGACCTCTACAGAACATTGCACCCAAATAAAGCCTAATATACATTCTTCTCATCAGCTCATGGAACTTTCTCCAAAATTGATCACATACTAGGCCACAAATCAGACCTCAACAAATTCAAAAAAATAGAAATAATATCATGTATCTTCTCAGATCATAGTGGTATAAAATTAGAGTTCAGTTCCAACAGAAATACACACCACTTCACAAAATCATGGAAATTAAACAATCTATTGTTGAATGATTATTGGGTAAAGGAGGAAATACAGAGAGAAGTCAAAACATTCTTTGAACTTAATGATAACAGGTACACAAATTATCAAAATCTGTGGGATTCAGCAAAAGCATTCCTGAGAGGAAAACTAATAGCATTAAATGTTCACGTCCAAAAAACAGAAAGCTCAAATATCAACAATCTAATAACCAGTCTCAAGGAATTGGGAAAGGAAGAGCAAATCAACTCCAAACCTAGCAGAAGAAAAGAAATAACTAAGATCAAAGAAGAGCTAAATGAAATTGAGAATAAAAGAACTATACAGAAGATCAACAAAATCAAAAGCTGTTTTCTTGAAAAGACAAACAAAATTGACAGCCCTCTTGCAAGATTGACAAGAACTCAAAGGGAAAGGACTCTAATAAACTCAGTTAGAAATGAAAAAGGAGAGGTCACAACAGACACCACGGAAATACAAAATATTATCTTTGAATAGTATAAAAACCTATATGCCCCAAAACTACATAATGTGTTAGAAATGGACAAATTTCTGGAAACATACAACCTCCCTAAGTTCACCCAGGAGGAATTAGAGTTCCCAAACAGACCAATATCAAGCACAGAAATTGGAGCAGTAATTAAAAACCTTCCAAAAAGGAAAAGTCCCAGATCAGATGGCTACACTTTGAAGTTCTACTAAACATACAAAGAAGAATTCCTACCTATACTACAGAAATTATTCCACAACATTGAGGAAGATTGTATCCTCCCTAACTCATTCTACGAAGCCAACATCACCTTGATACCAAACCAGGAAAGGACATAACAAAAAAAACTACAGACCAATATCCCTTATGAATACTGATGCAAAAATCCTCAACAAAATTTTAGCAAATCGAATCCAACAGCGTATCAAAAAAATAATTCACCAGGACCAGGTGGGCTTTATAACAGATGCAAGGCCGGTTCAACATATGCAAATCTATAAAGGCAATTCACCTTATAAATAAAAGCAAGAACAAAGACCATATGATTCTCTCAATTGATGCAGAAAAAGCATTTGACAAAGTCCAGCACACTTTTATGATAAAAACTCTTAGCAAAGTAGGCATAGTTGGGACATACCTTAAAATTATCAAAGCCATATACAATAAACCCACAGCCAATATCATTCTGAATGGGGAAAAATTGAAAGCATTCCTACTTAGAACTGGAACCAGACAAGGTTGCCAACTATCCTCACTTCTATTCAACATAGTGCTGGAAGTCCTTGCTAGAGCAGTTAGACAGGAGAGGAGAATTAAGGGCATCCAAATGGGGGCAGAAGAGATCAAAGTCTCACTCTTTGCTGATGATATGATATTATATCTAGAAAACCCCAAGGATTCAACCAAGAGACTCTTGGAATTGATAAATGAATTCAGTAAGGTCTCAGGATACAAAATCAATACACACAAATCAGAGGCATTCATATACGCCAATAACAGTCAAGCAGAAATTCAAATAAAAAATGCAGTACCTTTTACAATAGCCTCAAAGAAAATCAAATATCTAGGAATATATTTAACGAAAGAGGTAAGAGACATATACAGGGAGAACTACGAAACACTAAAAAAAGAAATTGTAGAAGATGTAAACGGATTGAAAAATCTACCTTGCTCATGGATTGGTAGAATCAACATTGTTAAAATGTCCATACTACTTAAAGTGATCTACAGAATTAATGCAATCCCTATCAAAGTACCAGTATCATTCTTTACACATTTAGAAAAAATAATTTTATGCTTTGTATGGAACCAGAGAAGACCTTGTATAGCCAAAGCAATCTTAGGCAAAAAGAAAAAACTGGGAGGTATCAGTCTACCAGACTTCAAGCTGTACTACAAGGCTATAATAACTAAAACAGCATGATACTGGCATAAGAATAGAGACATAGACCTTTGGAACAGGACTGAGAATCCTGAGATGAAACCATCTGCATATTGTCATCTAATCTTTGACAAAGCAGACAAAAATATACACTGGGGAAAAGAATCTCTTTTCAATAAATGGTGCTGGGTAAACTGGATCCCCGCCTCTCACCTGTAACAAAAATCAATTCTAGATGGATAACAGACTTAAACCTAATGCATGAAACCTTAAGAATCCTAGAAGAAAATCTAGGGAAGACTCTTTCAGACATTGGCCTAGGCAAAGAATTTATGAAGATGACCCCCAAAGCAATCACAGCAGCTACAAAAGTAAATAAATGGGACCTGATCAAATTAAAAAGCTTTTGTACAGCCAAGGAAACTATCATTAGAGTGAATAGACAACCTACAGAATGGGAGAAAATATTTGCTTTCTAGACATCCAATAAAGGACTGATAACAAGAATCTATCTAGAACTCAAAAAATCAATAAGAAAAAAAATCAAACAACCCCATCAATAAATGGGCAAAGGACATGAACAGAAACTTTTCAAAAGAAGACAGAATAATGGCCAGGACACATATAAAAAAATGCTCAACATCTCTAATCATTAGGGAAATGCAAATCAAAGCCACAATGAGATAGCACCTAACTCCAGTAAGATTGGCTTGTATCAAAAAATCCCAAAGCAACAAATGCTGGCGAGGATGTGGAGAGATAGGAACACTCACACTGCTGGTGGGACTGCAAACTAGTGCAACCTCTGTGGAAAATAATTCAGAAATACCTCAAAGAACTAAAAATAGAAATATTATTTGATCTAGCAATAGCACTATTAAGCATCTACCCAAAGGAACAAAAGTCATTCTGTAATAAAGACATCTCCACTTGAATTATTATGGCAACACAATTCACTATAGCAAGGATGTGGAAACAACCCAAGTGCCCATCAATCTTGAGTGGATTAATAAAATATGGTATATGTATACAATGGAATACTACTGAATTATAAAAAATGATGGTGATCTAGCACCTCTTATATTTTCCTGGGTAGAGCTTGAGCCCATCCTCCTAAGTGAGGTATCACAAGAATGGAAGAATAGGCACCACATGTACTCGCCATCAAATTGGCACTGACTGATCAACACTAAAGTCCTCACACAATAGTAATATTCTTTGGGGGTTGGGGGTGGGTAAACTCACAACTGATGGACGTGGTGAGCATTGTGGGGGGGAAGGGCACGCCTCAAATCATGGTTTGGATGTGGCAAAGTCGTAACATGTAACCAAAATGTTTGTACCTCTATAATATCCTGAAATAAAAAAAAAAATCTGTGTATAACTTTTGATTCCCCCAGAACTTTACTAATAGCTTAGTGTTGATGAGGGGTCTTACTAATAACATAAACAGTTGATTAATACATAAGTAGACTAATATCTGCATATATTTTATGCATTCATGACATACCTTTTTCTTAATTTTTTCAATATTTATGGGCTATGCAGTTGATCTGTGGGTTTTTTCAAATTGTCATGAATCTCCAAAAAATTTTCAAGTATGTCTATTGAAAAAAAACCTGTGTCTGGATGGACCTGTGTAGCTCAAACCCGTGGTATTCAACGGCCAAATGTATAATTAAGCAATTCTGAGCTTCTCATAATTTTTCATTCTTAGAAAATTGTGTTTATACTTAACAGAGATACTGTTTGGCAGTACTTTTACCAATACATTACCCCAACTTTTGAATCTTTGCTCTTTTCAGAATCTTCAGTGCTATTTTAGGAAATCTTTTGTGGTGAATAATGGATGTCTTTAAATCTTTCCTATTAGGTGATATAATTTTCAATATTCATACTTCAAATATTGAAAGTTAAGCCCAGAAGAATTTTGAGCAAATTGTATCCTGGTATTTGCCAAAATAAGTCCTGGTCCTAGAAATTACTTTACTCTCACCACCCCTTCCAGTCCCAAATACAAATTTCTGGAAAAAAAAGTAGTGGCAGATGTGTTTTAACCCATGAATAAGATTTGCATAAGGGAGAGTCTAGAATGGGGGAAAAATAAATAGAGCTTAAAGTCAAATGGACCTAGATTAGGATTTGGCTGAACCACTTAAAATGCAGTCTTGGTCAAGTGATTTAACCCTTCAGATATTTAGTTTTTTCATCTGTACAACAAGGATAAAACTACCCCATGGGTGTTTTATGGGGAGTTATGTTTGTAAAAAGCACTGAGTACAGTCTCTGACTATTAATTGGTTCCCAATATATGACAATTTAAAAATTGTTACTATACATTGAGCATCCTTAATCTGAAAAGCTGAAATCTGCAGTGCTCCAAAATACAAAAATTTTTGAGTGCCAACATGACGCCACAATTGGAAAATTCCACACTTGACTTCCTTTGATGACTTACAGTCAAAACGCAGTCAAAACTTTGTTTTATGCACAAAAGTATTAAAAGTATTGTATAAAGTTACCTTTAGGCTATGTGTATAAGGTGTATGTGAAACATAAATGCATTTTGTATTTATACTTGAGTTCAATCTCCCAGGTATCTCATTATGGGTATGCAAATATTCCGAACAGTTCTCGTCCCAAGAATTTCTTTTTTCAGGTTTTTTTTTTTGAGGCAAGGTTTTGCTCCTGTGGCCCAGGCTAGAGTGTAGTGGCCCGACCATAGCACTCTGTCACCTTGAACTCCTGATCCTTCTTCCTCAGCCTGCCGAGTAGCTAGGACTACAGGCATGTGCCACTATGCCTGGCTAATTTATTTTTATTTTTGTAGAGACACAGTTTTGCTGTGTTGCTCAGGCTGGTCTTGAACTTCTGGCCTCAAGCAATCGTCTTGCCTCGGACTCCCAAAATGCTAGGATTACAGGCATGAACCAGTGTACCTGGCCAAGCATTTTGGATAAGAAATACTCGTATTGAGTAAAATAGAAGAGTGAATTAAATCTGGCAAGGAATTTGAAATTGTTTATTGTACAAATGACATAAAAGAATTGATCATACTTTCAATATTGAGTCAAGGATGCTGATAGTAATAATACATTTTTTTGAAGGCAAGAAAATGTCAGAATGTGGCTTTACCTGTTGATTTGATGGTTAATTTTGCATTAAGTTAGCTGTGTATGTTGCTCACTGGTCAGGCAGCTTCACATTCTTCATGACACTTATGTTTTTCTGTTTTGAGGTTGAAGTTCATGATGACAGTTATTTCATAGTAAACCTGAATATTTTGGGTATTCAGTCCAAAATATGGTTATCAAGTATGTAGTTAAACCTTTACAGTTTAGTTTTTAGAAGTTAAATTCATTGGCCTCCAATAATTTAGGGTAATACCCATCAGAGCACTCTAATTACTATTTGAATTGAGAATACTAATTTCTATAAAGTATTTCGTAGACCTAGATTTTTCTTTTTGTGGTTTATAATCAAGACATGAAATAGAATGTTTTATCGTGTGGAATTACTTGTACACCTTGCAAATTATTTTATAGATTTTTATTTACTGAATATCTAGACATTTTCTTTCATTGAGTAGTAATAACTATGTAAAATGTATCAGCTGGTTGCATTTTTAAACCACATTTCTTATTAAAGAATGTTATAATGAAGACAATTCAGAGGTTTTTATTTTTAAAACCTGACATCATTTTTAGAATGGTTACAGGAATATGTTATATTTGTAGATTTTGAGTTTCTTCAGGTTACAGGGACACTAAAAACAAATTAGGCATTTCTTATCTTTCAAGAAGTTCTAGGATCTTCAGTCAAATACTTTGAAAGTGATTTGGGTAAAAAATAGTGACACAGCTTTATCTAAATACAGACGTACACAAATGCTTCCTATTAAATATCTTACGTGTTTTTATTTTCTTGATTTACTTACGTGTTGCAGAGCTTGAGTAGCTCTGAATTTTTGTGCAGTTAGATCATGTCATATTAGTATTCATGCAGTGCTGCTTTTGATCTTGGAGGTAATCCCCTGTAATCACAAACTTTAAAGAATGTTAAGAGAAACTTTCTAAGTTGATATATTTTGCATTAGTAAAAATACATAGGATTAGAAAATACACTGTGTGAAACCTGTGTAGTTTTTTTTCTTGCTTACATTTGGCTTTGTATTTCATATTTTGAGCTGTGGTTGTTTATATTTCACAAGCTTCTAATTTCTTTTTTAACTAGTGAATGTAATATGAAAAATTATAGGTTAAATTTGAATGAGCCTCAGTTTTATCTTTTATGTCCTCTAATCTTTTATATTTTGAAAATGATATTTTTAAATTTTAATACATTAAACTTTTGTGTATCATAGTCCTCATAGCAATAGCAATTACTACTATTATTTGTTAAGTAAATTTTATTCATATATCTCTTCAGTGCTCTAGTTTGACTTTTTGACAAACCAGCAGGAATTTTATGTACAATCGTATAGTCACATTCTACAATACTATTAAGAAAACTGATAGGTTAAACAAGAAATCTAGGTTGTTTTTAGTTTATCTATTAATAGTAGTTCATTTAAAAAATAACATTAGACAAATATGTTTTTCTAGTTAGTCGTGATTGCTTATATAAAATAAATAATGATGCTAACAGATTTTACTAGATTACATTTGTGATGCTCTGCTGAGAAATTTCATTTTTGATATGCTAAATAACATTCTAGATTTTCAGTGGAAAAACTCATAATACTGTAGACTTTCCTTAATGGATTAGCAATGTGAGTGACAGAGTAAAAGTCAGTTGGAAAGCTTTCATTTTTGAAACTAATGTTTTCTTTTTCTTTCTTTCTTTTTTTTTTTAAGACATAGTCTCACTGTGTTGCCTGGGCTAGAGTGCCGTGGCATCATCCTAGCTCACAGCAACCTCAAACTCCTGGGCTCAAGCAATCCTTCTACCTCAGCATCCTGGGTAGCTGGGACTACAGGCATGTGCCACCATGCCCAGCTAATTTTTTCTATGTATTTTTAGTTGTCCAATTAATTTCTTTCTATTTTTAGTAGAGACGGGGTCTCGCTCTAGCTCAGGTTGGTTTCGAACTCCTGAGCTCAAACAATCTGCCCGCCTTGGCTTCCCAGAGAGCTAGGATTACAGGCGTGAGCCACCGCGCCCGGCCTCTTTTTCTTGAATAGTCATTATCCTTTACAAAATGGTTTACTCAAGAAATTATTTAGAAATCATTGCAGTATTGAGAGGATCAATGAAACATTTGGTGAAAGCAAATCTTTTTTATAATTCAACTGATTATAGCTTAAAATTTTCAATATTTGATTATATCAAGGAATTATTAATATTGCTGTGATAATGATGTGGTTATATAACAAAGAATCTGTAGTTTTTATATGTTCTAAGGATGTAGGGTTTAAATGACCAGAGGTCTGGGACAGGTGAATAAGAATAGCTAAATCTGATAACTTGTTGAATTTGGGTCATGTGTCTATAGGGGTTCATTCTTTGTTTTTTTTTTTCTTTTTTTTTTTAATTTCAATAGATTTAGGGAATACAAGTTTTTTTTTCTTAGATGGATGAATTGTGTAGTGGTGAAGTGAGTGTACCTATCACCTGAATAATGCACATTTTACCCAATAGGTAACTTGATCCTTAACCTCCCTCTCACCTTCCCCTCTTCTGAGTCTCCAGAGTCCATTATCACACTCTATATGACCATGTATACCCATTGTTTAGCTTCCACTTATAAGTGAGTACATGAAGTATTTGTTTTTCTGTTTCTGAGATACTTCACTTAGGATAATGGCTTTTAGTTGCATCCAAGTTGCTGTGAAAGACATTATTTCATTCTTTTTTCATGTCTGAGTAGTATTTCATGGCATCTTATATGCCACATTTTCTTTGTCCACCTGGTAGGACTTCGAGTACTATGTGGAATAGAAGTGGTGAAAGTGGGCATCCTTGTCTTTTTTCTATTCCTAGGGGGAATGCTTTCAACTTTTCCTCATTCAGTATGATGTTGACTATGGGTTTGCCATATATGGCTTTTATTATTTTGCGTTATATTCTTTCTAAACCTTGTTTGTTAAGGGTTTTTATTGTGAAGGGGTGCTGGATTTTATCAAATGCTTTTTTGCATCTACTGAGATCATCATATGGTTTTTATTTTTTAATTCTGTTTCTGGTAGATCACATTTATTGACTTGTGTGTGTTGAACTATCCTTGAATCCCTGGGATGAAACCCAGTTGATCATGGTGAATTATTTTTTTGATGTGTCATCAGATTCAATTTGCTAGTATTTTGTTGAGGATTTTCACATCCATGTTCATGAGGCATATTGGTCTGTAGTTTCCTTTTTTTGCTGTGTCCTTTTCTGGCTTTAGTATCAGGGTGATACTTGCTTTGTAGAATGAGTTAGTGAGGATTTCCTCCTTTTTGATGTTATGGAACAATTTCAGTAGGATAAGTTTCAGTTCTTCTTTGTAGGTCTTGTAGAATTTGGCTATGAGCCCATCTGGTCCTGGGATTTTTGTTGTTGTTGTTGTTGGGAGATTTTTTTATTACTGATTTAATCTTACTACTCATTATTGGTCTGTTTAGGATTTCTGTTTCTACCTGATTCAAGCTTGGGAGGTTGTATGTTTCCAAAACTTTATCCATTTCCTCTAGATTTTCTAGTTTGTGTGCATACAGGTGTTCATAGCAATGTTGGATGATTGTATTTCTGTGACTTTGGTTGTAATATCTCCTTTTGCATTTCTGATTGAGCTTATTTTCTTGGTTAATCTTGCTAGTGGTTTATTTATTTTGTTTATCTTTTCAAAGAACCAATTTTTCATTTTATTGATCCTTTGTATTATTATTATTATTTTTTTTTTGGTTTTAATTTTTTGACTTCCATCTTGATTTCATCGTTGACCCAAAGATTGCTCAGCAACAGGTTAATTTCCATGTAATTGTATAGTTTTGAGAGTTTCTTTTTGATTGATTTCTATTTTTATTCCACTGTGGTCTGAGAAGATACATCGTGTGTGTGATTTTGCTTTTAAAAAATTTGCTGAGACTTGTTTTGTGGCCTACCATATGGTCTATCTTGGAAGATCTTCCGTGTGTTGATTGGAAGAATGTATGTTCTGTACTTTTTGGTAAAATGTTCTGTAAATGTCTGTTAGGTCCATTTGTTCTAGAATCTCCCTTAAGATCATTGTTTCTTTGGTGATTTTCTGCTTTAATGGACTGTCTAGTTCTGTCTGTAGAGAGTTTATGTCCCCCACTCTCTTGCTGATTATTTCATTTCTTAGGTCTAGTAGTATTTGTTTTATAAATCTGAGAGGTCTGGTGTTAGGTGTGTATGTATTTAGGATTGTTATATCTTGTTGAGTCAATCCCTTTATCACTGTATTAATATAATGACCGTCTTTGTCTTTTTTTACTGTTGTTGATTTAAAGTCTGTTTTACCTGATATAAAAATAACTACTGCTCCTCACTTTTGGTTTCTTTTTGCATGGAATATAATTTTTCATCCCTTTACCTTGAGCCTATAAAGAATCTCTACCAGTTATTTGAGTTTCTTGTTGGCAGCACATTGTTGAATTCTGGTTCTTTACCCTTTCTTTCACTCTGTGTCCCTTATGTGGGGCATTTAGACCGTTTATGTGCTATGTTAATACTGATAAGTGAGATACTGTTCCAGTCATCATGTTGATTTTTACCTAGTTGCTTGATATTCTCCCTTGTATTATTATAAGAATCATGAGATTTTACTTTTGTGTACTTTTACACTGGTGAGTATTGACCATCTTTTCAGTGTTTAGAGCACTTTTAAGCATTTCTTGTAGGTCAGGTCTAGTGGTGAAAAATTCCTTTAGTGTTTGTTTTTCTGGGGAAGATTATATTTCTCCTTAATTTAAGAAACTTAGTTTTGCAAGATACAAAATTCTTGGCTGACAGTTATTCTGTTTAAGAAGACTAAAGATGGGACCTTAGTTCCCTCTGGACTGTAAGTTTTCTGCTGAGAAGTCTTCTGCTGGTCTAATGGGTTTTTCTTTGTAAATAAACTTATGGAATTTTTTCCTCATCTCTGACTTTGGCTGAACTGACGACTGTGTGTCTTAGAGATGTCCTGTTTGCAGTGAATCTTCCAGAATTTCGATGACTTTCTTGTATTTGGATGTCTAAATATCTAGAAAGATCAGAGAAGTTTTCTTCCATCATTCCCTCAAATAAGTTTTCCTTTTGCTTTTTCTTATTTTTCCTCAGGGATACCATGAATCTTACGTTTGGGCACTTTATATAATCCCACATTTCTTGGAGAAACTTTGTTCATTTCTTTTGATTCTTTTTTTCTTTATTTTTGGTTAATTCGAAAGCCTTATCTTCAAGCTCTGAAATTCTTTCTTATGCTTCGTCTAGTTTGTTGTTAAAACTTTCCATTGTATTTGGAAATTCCCTAAAAGACTCTAAGTTCCAGAAGTTCAGTTGATTTTTAAAAAAAATATCTGTCTCTTCAGTGCATTTTTCATTCATGTCCTGAATTATTATTTCGGTTTCTTTGTGTTGGTTTTAAACTTTCTCATCTATCCTATTGAGCTTATTTGCCATCCATATTTTGAATTCCATGTTTGGCATTTTGAAAATTTTCTTTTGGTTGGAGTTCATTGCTGGAGAGCCAGTCTGATTCTTAGGGGTGTTTAAACAGACTGTTTTTTCATATTTTCAGAGTTATTATGCTGATTCCTTCTCATCTGGAACTTCTTCCTCAGCTCAAAACAGATAGCTTTATGTCTCACCTGTCCTCCTCTGCCAGGAAGTCTGTTGCTCATTGTAGAGAGGGAGATGTACACGGCCTTTTGGCTCATGCAGGTAGGTACCCACTGTGGTGTTGCTGGCAATTTGGGTCATGTAGACCCCTAGGAGAGTTCATGTGCCAGCAGTGGTGGACTAGGTTAGGTAATCCCTAATTCCCAGGCCCCTGGATGGTATGCTTTAGTCCTTGGGTGGGACCAGATACTGGGCTAAAAACTTGCCCTCAAGCCTCCCTGAGTTTGGATACTGGCTGTGATAGTGATGGGTAGGGTGATCTGCTCTGGAAGAATGCTCAGGCCAGGAGAAGGGCAGATGCACTGTGAGCTTGGGACAGGAAGGGTGGGCCTCTCTTGATGAGATTAGCAGAGATAGGGAACTGTGGGACATACAAGCTGCTCACACATCCCTCTCTCAGCAGTGACAGCAGTCTCTGCCTTTTGGGGGCATAAAATCACCTAGATTTCCAGATCTCACCCTGGCCCAGCTGCAGCAGAGGTGGTGGAGGCAGCTCAACCTTCTGTGTGTGGGGCTGCCTGACTGGCTGTGGCTATGGCTCACATGTTCTGACAGGGGAGGTGTGATTGTGCCAGGGACTTGCCTCCATGGAGGGTAAGCTCCCCCCAGAATAGACAGGCAGCTTGGGGAGAAGACTGCTAGCCCCACCCTGTAGGGGAGGTTCCCATCTCTATGTCCCTTCCTAGGCTCCAGTGCTGCTTCTGCCCTGGGCTAGGGCCACTCTACTACCCTGTGAACTCCTCTCTGCGCTCATGTCTTTGCTGGGAGGGGTGCAGACAACTTCAGATCACAAGTCAGGGGCTCTCTGGAGCTGGAGAGTGTGCATTCTGCCGTCCTCTGACCTAAAAAGCATTTGTAGTACTTCCCAGTCCCCTTGGGGCAGCCCACCCTACAGGTCAGAACTCCAATGATACTTCTGCTCTCCTGTGTCTCCCTGTTCCTTTGTGGTCGTCACAGTCCAAGTGGGTGCTGGGGAATGTTCATTTGGGATCCAGTGGCAGGGAGAATGAAGTGCTATGACTTCCCCAGCAGGATAGAGGCACCCAGCATGTACTTAGGCAATATGGTGCCCACCGTCTTGGCTCGAGACTGGTAGGGGAAAGCGATACTACATAGGCCTCCAGCCCACTGCTCTGTTCCCAAGAAGCTCTCAGTTTAATGATGGCAGTAGTGCCTGGATTCATGAGGGTAGAATGGCTCTCTGACAAGCTGGGAGCTGGTGGACTGCCACAGGTGTGAGGGGAGGGAAAGTAAACACTCCCACCTACCCTTTCCACCAGACTCCAAATCCCCTGGGGATCTGTCTGTGCTAAAATCTTGCTCCTTCTTGTTCTCCTCCACACCTTTTTCCTATAAGATCACTAAGGATGTGTTTTGGCACCTTTCGCTCAGTATTTCACCTGGGCTATGCTTTTTCACCTGAAATTGTAAATTTTTGGAACATTCTGCCCATCGATGTCTCTAGTTGGCCATCTTGTCCCCTACTCCTGAGGGGTTCATTATTTACTTCTTTTGTATGTGTTTATAAAATGGTATTATATTATAAAAATCAATTGTAGGTTACCAGGGGCTGGAAGAGGGGCGTTAGGAAATTATTCTTTAGTTGGTACAGAGTTTCTGTTTGGGATGATGAAAGTTCTGAAAATGGATAGTGGTGATTATGGTACAACATTGTCAACATACTTAATGCCACTGAATTGTATAATTAAAAATGGTTCAGTTTTTTGTTATATAAATTTTATAATAAAAAAATCAATAAAAGCAAGTACATTAATAGCAATAATCCCCAGAACCATCATATTTTAGGGAAAACCTTTGGAAATGTGGTAGTGGGTAGGAGGAGAAAGAAAAAGAAGGAGGATGATGAACAGGGTACTGGGTGTTGCTGAAGTGGTGGCTAGCTCCAGGGAAGTAGTCAGATCTTTGGGACTGGGAGGGCTGATAAACTAGCTCTCTAGATGTGTTACAAAGTACATTTTCTTTTCTTCTTCCTCTCCATTTCTCATTAACTTTTTCCTACTTCAGTATGGAGAGGAATAGGAAGGAAAAGCACTCACGTCATTTCAGCACCCATAGAGCAATGTTCTTCTAATTGCAGGTTAGTGGTTTGTGAGATGTTTAGTGGGCTGCTACCAACATTAAAAATATCAAGTACATTGTGCATAGTAAGTATAAATGTGATTATTATGAAAATTTTGTTTCAATTATATAACGTGTATGCGTTTGGCATTGTGATGTAAAATGTATTCATTATAATGTGGTTTTCGAAAAGGTAATAGTATGGAGGATATTGGCAGCTAGCTAGCCACTAGAAAGCAAATGTCAAAATATGCACAAAGGGGCTTGGAAAATAAGTCAGCATTTCACCCTATTTTTAGACATTAATCAGACAACCAGGAGAAACAATTGACCAGGAATATGTGACAAGGCATATCAGCATATGATGAATAAGCCATGTGCAAAGTTAGGGAAGTAGGTATGGTGGCTTGGAGATGCTAATCTCATTGTGGGGCTTTTGTATCAGTGAGAAATGTGTATTAATTGGTAATTACTTCTGAACTTTTTCAGGTAGGTCCTTCTTATAATCTGTTTATTAGCAGAACATGACACATAGTAGATGCTAAGTAAAGTTCTCTTTATGTTTATACAAGTATTATTTATGTTAAAATGTGTGAAAGTTTGATAATATTAGATAAAGATTATTTAAAATATTAGCTAGAGACTGTCATGTTGTTTTAGCATTTTTAAAAATAACTTACTGGTTTATTTTAAGCTGGAAATCATCCTCATGGTATATTATTCCAGAGCAAGCAAAGGAGAATAGTTAATAAGATTATACTCTAGAGCCAAACAAGACAGAACTGAAATTATACTTCTAACCTTTACTGACTAGGTAGCTTGGATAAATTTTGTGACCTTTTTGGGTTTCTATTTCCTCACTATGAAATTGCTTCATAGGGTTTTAAATAAAATGAAGTGATTACATAAAATGCCTGGAATTTCATGCTCAGTAAATGCTTATTGTTATTAATGTCAGGGCCCTCTTTCTTCACATCTGATTCTTCTAAAGTCTGTAATCTTAAATCGATTTTTTGCTTTAGTTTTGTGATTGTTGGGAATATTATTTTTCTATGATCAAGAACAAACATTCAGAGATTAAGAAACCTTGTTTATTTACAAATTAAAAAGAAATGATAGATAGTCTCTCTGCTCTAGAAGTATTTCATTTCCTGAAATATTGTGTGGACAATGAGTGAATTATTTTATCAGATTAGCTCTATTAAAGGAATTTCATATAATGATTACATGAAAGGGGAGTTGGGAAGTCCTGTAATAATCAGCTGTTAACACTAAACTGTTTACAAATTATGCCTTCATTCCTTGTGTTCAAGATGATTTCTTTTCAACTTTGATATTTTATGGTCATAAAAAACTGTAAGAAATGTTTAATGGATAAAGATGTATCTTTTTAACTGATTGATCTAGTTGGATTTGTCTTGAAAAAGGACTGAGTTGTGTGGATTTAAATGATAAGTCACTGACAGGAGGTCTTTAACATTTTTTTTCCCCTCCTAACAGATGTCTTGGCCTGCAGTGACTCCAAATCCCATAATCCTTCCAATTTTCCCCTCTACTAAATAAGTTTCAAAAAAAGTGACATTTTTATTATAAGTGATTGACTTAATTCAGGCAAATATTGCAGCAGAGTAAAGACTCCATCTCAGTCAGGAACACTTTGGTATGAATAAAATGTTAGATCCTTTATTTTTACTTTTAAGAATTTATGTATGATGTTCTCTGTCTCCGTATTCAGAATGTTTCTTGTGTAATGAGCTTTCTTGGAGATTGAAAGTTTTAATGCTCTGTGTGCTAAAGTGTTACACTATTTGATGCATTCTTTCTTAAATGACATTTAAAAACAGAGTCAGGATTCTTTCAGAAAATAGTAACCTCAGTAGGTCTTTCAACAGAGGAAAGCTAATCCAAGAACTAGTTCTACAGGTAGTGGAATTGCTCAGGAGCCAAACAGTGGACTGTGAGACAACCCAGATATTAAACAACAGCAGGAAGCCTCTATGCTACCCTTAGGACAGAAAGGAAGATGAGAAAAGGTTTTTGTTACAATAGTATAGAAGTGTGCGGAAACTAGAGCCATAGTGCGGGTGCATGATGGGAGCGGGACATCAGAGGGCTAAACTGTCTGGAAAGAACTGGAGTTATGGCTGAGACAAAGCTCGGATCTGAAAGTATTTGGTTGATTTAGCTCAACAACTACGTTGCCAGTGTGTAATATTAATCAGTACACTTGTGCTCCTGTGTAGCACTAGCTATTGAGAAGACCTTGGGGAAGGAAAAAAAACCTCTTTTTTTTTTTTTTAAATATTGGAGAGAATTCCCTATAAACAAATATTAAGATCAGCATTTCAGTTCAATTCAAATATTTACTGAGAGCCACTGTGATAGGTTAACAAGCTATAAAGATGAAGCCCTAGGTTCTTGGGTTTGCCGTGCTCATAGTCTACTGGAAGAGATAGTTTTAAAAAAAGATAATTTCAATAGAATGTGTGATAAGTTAAAGACAGGCACACGTTTTTGTATGAACCCAAGAGGGGAGCAGTCTTGTAGTTTGTAGAATACTTTCAGCAGGTTAGGAAGAGAGCTGAGCTTTGAAGGCTTGGTCAGAGCTCGAAAGAGGGTGACAGGAACATTGCTGGGAAAAGGAAAAGCATGAGCAAAGGCACAAAAGCCTGAGAGAGTTTAAAACGTGTAGGGAACTTGAATCATGTCACTGTTGCTGGAGCGTCAAGTTTGTAGCATATAGTACCATAAAATGGGGCTGGAGAGCCAGGGGGAGGCCGATTGTTTTCACAGTTAGGCTGACAGGAAGCTGTTTGAAGGGAAGGTAAATTGGCTTGGATTCACTTTATTTTAGCTGTACTTTTCCAGTGTGGAAGATGAATTCAGGAGGATAGTATAGTGGAGGTAGAAGACCTGTTAAGATGATATTATTAAATATAATAATTTAAGCAGTAGAGGAGTGGTGGACATAAACTTTCAGTGGTGTCTTCTTTTTATGTCTTAAGTTATTCATTTCATCTAAGTGCCTCCTAGTGCCAAGCTTTTCAGCGCATGCCCCACTCTGCTGCACTCTTCTTTTATGTTATTTGAAAATTCGAAGTAATCTAACTTTAAAACAAAGAATGGACTAAATGTTATTTTGTTTTCAAGTCGCACCTGCCTCCCTGGATATACTTATTCTCCTTGAAAAAAATCACTGTCACAGGGCTAGAAACAGGAGTTAAGTGACAGACCTGTTCTCCCAAAGCAGAAATGGGAACCACTAATCATGATCTAGTATTCTCCAGGGTTCTGGAAGGTTGCTTTGCTCTCCTGGAGCCTGGTGACTACTATGTTACTGAAGTGTAATGGGATGCAGTAATTTCACAAGAACTTGAAATAAATTTCCTGTATTCCCTAATGTAACTCCTTATATTGAAGAGTGACAAATTTGCAGTATGATATTTAAGTTTAGTAAATATATCTTTTAAAATGCCCAAATCTGGCATTTGAATAAGATTTATTGTACAAATTGGTTTTAATGTATATTCTCTAATTTATTCTGCTAATACACATGAGATAGGTGTTATTATTAGTGTTGTTTTCTTTCTTTATTTCCCTTTTTCCCTTCCTTCCTACCTTCTTTTGCAGGTTTAAGTCTAGATTGTCTTAAACTCTAATATACTAGAGTTTCTACTATATCGTAGATGAACATGACAAAACTTTTATCCTCAAGGAGTCTATAATCTAATGGGGGTTGACAGTATTAAGTCATAAGACAAGAAGGCCTAAGATATAAGTTAAATAGAAATATAAGCACTGTATTGAGGGAATTTAAAGGAAGAAATTAATCTTATTTTACTGTGTCTAAGACATACTATTTATTTTTACATTTTAACATCTCTAAAGTTGACATATGTCTTACTATTTGATGACGTCTTAGATTTGAGGAAAGTTGTATCTTGAAAATAATAAAGGCATATAGATCCTGGATGATGAGGAATTTCGTTAAGTGGAGAAAGCTCTAAGAAAAAGCACCCAGTCGTGAGAGCTGTGATGTGCTAAAGCAGCAGTCCCCAACCTTTTTGGCACCAGGGACCGGTTTTATGAAAGATAATTTTTCCAAGGATGAGGGTGAGGGGTGATGGGGGAAGGCAGTGCTCAGGCAGTGATGCGAGCGATTGGGAGGGGCTATAAATACAGATGAAGCTTTGCTCCGTGGCCTACCACTCACCTGCTGTGCGGGCCTTCCGTTCCTCATTTTCATGGAAGACAGTTTTTCCATGGACAGGGGTGGGGCGGGGGAGGCAGAGCTCAGGCACTGATGTACCAGGCCACAGCGGGGGGGTTGGGGACCACAGCGCTAGAGGAAGGTAAGTGCTTTTGGGAGACTGACGTTTAGGACTCACAAATGACATAAAAAGAGATGACATTAGGTAGGTGGGTTGAATCTGTTTCATGGGAAACTTTGAAGATCAAGCTGTGGAGAGGTGGAATTTTATTCTGTGGTGAATAGAAAGCTAGTGAAGGGGTTTTGAGAAGGAAAAAGTTCAGAACATTTTAGATTTTGAATTTTTTGACTTGTATTTGGGAATATAATGCTATATTGGAGAGGAATTGAAGGAAGGGAAATTGTGCTGTTTTGAAGTAATGGCTTTATTAATTGAAGGGAAAAGGAATAAAGATATTGTGGAAGTAGAAAATGACAGAAGTTGGTGACTGACTGAATGTTGGGGTGGGGGGGGTGGTAGTGAAGTAGAGACACTAGAGTTGTAGTGCCTGCTAGCTGAGGCCAGGTGTGCTGAAGTAGGAAAACAATTTTTTTTTTTTTTTTTTTTTGAGACAAAGTCTCACTGTGTTGCCCGGGCTAGAGTGCTGTGGCGTCATCCTAGCTAACAGCAACCTCAAACTCCTGGGCTCAAGCAATCCTGCCTCAGCCTCCCGAGTAGCTGGGACTACAGGCATGCGCCACCATGCCCGGCTGATTTTTTTCTACATATTTTTAGTTGTCTAATTAATTTCTTTCTATTTTTAGTAGAGACGGGGTCTCGCTCTTGCTCAGGCTGGTTTCGAACTCCTGAGCTCAAACAATCCGCCCGCCTTGGCCTCCCAGAGAGCTAGGATTACAGGCGTGAGCCACCGCGCCCGGCCAGGAAAACAAATTTGACTTTTGTGATTGATGTGACTCCTTCAGTCATTCATGTGGCAGGAGGTGGGCAAATTCAGGTCTGGAGGTCAGAAGAATGGTCAGGGATGATGACAAAGATTTAGGAGATACCTGTAGATGAGGTTATAACTGAATACATTTTAGGGGATGAGATCCTTGAAGAGAGTGAATGGAGAATATTAGAGAGCCAGGGAGAACTATCTATATTTTTAAAACAACTTTATTGAGATGTAATTCACATGCCAGTTCACCTATTTAAAAGTATATAATTCAATGGCTTCCAGATATTCACAGAGATGTGCATCCATCATTTTAATCAAACCTTGCACCACTTAGCCATTGGCTTCTCCATTTCTGCAAAAAAGATATCGGAGTTTTGATAAGGATTGCGTTGAATCTGTAGATCACTTTGGGTAGTATTGACATCTTAGCAATAATAAGTCTTCCTACCCAAGAACAGGGGATGTCTTTTCGTTTATTTAGGTCTTCTTTAATTTCTTTCAGCAATCTTTTGCAATTTTTCAGTGTACAAATCTTGCACCTCCTTTGTTAAATTTATTTCTAGGTATTTTATTCTTTTAGATGCTATTGTAAATGGAATAGCTTTCTTAATTTCCTTTTTGGGTTCTTCATTGCAGATATATAGGAACACAGCTGACTTTTATGTGTTGAACTTTGTTGAAATTGTTAGTTCCAGGAGCTTTTTTGTGAATTCTCTGGGGTTTTCTGTATACAGGATTATTTCATCTATAAATAGAGATAGTTTTACTTCGTGCTTTTTAATTTGGATGCCTTTTGTTCATTTATTTTTTCTTGTCTAGTTGCTCAGGCTAGAATTTCAGTATATTGTTGAATAACAGTAATAAAATTGGGCATAGTAACCTTCCTGATCTTGGGGGAGTGCCTTCAGACTTGAAGCACTGAGTATGCTGTTAGCTCTGACTTTTTCATAAGTGTCCTTTTTCATCCTAAGGAAGTTCCCTTCACTTTTTCATTTTCCTAATTTTTTTTTTTTAAATCACAAAAGAGTGTTTGGATATTTTCACATGCATTTTCTGCATCAATTGATATATTTACGTGTTTTTTTCTTTGTTCTATTAGTGATACATTGATTGATTTTCTTATGTTTAACCATCTTTTCATTCCTGTGATAAATCCCACTTGATCATGGTATATAATCATTTGAATATGCTGTTAGAGTTGGTTTGATGGAATATTGAGGATATTTGTATTTATATTCATAAGGTATATTGGTCTGTTGTTTTCATGTGATGTCTTTGTTGTTGGTATTAAAGAAATGCTGGCTTCACAGAATGAGTAAGGAAGTTTCTTTTTTCTTTAATTTTTGGGAAAAATTTGAAACGAATTGGTGGCAATTCTTTAAATGTTTGACAGAATACACCAGTGAAGCCATCTGTTCCTGGACTTTTTCTTTGTTGGAGGTTTTTGGTTATTGATATATCTTAGTTGTTATAGGTCTGTTGATTTTTCTATTTTTTCTTGAGTCAGTTTGGATAATTCGTTTCTAGGAATTTGCTCATTCATGTAGGTTTTCTAATTTGTTAGCACATAGTTGTTTATAGTATACTTTTATAATGCTTTTTATCTCTGTAAGGTTAGTAGTAATGCTCTCACTTTCATTTATGATTTTAGTATGTCTTTGTTTTTTTGTCTTCATTACTCTAACTAAAAACTTAATTGTAATGATATTTTTGAAGAGCCAACTTTTGGTATTGTTCATTCTCTGTATTGTTTTTCTTTATTTTACTTATCTCCACTCTAATCTTGATTAATTTCTTCTTCCTACTAACTTCCTACTAGGGTTTAGTTTGCTCTTTTTTTCAGTTCTCAAGGTCTAAAGTTAGGTTATTAATTTGACATCTTTCTTTTATCGTAGGTGTTTACAGCTGTAAATGTCCATCTGACCAGTGCCTTCAGTGCATCCCATAAGTTTTGGCATGTTGTGTTTTAATTTCTCTTCATCTCTTAATTTCTGATTTCCCTTGTGATTTCTTCTTTGACCCATTGATTAAAACTGTTATTTAATTTCCACATATTTATGAATTTTCCAGTGTTCTTTCTGTTATTGATGATAGCTTTATTCCATTGTGGTCAGAAAAGATACTTTGTATGATTTTGGTATTTTTAAATTATTGAGACTTGTTTTGTGGTGGAACATTGGTCTTTCCTGGAGAATGTTCTATGTATCCCTGAGATGAATGCATATTCTCCTATTATGTGGAATGTTTTACATATGTCTGTTAGGTCTAGTTGATTTATAGTGGTGTTCAAATCTTCTGTCTTCTTATTGATCTTCTTTCTCCGTGTTCTCTTCCTTATTGAAAGCAGGGCATTGAAGTCTTCATTTTATTGTAGAATTGTCTATTCTTTGATTCTGTCAATGTTCTCCATTTGCAATTAAAGTAATTACTGATACTTTAAATCACATACTAATGCCATTTTGTTTTTCATTTTGTATAAGTCTTAATTCCTCGTTTGTCCCTATTTCCTCAATTACTGTCTTTTGTGTTTGATTGATTTTTGTAGTGAACCATTTTGATTTCCTGCTCATTTACTTTTGTGTGTATTTTTAGATATTTTCTTCGTGGTTACCATGAAGATTACCGTTAACATCCTAAATTTATAACAGTCTAGTTCAAATTGATACCAACTTAGCAACAATGGCATACACATCTTTGTTTCTATATACCTTTCTCCTCTCCTTTATGTTGTTCTTTGCATAGATTGAATCTTTTTACATTGTGTCTAATAACATAGATTTATAATTTTTTTATGTATTTAAAAATCCTGTAGGCATTAAAAATGAGGTTACAAACAAAAAATACAATAATAGTGGCCTTTACATTTGTCCATGTGTTTTACCTTCACTGGAGATCTTTCTTTCTTCATAAGACCTTCAGTTACTTTCTGATGCCCTTCCATTTAGAATTAAGGACTCCTTTTAGCATTACTTGTAGGACAGGTCTAGTGGTAATGAATTCTGTTGCTTTTGTTTATCTGGGAAAGTGTTAATTTCTCCCTTATTTTTCTTTTTTTTTTTTGAGACAGAGTCTCACTCTGTTGCCCTGGCTAGAGTGAGTGCCATGGCGTTAGGGTTAGCCTAGCTCACAGCAACCTCAAACTCCTGGGCTCAAGCTATCCTACTGCCTCAGTCTCCCAAGTAGCTGGGACTACAGACATGCGCCACCATGCCCGGCTAATTTTTTCTATATATGGTAGAGACAGGGTCTCACTCTTGCTCAGGCTGGTCATGAACTCCTGAGCTCAAACAATCCGCCCGCCTCGGCCTCCCACAGTGCTAGGATTACAGGCGTGAGCCACCGCCCCTGGCCCTCTCCCTTAGTTTTGAAGGCAAGTTTTGCCAGATAGGGAATTCTTGTTTACAATTGTATTAGTCATGATTCTCCAGAGAAACTGAACCAATAGGAAATTTGGAGATAGATGAAGAAATTTATTGGTTCAGATGATTATAGAGGCTGAAATATCCCAAGATCTGCAGTTGACAAATTGGAGACTCAGAAGAGCTGATGATATGGCTCCGGTTTGAAAATAATAAAGTAAAAACAATTAAAAACAATTTAGCATTGTCTTTTAAAATGGAACATGCACATAACCTGTGACACAATTCCACATCTAGTTAAGTGAGAGAACTCTTTGGATGTGTGTACCAGGAGATATGTTGAAGAATATTTTGTAGAAGCATCGTTTGTAACAACAAAAATTTGTAAATGCTCAAATATATGTTAGGTGACAGGACGAATAAGTTGTGGCATATTCATACATTGAATGTTATATAGCAGTGCAAATAAATGACCTACAGCCACATGAGTCAACATTGATAATCTTAGAAACATAATATTTAGTGAAAAAATATATAATGTTTCTTCATTGAAAAGTACATGTAGTATGATACTATTTTATTTTTATTTATTTATTTTTAAAAGGTGTGTTCTTGCTCTGTCGAGTACAGTGGTGTGATCACAGCTCACTGCAGCTGCAAATTCCTGGGCTCAAGTGATCGTCCCACCTCAGCCTCCCAAGTAGCTGGGACCACAGGCATGCACCATCATGTCCCGCTAATTTTTAAAAAAATTTTTTTGTAGAGATGGGGTCTTGATATGTTACCCAGGCTGTTCTTGAACTCTTGGCCTCAAGTCATCCTCCTACCTTGGCCCTCCAAAGTACTGGGATTATAGACATGAGCCACCGTGCCCGGCCAGTATGATGCTATTTTAAATGAAAAACTTCAAAACAAGTTGAAAACTAAGTAACATATCATTTAATTATGCATAAATTTAGGGTAAAATATTAAGGAAAAATAAGGATATGATTAAGATAAAATTTTGGGTAGTGATTATCCATATGTGAGGTGGGGCAGAAATATAGAATTGGGGAAGAACACACCAGGATCTTGAAGATGCTGGTGTAATATTCTACTTCTTATGTTCAGAGGTAAGTTAATCATGTTCATTTTATTATTATGCTTTATAACATATATCCACATGTAATAAATGTATTCTTTTGTATATATCAAGCGCTTTATAATACAAAGTTAAAAACTTTCATAAATGTTTCATATAAAAATCCCTTTTTTAACATAAAAATGAAATTCATAGAAAAAAAGCTCCCAGCATTTCTAAAACTGAAATAATCACTATTGTTTTTTAATCAACTGTTCTCTCCAGACTTTTTTCTTTATTGCCTCATACTACCTTCTCAGGTCCTAAACCTTAGTAATACTGTTGACCTCTTAATCCTCAAATTAATTTAATAATGCTAAATGCTAGGGATATTGTAATAAGGTTTTAAATAACTATTTTCTGAAGGTCTAAGTGAATGAAGACAGTCTTTTTATCCTTTTTGTCTCTTATAATATCATGTCATTCAACAAGTTCATTCTGTTCTCATCTATATATCTAGATTAATCTGTCTTTCAGTTTGTAGGGTCTCCATCTGGATTTCAGCCCTCCACCGCCACACCTGTACCGTTTCTCGACTGACCTTTCTGTTTGTACTCTTCTCTCTCCTTAGTTCATTCTTACTAATACTGGATTAATCTTTCCAAAACACTGCTTTGATCATTTTATACGGTTCTTCAGAAACCTTTAATGATTCCTTATTACAAAATGTTGAGGTACATATGCTATAATTTGGGCACCGGGCTTCTGTACTTTGGTTTTAACCCAGGGCCAGCACTCATTGCTCCTTCCTTGAGGGTCCAAATACCTCTTTTGAGCTGCCCGGCCCTTGGGCATGGTACTGTGGATGAGCGGTAGGAAGGGATAGCTTGCCTGGATATTCTTACTATTCATGCTGTTGATAACCTTCAGACTTCCTCTTGCTTCAAATATATGGCTTTTGGGAGTTAGACCACTCTCTGAGCAACTCCTATATTTTGCAGCAATTTGTACTAGATTTTTTTTTTTTTTTTTAACTTCAGTAAGATCTTGTTTTCTATCTTTCTGGTATTCCTCCTGGTTTCTGGTCTGCCTTGGTTTTCTCATCTCCTATGGTTTGAATTATTATCAGTGGATTCATCAATTTAGTGTGTTATTAGACAAGGTTCTTTGGGTGCCAAAAACAGAAACCTGTGATTGCTTACCCAAAGTGAGAGTTTATATTAACAGTGCAACAAAGGTATCTCTCAGAACTGATAAGCAGGAATTACAATTCATTTTTACAGGGAGCTGGAAATCAGGAACTACAAATTTTGTATCAAATTTCTGTGGATTTGGTGTGGAAAGGAGAAGGCAAAGTGTATGTTTAGTCTACCTTTTAATTTAGTCTGGCTCCAGTTTTAGATTCACTTTGCTCAATAGATTCTTTTATAGGTACGGGGTTTGGTAATAGGTATTCCCACTGTGTGACTGTCTAGTTATACATGTCTAGTCTACTTTTACATTTACTGACCAGCAGTTAAAAGCATAAGAGTGATGAATCTTCCATAAGTGATGACATCAGTTGAAGTATTTCAAGTGACTTATCTAAAACTCTTTGTATGCTCTTGAAAGTTTCATTAAGAAATGTGGATCAAATATCATAATTTTAAAGCTTCCAGGGAAAATAATTTTTATAAAGTTAGAATTAGTTCCTTATATTAATACTAATATTCATGTATGCCAAGAAAAAAGGGTCTACCAGAAAAAGAAAGAAGGCAATATAATGTAAGTAATTTTCCCTATTTAAGCTTAGGGTTTTCGTATTATAATTTCTCAGAAGTGGTACATATTTACCAGTTATTCTTGAATAGTTCCAGTGGCAGTCTTTCTTTGGAAAATTAGTCATTTATTTTATTGGAAAAACTTAAATAATCATATTATCAAGTTTTGGCAAGGATGTTTGGAAATGAGGTATTATATGATGATGGGAGTATAAATTGATATAGCTATTGGAGAACAGTTGGGCAGTATCCAGTAAAATGGGAAATATACATATAACCCATAAATTTTACTTTTTGTAGACTTTAGGGCAGTGGTTCTTAACAGGGGTGATTTTACCCCTCAGGAAACATTCGACAATGCCTGGAGACATTTTTGGTTGTCACACTTTGGGAGTATTATTGGCATCTAGTGGGTAAGATGCCCAGGATGCTGCTAAACATCCTACAATTTATAGGATATACCCCCATAATAAAGAACTGTCTAACTCAAAATGTCAAGGGTGCCAAGGTTGAGAAACCATGCTTTAGAGAAGCCCTTACATGTGAATGTGAACAAAGAGACTTGTTCAAGGATATTTGTTAAAGCATGAAGTTTGAAAAGTTAGACATAAGCTAAATGTCCATCAGGGGAATGGATAATAAAATGTTCCATGCATGTATGATTTAGTACTTTATAATATAGTAGTTGAATGAAGTAGATACATCAATAGACATCAAAAATAATGTTGAATGAAAAGCAAATGCTTTCAGTGTGATCCCATTTATGAAAATTGAAAAAAATATACAAAACACAATGTAGGAAATGAATTAGGAGGCACATACCAATTTCATGATAGTGGTTGCTAATCAAAAGATGAGAAAAAAGGAATGGCTCTGACGGTGGTGAATAGTGAACTTCAACTTTATCTCTAGTTGTTCTTTTATAAATATACATAAAGTAAACCAAATGTGGTTTTGTATTTATGTAAATTTGAATGCATAGTGTGATGTCTGTTAAAAATTCTGGTTGATGGGAAGATGGATATTTGTACTATTACTGTTTTTTCTTATAGTTTTAAAATTTCTCAACAAAAAAAGCTCATCCGTGAATTTTTCATAGTACTTAGTATAGCACATTACATGTTTGTGTTTCTTTTTTCAATTCTTGCTGTCCAGGAAGTTAACTTGGTTTCCTATGGAGAAAAGTATGACTATTTTTACATATTCATTGTTTATTTAGTTTATGTATGTGATTGTGAAGAAGCTATATTGACTGGCATTAATCATTAAATTTGTGCTTAATTCACAAAGATGAAAACCATCATAAAGAACTCCTAACAACTGTTTGTTTTACCTGATTTTTGTGTATTAGAATATATAGAAATAATTGGGTCTTCAGCAGAAACATGAAATATTTCTCCCATTTAGACATTTTGTTGCATTGATTTTGTTGTTTTTGTTAAAGTATTTGATTATAGTATTTAAATCTTTTCAGTAACTATTCAGGAGATTAAATTTAGATATCTCAGTAATTCCAGGAACTTTAAAATATTAACTAACATTTTCTGAGTAAGTTACACTTAACTATGAAATTCCATAAATCCGTTTAAGACAGAAATGGATATAATGTCATAGACAATTTTTTTTTTTTTAAGAACACAAGGATCAGTTTTTATATGGGCTAAAATACATTGACAGTAAAAAGAAGTGGGAATAGTGCATGATCTGTAATTTTTTTTCTCAAGGTGATATAAAAATAAATATCTCATACAGTGTAATTAAAAGTTATAATAACTATTCACGATATCCTTAAATTTAAATTATCTCAAATTATATAACTTAGATTAAAATTGCATTTATAATTATATAGAAGTTTATAATTTTTAAACAAAAAGCATTTACCAAAACTTATCCCAAAGTTTAGAAAACCCACTAATGTAAATTTAAAAACTTAAAATAACCTTTGGTTAATGATTTTTATTTGTCCTTGTTACAGAGAACTTAAATACAAAAATAATAACATATCTTTTTATATGTAAATGTCAATCCAATCAAAAGATGACTGAAAATTAATGACTTTATTTAAAAAAGAGACAGGTCTTAAAATTTTAGATTATATCTAATTTTTTTGTTAAAGGATTTTATACAAATTGCAAGAATGGCTTAATTATAAAATTCATAAAGATAATTAAAGTTCAGAATAATTTAATTTAAGCTCAAATATATAATTATACATAGTTATAACTTCTAACTATATAGAATTCGAAATAAGTCATATAACCTTCATAGATAATTTTTATAATTAGGTGAAAAAAAGGCATGAATTATCTCCATTTGATATTCTGGCTAATATTTGCAATTTAATATTAGATTTAATCCTTAATTGCTGAAAAAGAGTTGTCTGTAACATGGTTATCAGTTATTCTTCTATAATACAATATGTAATACCTTTTAAGGATCAACCATTTAAGAAACAAATGTTACATAAAAAGTTTTAAAAGAACATCTCACTAGTGGAGCATGTGTGTGTGTGTGTGTGTAAGTAAGTAGATAGAGTTGATTGTTTGGTGGACTCAATGTCCTTATTAGATTAGGTTCCCTTTGAGTGTAAAATATGTGCTCTTCCAACAAAGGCATAAGGTTCTGGTTTGAGCAGAGGGGCAAGATCTTCTAGCTCAAGTCTTTTTAGAAAGTGAAGATGTTAATATAAGTGTGAAGATGGAACATTCTTTTCAAGTGTTACTTTTTGTAAGATATTATGGTGTGGGAAAGGAATTAACACAATTATTTCAAGATAATATACTCAACAGGAAAGAAAATGGATTACTATAGCAATTTTGGGTTCTATTCCCAGACTCCATATGTATGAATTCAGTGTCTACTGAGATACTATTAAGGGTGTTTAGGCAGGAAAGCTTATGGTTCTCTGTCTTATGATCTTAATTTTCTCCTATCAGGGATTTTAGTTATTAGCCTCTCCCTGTAATAAGTTCAGATCCTATTTTGACAGATGTAGAGATGAACCACTAGCCTTTTTTTTCCTCTGTAATTTCAAGCCATTTACAAATGTTAAGATAAAGAATTTGGGCTTTGTCGCTTGATTTTATGGATGAATTAAAAAAAAAATCTTTGCAGTTTGCTTTTACTTAAAAGTCTATTTTTTAAGTACATTAATTTTTAGTTTATCTTAAAATTTGTTTACTTATTCACTTTCATATTTTAAGTAGGGATCAGGAAGTACAAGTAAAAAAGTTATAATTATGGGAAAATTTTCTTTTTTAATTTTTCATTTATATAGATTTAGGGGTACGTATATCCATATGTTACATGGATATATTGCATAAGTGGTGAAGTCTGGGCTTTTTGTGTAGCCCTCAGCCAATTAGTGTTTTTAGTACCCATCCGGTAATTTCTCATCCCAAACCTCCCTTCTCCACTGCCGAGTCTTCAGTGGCTATTATTCCACTCTCTATACCTATGTATACCATTATTTAGATCCCATTTATAAATCAGAACACGTGGTTTTGACTAACTTATTTCACTTAAGATAATGGCCTCCAGCCAAGCACGGTGGCTCACACCTGTAATCCCAGCACTTGGGGAGGCTAAGGTGAGAGGATTGCTTGAGGCCAGGAGTTCAAGACTAGCCTGGGCAACTTAGTGAGACCTTGTCTCTACAAAAGATAAGAAAAATTAGCTGGGTGTGCTGGTGCATGCCTGTAGTCTCAGCTATTCTGGAGGCTGAGGCAGGAGGATCACTTGAGGCCAGGAGTGAGGCTGCAGTGAGTTTTGAATGTACCACTGTACTCCAGCCTGGGTGATGGAGCAATACCCCATCTCTAAAAACAAACAAACAAACAAACAAGGATAATGGCCTCCAGTTCCATCTATGGTGCTGCAAAAGACATTATTTCATTCTTTTTTTATGACTGACTATACCACATTTTCTTTATCCAGTTATCAGTTGATGGACTCTTAGGTTGATTTTGTATCTTTGCTATTGTGAATAGTGCTGTGACAAATGTACAAGTGCAGGTATCTTTTTAATACAATAATTTCTTTTTCTCTGGGTAGATACCCAGTAGTGGGATTACTGGATGGAATGGTAGTTCTATTTTTAGTTTTTTGAGAAATCTCAATACTGTTTTCCATAGAATTTGTGCTAATTTACATTCCCACCAACAGTGTATGAGTGTTCCCTTTTCTCTGCATCCTCATCAACTTCTGTTCTTTTTCGACTCTTTAATAATGACCATTCTGACTGGTGTAAGATGGTATCTCATTGTGGTTTTAATTGGCATTTCCCTGATGATTAGTGATGTTGAGCGTTTTTTCGTATGTTTGTTGGCCATTTGTATATCTTCTTTTGAAAAATGTTCATATTGTTTGCACACTTTTTAATGGAGTTATTTATTTTATTCTTGTTCAGTCGTTTGAGTTCCTTGTATATTCTGGATGTTAGTCCTCTGTCGGCTGAATAGTTTGTGAATATTTTCTCCAATTCTGTAGGTTGTCTGTTTACTCTGTTAATTATTTCTTTTGCTATGCAGAAGTTTTTTAGTTTAATTAAGTTCAATTTGTCTATTTTTGTTTTTGTTGCATTTGCTCTTGGAGTCATAGTCATAAATTCTTTGCCTAGGCCAATGTCCACAAGAGTTTTTCTTAGGTTTTCTTCTAGAATTTTTGTAGTTCCATGTCTTACATTTAAATCTTTAATCCATCTTGAGTTGATTTTTGTATGTGGTGAGAATCATATGTATATGAATCATACATACAGGAATCAAGTTTAATTCTTCTGCATATGGCTATCCAACTTTCCCAGCACCATATATTGAATAGGGTGTCCTTTCCCCAGTATATTTTTTTCTCTACTTTTTTGAGGATTAGTTGGTCATAGGTATGTGGTTTTATTTCTGTGTTCTCTATTCTGTTTCATTGTTCTATGTGGTTGTTTTTATACCAATACCATGCTGTTTTGTTTACTGCAGCCTTGTAGTGTAATTTGAAGTAAGGCAATGTTGATACCTCCAGCTTTGTTCTTTTTTTGTTTTTTGTTTTTTGAGACAGAGTCTCACTCTGTCATGCAAGCTGGAGCACAGTGGTGTGATCATAGTTCACTGTAGCCCCAAACTCCTAGGCTCAAGCAATCCTCTTGCCTCAGCTGCCCACTGAAAGCAGGCACCACCACACATGGCTACTTTTTTTAAATTCTTATTTTTATAGGGATGGTGTTCTCACTGTGTTGCTCAGGCTGGTCTCATAACTGCTGGCCTTAAACGATCCTCCCATCTCAGCCTCCCAAAGTGCTGGGATTACAAGTGTGAGCCACTGCACCCAGCCCAGCTATGTTCTTTTTGCTTAGGATTGCTTTGGCTATTTGGGATCTTTTTTGGTTGCATATGAATTTTAGGATTGTTTGTTCTAATTCTGTGAAAAATGATGGTATTTTGATAGGAATTGCATTGAATCTGTAAATTGCTTTGGGCAGTATGGTCCTTTTAACAATATTGATTCTTTGAATCCATGAGCATGGGATATTTTTGCAATTGTATGTGTCATCTACGCTTTCTTTCATCAGTGCTTTATAGTTTTCCTCATAGAAATTGTTCACTTTCTGGTTAAATATATTCTTAGGTATTTTATTTTACTTTTTGTAGCTATTGTAAATGGATTGAGTTCTTGATTTGGTTTTCAGCTTGGTTGTTATTGGTGTACAGAAATGCTACTAATTTCTATCTGTTGATTTTGTGTCCTGAGACTTTACTGAATTCAATTTTTAAATCTTGGGATTCTTTTGGAGGAGTCTTCAGGGTTCTCTAAGATCATATTATCAGCAAACAGATAATTTCACTTTTTCTTTTCCAATTTGGATGCCTTTTATTTTTTTCTCTTGCTTGATTACTCTGGCAAGGACTTTCAGTACTGTGTTGAATAAGACTAGTGAAAGTAGACATCCTTGTCTTGTTCCAGTTCTTAGGGGAAAGCTTTCAACTTTTCTGTGTTCAATATAATGTTGGCTATAGGTTTGTCATATATGACTTTTATTATTTTGAGATATGTTCCTTCTATACCTAGTTTGTTGAGAGTTTTTATCATGAAAGGGTACAGAATTTTATCAAATACTTTTTCTGCATCTATTGAGGTGATCATAGGGTTTTTGTTTTTAATTCTGTTTATGTGGTGAATCACATCTATTGAATGGCACATGTTAAATCATTCTTGCATCCCTGGAATAAAACCCACTTGGTCATGGTGTATTATTTTTTTGATGTGCTGTTGGATTCAGGTTGGTAGTATTTTATTGAGGATTTTCGCATTTATGTTCATGAGGGATATTGGTCTGCAGTTTTCTTTTTTTGTTGTGTCTTTGCCTGGTTTTGATATCAGGCTGATTACTGGCTTTGCAATATGAGTTAGAAGGAGAGGATTTTCTCCTTCTTGATTTTTGGGAACTGTTTCTATACGATTGGTACCAGTTCTGTGTAGTTCTGGTAAAATTTGCCTGTGAATCCATCTGGGCCTGGGCTTTTTATTTTTAGGGGCTTTTTTTTTTTTTTTATTAATGATTCAATCTTGTGCCTCTTGGTCTGTAAAGGGTTTCTATTTCTTCCTGGTACAGTCCTGAGAGGCTGTATGTTTTTAGGAATTTATCCATTTCCTTTAGCTTTTCTAGTTTGTGAGTGTGTAGTTTGTAACATTCTTTGATGATCTTTATTTTTGTGGTATCTGTTCTAATGTTTACTTTTTCATTTCTGATTGTTTATTTGTATCTTGGTTAATTCAGCTCGAGGTCTGTCAATTTCATTTATCTTTTCAAAGAACCAACTTTTCATTTTGTTGATCCTCTGTGTTTTTTGGTCTCAATTTCATTTAGTTCTGTGAACTTAGTTATTTCTTTTCTTCTGTTAGCTTTCAATTTGGTTAGTTTTTGTTTTTCTAATTCCTTGAGGTACCCTATTTAGTTGTTATTAATAATTTGTAATTTCTCTGTTTTTTTGATGTAGCCATTTAATGGTATAAACTTTCCTCTTAGCACTGCTTTTGATGTATCTCAGAGGTTTTGGTATGTTGTGTCTTTATATTAATTTGTTTCAAAAAATTTTTTAATTTCTGTATTGATTTTGTCATTGACCCAAAGATCCTTCAGGAGCAAGTTGTTTAATTTCCATATATTTGTATAGTTTTGAGAGTTCCTCTAAGATTGATTTTCATTTTTTTTCCCCCACTGTGGTCTGAGAAGATACTTGATATGATTTTGATTTTTTAAAAAAATCATTGACACTTGTTTTGTGGCTTCTTTCCTGGTCTATCTAGGAAAATGTTTCATGCCTCAATGAGAAGAATGTATATTCTGCAGTTGATTGGTAGAAGGTTCTATAAATGTCTGGTAGGGTCCAATTTAAGTTCAGTGTTTCTGTGCTGATTTTCTGTCTTCATGATCTGTCTAGTCCTGTCGGTGAAGTGTTAAAGTCGCCCACAATTATTTATTGTTGTCAATGTCTTTACTTAGGTCTTATAGTATTTGTTTTAAGAATCTTGGTGCTCTGATGTTGGGTGCTTATATATTTAAGATTCTGCCAACCCATATCTTTTAAGTGGTGTATTTAGTCCATTTATGTTCAGAGTTAATATTGATATGTGAGTTTTTTTTTCTGTCTGTTGATTTTTACCTAGTTTCTTTGTAGTCTAAATTGTGTAATTGTTTTATAAGAACTGTGAATTTTAAGCTTTTGTGTTTTTTTATGATGATGAGGAAGCTTTTGTTTCTATCTTTAGAAATCCCTTGAGGTCTAGTGGTGATGAATTCCATTAGCATTTGTTTATCTGGGAAATACTTTATTTCTCCTTTATTTATGAAGCTTAGTTTAGCAGGATACAGAATTGTGGCTTACAGTTTTTCCCCTTAAGAAGATTTAAAATAGGACTTCATTCCCTCCTGGCTTATGAGGTTTCTGCTGAGATGTCTGTTGAATGATGGGATTTCCATTATAGGTGATTAGACACTTCTAAGGATTTTATGATTTTTTTCCCTTTACATTGACTTAAGACAGTCTGATAATGTGTGTCTTGGTGAAGATTATTTTGCAATGTATTTTCCTGGTGTTCTCTGAACCTCTTGTATACATCTCTAGCAAGAATAGGGGACGTTTTCCTCGATTATTTCCTGAAGTAGGTTTTCTAAACTAGAAAATTTTATTTTCTCTCAGGAACACCTGTGTCTTATAGGTTCAGTCATTTCACATAATCCCCATACTTCCTGAAGGCTTTGTTCATTTTTAAAATTCTGTTTTCTTTATTTTTATCCTACTGGGTTAATTTGAAGAACCTGTCTTCAAGTTCTGAAATTCTTTCTTCTACTTGGTCTATTCTACTTTTAAAGCTTTCAACTGTATTTTGTAAGTCCTTCAATGAATCCTTCATTTCCAGATGTTCTGTTTGGTTTTGTTTGTTTTTAAGTATTTGTCTCTTTAGTAAATTTTTCATTCCTATCCTGGGAATTGTTTTTCCTGATTTCGTTTTGTAAGTTTTCAGCTTTCTCTTGGATCTCATTGAGCTTCCTTACAATCCATATGAATTGAATTCTTTATCTGTCATTTCAGAATTTTCATTTCGGCATGGCGCCATTGTTAGAGAGCTAGTATGATCTTTTTGAAGGCATTGAAGCACTGCTTTTTTATACTGCCAGAGTTCTTACCCTGGTTCCTTCTTATGTGGAGAAGCTGTCACTTCTTATTTTGAATTTACTTTCATTTGGATGGGACTTTTTGATTTTTAAAATTTTTCTCCCTTGATGGTGTGATCGTAATGTATGTTGTGTTTGGTCATTTCATTTTAATTCTTGGTGCTTTTAGGGACAATGGCTCTGTATGAGTTTCTTGATTATAGATACCTTTGTGTGCTGTCTTTCTCACGTGTTGATTGTAGTAGCAGTTTACTTGGCATATGTGAAGGCTCACTCCTCACTGCCTTCCACGGGACTGGGATTGCAAAGATTTTTATCTGGATCTCCAGTACTGTGCCCTTCCATAAGCAGGTTTTGTATTGGGTTTTGCAGTTCAACCTTCAGGCCAGTAGGTGGTACTAATGGGTAAAAGCCGGCTGTGGCAGAAACTGATGGGTATGTTTGATCTTTGATTTCTGGGAGGGCCTCTTTGTTGTTTCGGATGATGAACAGACAACTATGGAATGCCTACCTGGTACGGTGAGTTCCCTGCTCAGCCACGGAGTGGGGTTCAAAGCTATGCAGGGTTGGACTGCCAAGCTCACCCACCTATACCCCAGTGATGTGCACAGGCTCCATCTCTGATTGGGGGAGGGCATATCCTGGTGGATTGTGCTGAGTTCTCCACAGGGGATAGGGGGCTGCACTAGCTTCATGTCCTAGTCTGGCAGGAACTTGAGCAATTTCCCTAAAACAGCCTGTCCTGGAGCTCGTGACTTTCAGTTCAGTTGGACACTGTTGTCTATCTCCAGGCCACAATGTCTCTGGGAGCCACAAAAAAATACATGTCTCATGGCTCTCTGTTGGAATAGTTTCAGGGCAGAACCTCTTCCTTGGGACAGCTTTGTAGCTCACATGCTCTCTGCAAGAACGCTATTGCTCTGTGTAAAGAGGGAGAGGGGCCCTGCCTTTCAGCATTTGTGGGTGGTATTAATACCAGATGTGGTGGTGCCAGCAATTTGGGTCGGTCCAACCTCAGACCCCAGGAGGAGTGTTCAGGTGTCAGCAGTGGTGGACTAGCTCAGGCAATCCCCAGTCCATACACCCCTGTCTAGCAAGCTCAAATCCTAGGGGACCAGACTGACTCTGAGGCAGCATACTTGTCCTAAGGCCCACAGGGTTCAAGTACTAGCTGTGATAGCGCAGGGCGGCCTAGTCAACTGGTGGCCAGTGGAACACTTAGGTGGTGGCAGGGTGGGTGCTATAGGCCTGCTAGTAGGGAGAGTGGGCCCTTTTCAGTGGGAGTAGCAGGGAATGCAGGATGCAGACCTCCAGGGCCTGGATTCCCAGAATGGCACCGGGCTGCAGCTGGAATGCTCAGGTGAGGGCAGGGCAGTTTTGCCATGGGCCTGCCAGTAGGGAGGGTAGGCCCCTCTCAGCAGAGGCAGGTAGGTGTGGGGCATGCAATCGGCTCATGTCCCAGTCTATGGGAATATTTTCTCTATGTGGATGTGTCTATATACGTAGGTATGTTTTTTAAAGCCTTCCTTTTTCTCTCAACAGATTAGACTTGAAGCAGCTAAGAAGACATATACAAATGTGATTATAACTTTGAGTGAAAACTCAAAAGGCACTATGGAATGTTTTCTTTTTCTTTTTCTTTCTATCAGAATGTATTGGTAGTTAGTTAAACTTGGTGTGGGCTGTCAGAATTTGAAATTACAAGGTCAGATATTCTCCTAGCCTGAACACTGTGTCTGATAAAATAATGAATTTTCTTTTTTCACTTCACCATAAATTCCAGCTTAAATCCAACTTTATTCTATACTACCAAGTCGTTTGGTGGCTCGTATCTGCTCAGGCATTAACTCTGTATCAATACAGCTATGGAATAGTTCAGAGAAAGAATTTTTCTTCTTTAAGGACCTTGCCCTTGAGCTTTTCAGAATGGCTTAAACTTTTGATTCTTCGTGGTTAAGTATGGATGACAGTTTTTGCCTGGGTAGGCCTTTGTTTACTTATGCCTGATGGAAGTTTTAATCACTCAGCCCAGTTTTTTTCTTTTTAAATTCTTTTTTATACATTTGGAGGTAGTGCCATATGAATCTTATTAAGGTTCAGTAAGCTATTAAATTTTAAAAATCTTGCTAAATTGTTTGGATTTGATGAAGCTGAATCAAATAAGTTAATGCATCATTTCGTTTAGTTTATTTGTTGGGTATGCCTAATGATTGTCCTTTCAATTTCATGTGATGGGGAATGATGCTACGAAGCAGCCGTTGATTAGATTTTGGATATCTTTTTTTTCTCTTTACATTGTTACATTCGATTTACATATCTTGTGTATTTTTTGATGCTGTTCACTATGTTCTTTCATTTTCTAAGCTTTTAGCCATTATTATATCTGTTCTATAAAACCAGGATCCTATAGGGTTATTGTGATGCTTCAGTTAGGTATGTGTCAAATATTTGAAAAACAACCATTTATACAGATATTATTATGATTCTTTCGTAGGAGATACGATGCCATAATTTCTGTTTTACTAAGTAGGTTTAAATTTAAATTTGATTTCTACTATAAGTCTGAACAGGGTCTTTTAAATGAACTGCATTTAAAAGTAAAAGAATATTTTGTGCTTGGGGGATTTGACAGGTAAAGTATGCCAAAGTATTATGTAGCTCACCTCACATTGAAGAGGACAGTTAATGGAAATTGGAATCCTGTTCATTTCAATATAATTGAAAATATATGCAGCCTCTGCTAATATAAGATTGTAATTTTTTTATTTCATAAAGTTACACATTAAAAAAATCCCCTAATTTATTAAGCTAAACACAATTTTGACAGTAGGGATAGGATATTTCTACTGGGAGAGGAAATCTTTAGCTCCTGCAATTTTTTGTCTAATAAGTTTCTTTACTAAGTCCACTTGTCCCTGTTATGTTTATTTAGAGTACATCCAGTCCTATTTCTTAGTTTAAAAATAAAGGTGGGAAATGCTGGTTTGGGATTGTGTTGTAATTGTGGTGGATTTAGCCTCTAAAGTGATGAGAAATTACCCACATATTCAACTCTCTTTACTATATGTCTCATCTTTACTAAAGGTCGCAGAAGATCTCAGACCTTCCATCTGTGTCTTTGATGAGTCTGGAAAATTTTCAAACATTATTTATTTGAATATTGTGTGTGTGTTCTTTTTTATATCCTTTCATGCTCTTGATTTATTTGTATTTTAGACCAGCACTACTCAAAGTGTGATCTTCAGATCAGTGCTTCTCTGCAAACTATTTTACTGGTCTGTAACGAATTAAAGACAGAAATTCAGTGTAAGCAATTACAAACTTCTATAGCAACTTGACATTACCATAATATCTATTAAGCATATGAGTTTTTTAAAAATTAACTTTTATTGCATTTTACAAAAGTTTTCTCTCCAATGGATTGACAATTTAAAAAATGGTTTTTCATCAATAGTTTCAGAAGTATTTTGTTTAGACCTTGCTCATTCTGTTCTTTATGTCTCTTAACTGCTCTTACATAGTTTCTTTCTGTGCCTCTGAACTGTATTTTAGATAGATTTTAAAACATCTTTTTCTGTTCACTAATTTTCTCTATTTGAAAGAGTTGATTTGTATCAACTCTTAAATTTTACACTGAATTAAAATTTTTACTGATTTTTTTATTTCTTAAAGTGTCTGTCTTTAATTCATCACAGACCAGTAAAGTCAGTTTGTTGATGAACGCTGATCTGAAGACTGCACTTTGAGTAGCACTGGTCTAAAATGCAAGTAAGTCATGTAGATAGCCTTTCTATTGCTTGAAACATTCTTGATTTTCTGTAACGTAATTCTGTTTTCTCTTGTTTGTGTTGGCTCTTATTCATTGTGTCTTGTATTCCTTGCATGATTGATTGATTGATTGATTAATTACTTGAGTAGTGTTTTTTGGAAAGGTGTTATTCTTTGAGGCCTGGATTGAAGTTATTTTCTTTCGTTTAAGAACACTGTAAATGACATCTTTGTATAAGATTTATTGGATCATACAAGTAGTGAGAATTTAGTCTGAGAACCTTTTTGGAGGCCACTTTATGGTTACAATGTCAGGAGAATTGATAAAACATTCTCAAAATGACAAAATTATAGAGATGGAATGCAAATTAGTGGCTGCCAGGGGTTAGGGATGGTGTGTGTGAGGGCATGTGGTGGGTGTGACCGTAAAGGGGTAGCGGAGGAAGATTTTTGTGGTGCCCCTTTGCTGTTAACATGGATGTAGCCTTTCGGCATACTAACTTTACATAGGTGTTTCCTTTTCATAGATTCCTTACAATCTTATCTCATGAACATTAGGCTTATACGCTCAGGATGAAAGCTGGTTTCTGGATTTGCTTACTTTTTCCTAAGGTTTCTGCTTTCATTTGTATATAACTTATGTGGATACTGTACTTTCTTCCTAGCTAATCAGCTATTTAAAACAGATTTCTCTCCTAAGTTTTAAGGTTGTATCTAATAGTATCAAGGTGTCTGGTTTTCCATACTGCTGGAAAGCAGCGTCCCTATCTATCTATAATTTAGTCTTATCAAGTATGGCTATTTTATGTCTCAGTTCTCTTGTATTTTTGTTATTAGAATTATTTTTCCTTTTTTCTTTGGTTTATCAGACTTTTCGTACAAACCATCACAGTCTACTCCTAGTTATTCTTTCTAGCTTTGTTTCCCACTGTTCTTTGATTAGCCATATTATAGTTTATTAAAGACATCATTGTAGCCACTGTTTAATCATCATTCCATCGTGTTTAAATGTTCTCTCTTGTTTTTAACTCTCACTGGTTCTTCTAGCACTGTTGACATTTTGTGGTAAATAATTGGTTTTTGTCAGGGGATTGTCCTGTGTATTTTAAGATGATTAGCGGCATCTCTGGCCTCTACGCTCTAGATGCAAATAATAGCTCTCATTTGTGACAGCCTAAAGTTTCTCCAGACATTATCAAACGTCCCCTGGGGGCAATATCTGCCATAGTTGACAACTTTTGTTCTAGCCCTATATGGTTTTGGCCTCAGCCAAGGAGACTTCTCTGAATATCCCTGCCTGCTGTGATATTTTACCTTCTAAATTTTTTGAGTATATATTGTCTGGATTATACATTTGGCTTTTATTATATTTTATTATAAATTTATAATTCATTTTTCTCTTTCTTTCTTGACTTGTGTGTATGTCTCTTATTTTCCAATTTCTAGAAGGCTGGGACCATATATTCCACTTTTTTGTTTCTTTGATATTTTGATCAACCCCATGCACTTGTTAGTAGTTTTAAACACAATTAATTGCTTGCATTTTCTCTTATTTTTCCATTTTTTATGTGGTGATAATGGGGGTTTTGGAAAGTGAATCACTAGAAAATCTGGAGAACTTTCAGGTATTCTAAAATTTGCGACTCTGTTCATGGTAATTATGAGACTTTCAGACAATAGAATTAATACCTATATATTAATAAAAATTATGTGTATACCCTATCATAACTCTGAAAAATTCAAGACAATTGAGATAGTTATAAAAATAAAAGAAGGATATAATTTCTGTTCGATGTGTTCATTATATAAATCACCAGAAAAATGTACAGTAGGGCAAAATTTTTAAAAAAGTAAACTGAGAAATACAGAAAGTGGAAGGATTGTAGAGGCATGAAGGACAAATGATTAATTCCACAGAGTGAGATGAGCAAAGTAATCAATATGTCGGGGTAAATTGTTAGGAATGATGGATATAGCATCTGGTTGGGAGTGACTTGTGCAAAGCTGAGAAACATGATATGTGAATGCTCTTAAGTTGAATACAAGTTGGGCACAGGGAAGTTGGCTACTTACTACCAACTAAAGAGAAACATAGCATAGTATGTGTTCATTCTAGAAAAGTTTGAAACTAATGAAATATATGGATAAAATAAAATTTAGTTACAGTTTCTAATACCAGAGCTAAATCTCCATTTTAGTTAATTTCATTCTCTTAAATTATATATGGTCTCAGTTTCTCTCTCTAGATATAGCTGTATGATGGGCCTATATGTATAGATACATATTAGGTCATTAAATATGAAATGTCTGATTTCAAATCAAAAGTGTAGTTTATTATATCTCAGGAAGCAGTAAATGCACCTAAATTATTTACATGGTTTTGCCATGTTAACAGTAGCTTATTTACGCCAACAGCGAATTAGCCTGGAAAGCGAGTGGTGATGAAATCGTGAAAGGCGTTTATCACAGCTTGTTGAGAATTGAATATTTTTCCTTTCAAGAAGTGGTCCAAAGCCTGGAAGAAGCTGTAGTCAGTTGCTGTAAGATCTGGTGAATACAGTGGATGACAGAGTTTCCAAGTCCAGCTTCTGTAGTTTGAGTAGCGTTGGTTTGTGCAACATGGTTGAGCGTTGTCTTGCAAGAGGATCGGCCTGTCTCTATTGACTAGTCTCGGCTTAACTGCAAACATCCTCATCATTTCATCCAATAGGTTGCAGTAGACATCCGCTGTACTCAGTTGACCAGATTTCATGAAGCTGTAGTGGATGATATTAATACCAGCTCTGGACCACGAAACTGACACCATTAGCTTTTTTTGATGAATATTTGGTTTTGGACCATGTTTTGGCACTTCATCTTTATCCAGCTATTGTGCTGAAGGCTTGAGATTGTCAAAAAGAACCCATTTTTCATCACATGTAACAATACGGTGTAGAAATGGTTCATCTTTATGTTGTGACAGCAAAGAAAGGCAGGTTTCGAGATGATTTCTCTTCTGACGCTCTTTTAATTCATATAGAATCCATCTACCCAGCTTCTTTATCTTGCTGATTTGTTTCTTTTCTTTCTTTTTTTTTTTTTTTTGAGACAGAGTCTCACTCTTTTTGCCTAG
>NW_012136080.1:4832910-4834303 GCF_000956105.1 Propithecus coquereli
TTCTGCAGATTATATAAGAAGCAGCATGCCAGAATCTCCTTCTGGTGAGGGCTTCAGGGATCTTCCAATCAAGGTGGAAGGTGAAGGGGGAGCAGACAGGTTATATGCCAAGAGAGGGAGCGAGAGGGGGAGGAGGTGGTGGCAGGCTCTTTTAAACAGTCAGCTCTAGCCTGAACTGATAAAGTGAGAACTCACTCATTATCACAGGGAGGGTACCAAGCCATTGATGAGGGATTTGCCCCCCAACCCCAGACCCAGATACCTCCCACCAGGCCCCACATCCAAAACAGGGGATCAAATTTCAACATAAGATTTGGAGGGGACAAACATTCAAACCATATCAAGGGGTTATTATATATGAAATGTTTTATATCCTCTTATTGTTTAGTAGTATGAACATTTTTCATATCAGTAAAATTCTTAAGAGTGCTATTTCGTGACTACATAGCATTGTATTCTGAGATTATCCCCAAATTTATTTAAGCATTCTGCTATTGTTAAACATTTAAGTTTTCCTTCATTTTTATTAATATAAACCTCTCCAATGAAAATCTTTGATTAAATCTTTCATTTTCTTTGAGGACTTGTAACCTCCACTGTGTTCTGCCTCTTTTGATTTACCTCACACAATTTATTCTGTCTGTCTTCCTTAGTGCTATAGCTGGGTACATTGGCAGTGTTGTAGACTATATTTCCAGCCTTCCAAGTGGTTAAGTGTGACTAACAGACTGTTATGGTTTATGAGATATTAGCTGAAATATACTGAGAGATGGGAACAGGGAAGGTCTTTCTTCCCCCTTTCATGTTTCTTCCCCCTTTCTGCTGCCTGCAGTGTTGAGTGTATTAGGCAGAATTCCTGTAGTCTTCTTGGAATATGAGGCAACTTTAAATAGAAACAGTATATGGGAGAACAAAAATATGGAAGGAACTTGGGCCCTGATACTTGGAGCTGCCATGTCAGCCTTTGATTGTCTACTTACTGCTGGATATTTACATGGGGGAAATAAATTCATCCCCCTTTCCCCCTCTCTCTTGTTTGTCATTATTTGATTATTATTTTTGATTTGGGAGGGGTGTGACCTAATCGTAGCTCATAAAGAATATCATTGTTTAAAGTCTCCATGTAGTAATGTAATTGGTCAAATATAAGGAAATATGCATTGTGTCATGGTAGACTGTAGATCCATGTGGAAAACTGAAATCTGTGTTGACATTGGAGAGAAATTAATTGGTGTTGAAAGAAAAACACTTAAAATGATACAGAAAATACATGAGTTCTGGAACTATTTGATTATATTGCTGAATTTTGTTCTCAAGTGCTTTTAATAATTATAACAAATATTTCAGGAAACACTTGGTAGCTTTTAGGCAAAAAACAAAACAACACTGAGGA
>NW_012136080.1:4835818-4861769 GCF_000956105.1 Propithecus coquereli
CATGAAATGCTATTTATAATAATTAAGGTTATTCTTCTTCTCCCCCTGCAGAAAATTTCAAGACTTGGTGAAGATAGGAAAACTGTCAGAAAGGCCGTACCACTATAATATTGTAAGTATTTCTTTAAAAAGAGGTATAAGTTAAGAATATTTTAAGTGTCCAGTTGTTTGAGGAAAAATATGTTAAGCAAAGGTATTATATGTAAAATATAGAGGAGGATATATTATAATCATGTTAATAATTTATGAGAATTTGAAAATGTGTTCTTATCTATTGAGATGAGGATTTTACCAATAGCATTGAAAAATATTTCTAATTCTAAAGAGGATTGATCTAGTTTGTGTACATTTGGTTATTTAAAGCGTATCAGAATCCGGAAAATCATTGTAGTTTTGTAGGTTGTGGTATGTTTGGGTGACTTATTGTTTAGGTTATTTTGCAGAATTATTTATTTGCTGATTTATTTATGTATTTCATTATTTATTTATTTGATTATTTAGTAAATTATTTATCTGATGAATTATTAATACATCTTCATGACATGCTTTAAATTATTTATAACTTAATTTTGAGTTTATTGCTTTTAGAGGCTGCATTGTTACTGACTAGTTTTGATTTTTTTTCTTTGCAGTTCTTGAAAATTAAAGTATTAGCTCTAAGGCAGCAGTATATTCATTGCAATGCCCATGGATTTTTTTTTTTTTTTTTGGTAATTTATGGTAGAGATAAAATTTCGGTTATGCTTTGTTTAGCTTTAAATTTACCTGTTTAGGGTTACCAGTGATAGAATGTTTGTGTGTTATGTGCATACTCATTGTAGAGCCACTTACAAATTCATGATATGGCCTATCATTTGTAAACAGTGATTGAACATGTAAACCTCAGTTTACATTATCCTTTGTATCTCTAAAGGGCAGGTCTGTATTTCTTACTTGCTTTAGAATAAATAATAGATCTGGTTATTTTATTTTAATGGAAAATCTGTTTTGCTACTGGAATATTTTTAGGATAAAGTTCAGAGAAAGGAAGTCCAACTTAGATTTAGATCCCTGAGATATAAATTTGAGTAATATAGTCTTTGTTCTTTTAAATTGCCATTATATGTGTATTTGGAAAACAGCATGATTTTATATAGATTTTTGTATCAGTCATAATGAAATATTTGTTTCATATCATATCTCTTATGGAAAGCTTTATATCATTTTGTTTTAATAAACTAAAATGGACAAAGATCTTTATAAACGTGAGATAAAGTTTCTTTGACTTTAGCTAATAATTCTTTTATGTAAAGTTTCTATTTTTAACCAAATAAGATCATTTCTTCTTTCTTCTGACTCTATTTCATATCATAGTGCAGTTATCAGGGCTGTCTTACTGAATGGGTTTAATGAATAGGTTAAAGTAGTCATCTGGGTGAAAGAGTGCCATGTGCACGACATGGTCTTTATTTTGTGTGTGCTTGCAGTGCATTACTATGTACTTTACAGTTTTAACACTTCAGAGAGAAGCTGTGTTGTACATTTCAAGTTGAGACTCTATTGAAATATGGTGAAAATGGCCTCTGTAGACAGGTTTCACTATAAAATTGTAAATTATGCATATATATCCAAATTTCTTATTTTGAAATATTGAATATATGAATATTTAATTGGAATGTTGCTTTAGTATCTTCATATGCTTACCTTAAAAGAAGTGTTTTCCTTTGATTTATATACATGGATTTAAAAATGTGTGTATCATACATATCTGTGACTTTTCTGTTCTGGAGATGAACAGCCACAGATACTATTAGATATGGAATTTTATTTTTAAATGTGCGTCAGTATGCCAGTGTGGTCTTCTTTTGGAAAAAAAAAAAGCTACCTTCTTCAGTGTTGAATAAGATATATATTAGCTGTCATGATAATCTACCCAGCCCACATTATTAACATATAACATATATTTTGTTAGTACTAGCTATGTCATCCAAGTGATTTTTCCTTGGAAGACACACATATATGTGGACATGCATGCAGGCATATGAAATTTTCTCCTGACATCGAGATAACTTTTTGGGACTTATCTTTCAAAAGAGATATTCATGTAGACTATTATAATAATAGCTGGCATTATTGAGTTCTTACTATGTATAGGCATATTGCTTGTATCTTTTACATGGATTATTTGTTGATGTTCACTGTGAGATAAGTACTGTTATCTTCATTTTCGGAATGAAGAAACAGAGACTTAGAGATGTTAAGTAACTTGCTCATTGCCACACAGCTGAGGATAAGTGGTGATGCTGGGATCAGGATTCATTTAGTCCAACTCAATGGCTTTTCTTCGTATCCCATTACAGTTTTGTGTGCACGGATGGTATAATGTAGTTTTTAACCAAAGCTTTAAATTTTTTTTAAGTGAATATAGTTATTTATTTCTACGTTGATAAGTTTAACTTGCTACATATGTTCACTTTGTGTTACATTTAGTCATCTTTCTTAAACAGCAAGCAAGTGCTTGAGCTGCTTGAATATTGTGATTTGATTCTTTTTATAATCCTGTGTCCTTGAGCAAAATTACATATGGAAGAATTTGTGCCTTGGGGGTATTATGTATTTGCCTGGTGGATGTCCAACACTTATATCCGATCTTTTGGATCTTAAGCCCAAGGCCATTTCCATGGCTCTGTTAGGTAGCAATGTTATTATCAGGGTCAGACACATACATATTGTTAAAAGGATGACTCAGTGCCTGATGCCCAAGCTTTTATAGAATTGACCACAAGCATACTATTTTGTGTAAGTCTACATATAGTCTTTAATACATAGTTAAGCATTTTAACATGTGCATAAAAAGGACAAGAAAGTAATCAATTGTAATCTTAAATAGTTAGGTGTAATTATTTAAAAGATTCTGGGGATCCTTGAAGAATAAGGAAAGATGTGAATTAGTGTGAGGCTAAGGGGAAAGGATCTTTCCAATCCTGTTTGATAACTGAAGACAGAGGGAAGCCTCCATCCTGAGTTTTAAATACACAAAGCACATCAAAGAACACATGAATTAGATAGCAGCAGAGTTTGGGGGATGTTGGTATGAGTGCCATAAGTAACTGTATGTATATGACTGGCAGGCTACTGTATGAATCACTCAGAATTTACAAGTTAGAAAGATTTTTCAAGTAAGTAATTAATGTTACACCATAAAATCCTAGAAACGTGATTTAGTAATATGAAACACTGTAATAGCTAGGAAGACCATATAATTTATCTTCTAATCCAGGATAGTTTTGAGAGTAAAAGGTTACACTGTAATATGTAAGGATATTAGGTGTAAACTGACCTTCCTGGCCAAATCGAAACTATGGTAATATCTCAACTTCCTATTGGGTGATTCTTAATAGTATTGCATGGTATATATTTAACAGGAATCTTAATTCACATGCAATACCTTTAAGAATGTTTTCTTTTATTATAAAACTGACTTCTATTATGGCCAGTATTTATGTATTTTTGTTGTATGACTTTAGTAAATGGTAACTCTGATGTTTTATAGCTTTTGGAACCTATTTTCAAGGTGAAAGTAAAAGGGTATTACTATTGAGAGCAGAAAGATAAGTATGAAATTTGGTCATAGTTTAGTGGATAGTTCTAAAGTTTTCTTTGTATCAAACATTACAGGGGTTTTTGTGCTTGTTTTGCCTTGTAAATCTTCTAACTAATAGTATGTTTGACGTTGTACTGAAAGCTAATCTTATTTGTTGTACCTTTCAGAATTTTTAATTTCATGTTGGATGAGCTAGTGGTCTTTTTTTTTTTTTCTTTAAAAGCCATGTTACGTGTCACACATGTTGATAAAGTTGGCAGTTTTGCCAAAACATCTTTGAAAACAACTGTGTTTTCTGAAATTCTGTGTGGGAAGACAGAAATCTGCTGATGAGAGTAGCTTAAATTTTTTGTTTTTTTGTAGAATTTTCTTTTTAATTTTTTCCTGATGTATATTTATCTGACATGGCAGATCTGACAGTTACATCATTAAAGTCATAATTAGATTAAAAACTTAATTTCTAGCTTTTTGTGGTTAGAGCATATGTGACTTGTTAAGTTTAACTGGGTAACTACAGTAGTAGCATATTTGTGTTTGAATGTGCATTAAAAAGTTAAAAAATTCTATGCAATAAATCTTATTCATTCATATGTATAATATCAGAACTTTTTTGTTGTTGTTCAGAAAGGCCTATTATGCCTGGTAACAAAGGAAAGAGCTATCCACATATTCTCCCTGAAGTTTGTCACAGTAGAAAGCACTTCCTGAAATACTACTACACTTGTAAGAGTAATAATATGACTTATGGCTTGGCTCTGAGAGTAGCTCCTTTATAATTATGACAAGTAAAAGTACAGCCAAAGGTCACATTAAACACAAGTTTTCTTTCATACCTCATCCATTTTGTGGATAGCATGTGAAATGGTTTAGGTACCTGCATGATGTTTTAGCAGAGCAACCAAGGTTGTTCTTATGGAAGTGTTTCAAATATCTTTCCCCCTACCTCCCATGTGGTTTCAAAATTTGGCATAAATGTGTATTTGAATTCTGTACTGGTTAAGTAGAACCTTATTAAATTTAGAGTTTGCAAAATAAAACAGGGGACCTTGTTATACTTCAAGGATTTCTTAGGCCACTACATAATACCAACATGTAGGAATCTTTAATAATACCTATGCTGACTGAGTGCAAAATCTCGATATTGACCACCTCAGTATTGATATTGTTCACTGAAACAGTAAAAACCAAACAACATAGCGACAACAACAACAAAAAAATAAAATCACACAAGTTATATAAGCATAGCATGCTTATAAATGTACAACCTGTGATTAGATCCTATACTTGACTTTAATTTGGCTGTCTAAATAAAAGTTGGAGTATTAACAAAGTCATATAGGAAAACTTTCTATTGAAAATGATTAAGGCCTGGTGCTGTGGCTCATGCCTGTAATTCTAGTACTCTGGGAGGCTTGATCGCTTGATGTCAGGAGTTTGACACCAGCCTGAACAAAGAGAGAGACCCTGTCTCTACCAAAAATAGAAAAAAATTAGCCAGGTGTGGTAGTGCACACCTGTAGTCCCAGCTACTTGGAAGACTGAGGCAGAAGCATTGCTTGAGCCCAGAAGTTTGAGGTTGCTGTGAGCTATTAATATGATGACACCACTGTACTCTGCCTGGGGTGACAGAGCGAGAATCTGTCTCAAAAAAAAAGAATGATTAGAAGAGAATATACATTAGCAAATCTCTTTTAAGTCATCCTCAGTATACAGTACCAAAAAATATAGGCTGAAGAAACAACATTTAGAAGAGGATAAAATTGGTGACTTATAAATTTTAGTTTAACTGATAAAAGTGTTTCCTTCATTCTTTTTTTGAAATACTTTTTCCTATTGTTTCCTAGCATGCTTTTTCTTACTGTAAGACTTACAGAGTAATGGTTTTCAAACAAGGGTAGTAGTGCCACATAAGGGAATCTTGGAAATTTTTAGGGGGTGTTTTCACTTGTCACAGTGAGTGTGAGGGTGTTTTTGACATTTAATGGATGGGGATCAGGGATGCTAGGTATTCTACAATGCAGGGGACTACAAATTGTCCCAAGTACCTACCACACAACATCTGAATGTCTACTCATTAGACATGAATGTTAAACTCCATTCAAAGATAAATCAGTAATACTTCAGTGTATAATAATATCAACAAGTTTTTATAAAATGTTACATGAAGAATATCATAATTTAGGGGAAATCACTGTGGAGAAGAAACTTAAGTAATATAAATTATCTCAATATTATTGTGTAATTTACTTCACACATTTTTTCCACTTCCTGATTTATACCATGTCCAACTAGATATTTAGTTGAAAAGTTTTCAGTTCAGTAGTGCAGTTATTGGAAGATGAACAACACATTGCATATATGTAACAAGATATTTAAGACTTTTTTGGCTAAGCACGGTGGCTCATGCCTGTAATTCTAGCACTCTGGGAGGCCGAGGCTGGAGGATCACTTGAGGTCAGGAGTTCAAGACCAGCCTGAGCAAGAGCAAGACCCTGTCTCTACAAAAATTATTAGTAGAAAAATCAGATGGGCATGGTGACACATGCCTATAGTCTCAACTACTTGGGAGGCTGAGGCAGGAGGATCGCTTGAACCCAGGAGTTTAAGGCAGCAGTGAGCTATGGTAGTGCCACTGCACTCTAGCTGGGGTGACAAAAACCCCCAAAACCCAAAACCAATCAAACAAAAAGACTTCTGTTACCAACAAACTTAAATTTTAAATTATCTTATCTGTATCTCATTAAATTTTATTAACAAGAATTATTTAAAAATATTTGATGATTGCCATCCTAAATATGAAAATTTCATTTTTTTAGAATAATGATAATAAAGGCCTTGTTAAAATTACTGATGAAAATTACTTTTATATTGCATAGTTTTGGGTTTTATTCTGATACTGTCTCCAATAATGTATCCTACATTGTCTCCGTAACTTGTATTACATTTCTTACTCATTTCCTTCTCTATTTTCTATTTTAAGAGGGTATGGACTTCATTGCATTTTTAGGTACTAGAGACTTAATGTATACATGCCTTGGCAGTATGGTAGGATTTGTGGAATACATCGTAACCACACTGTCCCACATTTTAGCAATCTCCTCAGAGGTTGGATAGCTTTATTCTGTTCTTATTTGTGGATCCCAGTTCATCATTTGTTTCTTTAACTTCCTCATTATATGGAAATAGTTCCTAGGAAAGGTTGAAATGTCTTTATTTTACTCTCAGACTTGATTAATGGTTTGATTGGGTATAGAATTCTAGGCTAGATGATTTTTTTTTTTTTTTCAGGTATCGAAGGCTTTGTTTCACAGCATTCAGTGTTACTGAGAAGTCTGTGCCTACTTTTTTTTTTGCCACTTTATCTTCTTTTTCACAATATATGACCTATTTTTATCATTCTGGAAGCTTTTAGAATCTTCTTTATCTCTGAAATTTTATGATCATGTGTCTTGGAATGGGTTTATTCATTGTTTTTACTGGCTCTTCAGAGCCTTTTTCATTCCAAAAGCAAATGTCCTTCAGTTTGGGACATTATCTGAATTACTTTCTTCCCCTGATTTTTCCCCCCTTCTTTTTCCTTCAGTTCTCTTAGTTGGAGATTAACCACCAGGATAGTAGAAGTGGAATTTGTGAGGTTGAATCATTGCCTAACTGTGGGCAAAAGGTTTGCTTCTCCTCAGTGTCTTTTATGGTATGCTCTGTTATGAGTAACGTCTTTTGATAAGTTATTCATCTATTTACAAAAATTTGTGATGTCTTTCCTCTTTTTGTCACCACTTCCCCCTAATTTTGTCCTTGCGAAATACACCTTTTAAAAAATTATTAACTGCCATTTTAGTAGGGCTTTGGGAGGGAGGATAAATAAGCTCATGTGGTTAACCTGTGTTTGTTGAACCAGTCGTCTTGTGTACTGTTCACTCCTTACCTTTTTTCCTAGCTTACTCATCTTGCAAGATGCAGCTCTTGAAAGCCTTCCCTGATTCTTCCTGATACTTCCCTGAAAGTAACTTCACCTTACCTCCTACGTACCTTGTTACAGCACTTATTATGCTACGTAATAATTATTAGTTTATTGCTTATTATAAGGACAGGAATTGTCTTATTTTTACCAGTGTCCCTGTACAAAACATAGTCTTTCTTAAATGAATGAAAACAAGCAAAATGTAGAAGTGAGGTAGATAATAGTTTAGTCGGAAGGAGTGAAATTATTTCTTATTTTAATCCTGTTTCAATTAGTGTTTGATAGATTAAAAAAACTTAGTGTAGATTTATTCCTTTCAGTAAAATGTTGATATTGTCCTGGGGTAATCAAAGAAATGTCTTTATATTGAAGCTAAATTACAAAGTAGACATTAGAGTTGCAATGTAAAGGCGCATCTTTCTTGATGCATTTAATTAGGAGTTAAATTACAAATATTGGAAAAAAGATAACTAGTGGATAGTTTTATGTATTAAGAAAAGTACAACAAATTTATAGAAAAGGGGAAAGAATGGAGAAAAAGTCTGTCTTCTTCCATGTGCATAGCATTCCAGTCATTCCAAATAGTAAAATAAAAAATTCTAAGAAAACATGATCTTTTTGTTCTGTGAGAACTTGTCATATCCACGGACAAAAGGAAAACATCTGAATTAAGCACAAGGTTTTGTTAAAGATCTTTGTCACTCTCTTGAGTTGAAACTTCACCATCGTAATTATCCGTTGTCTAGTTTTGGAAGTTTTCCTTTGATCATAATATTTTGTTTTGTTGTATTGATTTTTAACTTTAATTGTAGGAAATATACTTGGTTTAATTTAAACTATTTTACTCATGACTTCAGCTTTTTCATGTAAGTTAAATAAATGAATCGGCAAATGTGTATTAAGTATATACAAGACCCTAATTGGTATGCAGAGAAGTTGAAGAGATACTCATTTTTGAGAAGTTAACTTCTCTTAAGAAGCTGTATGCATGCAAAGAGTGGGAGGTATAGCTGGGCAGGGTGCCTTGTGCCTGTAATCCCAGCTTCTTGAGAGGTTGAGGTGGGAGGATAGCTTGAGCCCAGGAGTTCGAGGCTGCAGTGTATAAGATTCAGTAGGACAAGAAATGTCTCAAAATTGTATATGATTTATTACTGATGAATGGCCCAGATGGGGTTTATGGTAGTTTAGCTATCTTTAGTGTTAATTGAATGTTCACATCTTCTTAAGTCATATCTTAAGCATGATATATATACAGAAGCAGTAAGCATTGATAATTTAAAGTTATTTAACCGTGTTCTAAATTTTATTTTTAATATTTATCTCTCTTTTTAGACATAGACCCAGTATCTATGAGGCCTGGTCATTTTTATGCTTGAGTCTGCTTACTTATTAGAAATGTTCTTGAAATTGCATTGAATTACTTTTGGTATGTTGCATTTTTTACTTATTCATGTACATACTATTATAATGTTTTCATAAAATCATTCAAGTTTTAAAAATTATAGAGATTTTACACGAGAACCATTTGGTAATGATTTTTTGCTGCATAATAATATTTTGCTGCGTAAAGCATAGTTTGAATTCTTTGTTCTATGCCCATGTATTTTCATTTAAATTCAACATTCATATTTTTTCAAGAGTAGTTTCAGGATAAAGTTAGATATATACTATATTTTTTATTCAAATTAACTCATTTTTCCTGAGACCATGTATTTCATTTAGAGTTTATTAAAATATTTTCTTGAGTGTACCACTTACACCATCTCCATCACACCATTACCGTCCCACCCCCATCTTCAATGTCCTTTATTTTATACCCTACTTTCTATATTAGGTTACATTGAACCCAGTGTACACAGAAAACTTTATGAAAAGCTCAAATCAAGTGCAGGAAGGTCTTATGGAGAAAAAAGTATAATTATGTTATTGTATAAACTTTTAAAATGTTGTCTAGGAAGCTGAAACTGCTTAACAGATGTGATTGCTTCATTGTTTCAAATTTATGCCAATCAGAGTTGATAGGATTTGATCACACTCTAGTAGATTTATGAGATAAATTACAATACTGCATGACACACTTCAGATACAAAAACATCAATATAAGTTGAATATGATTTCTTGTTTAAGCTAACAAGCCAGTAATTCTTTAAATCAAATAGTTGCTACTTTGAGAGAATAGTTATTAGTTTTTGTGGAAATTAACAGTATCTTTCATATTTTCTTCAGGGTGACAAAAAGTATATTAAACTTTTGTTTTTGTGTACAAATGTAATTGTAAAGGGGAGACATCTTGTTTCTATGTAGTTATAGATGGCCTGTCAAATTTCCAAAGACCTATAATGAAATGGGGTTGAACTTAAAGGAAGTTTCACTGCAGAAAAGTATAATACATGATGAGAAAAACCTGTCCTTGTGGTACTGAATTTCTTTAAGTTTTCATTAGATATGTCCAAAGTCTTACTAGGATTTTTTTTTTAAACAAATAGAAGTTTAATACCTCACAACAAAGAAAATGGAAAAGAACATACTAATTTAAGTGACAGGTTCCCCTAGGGAAGTTAGAGCTGAGATATTGGGAGGCAGGCTCTTCATTCACCCTGTTTGTTCTCAGCAAATGATAGAACCATTTTTTTAAAAACCCCTGATGAGAATGTTTTTAATTTTGTTCAGGAGGCCTACATGGTAGAATCCTTCAGTTCAATTTTGAAATAAAAGCATGGGATCTCCTGAGAACTTGATTTGAAATTATTACTAAATCAAATAGTTTGTGGAAAGAAGATAGAATTTTTAATTTGATTGAAATTTTTAATTTTTAGAATATGGGGACAAGCCAAACCAATGATTTTTAAGAAGGTAGACCCTCATATTTCAGGTGAGGATGTTGTAAAATCTTTTTAATTTTTTCAGAAGAAAATTATTTAAGTCATGTCTTCGATTTTTAAAATTTTAGAAAGTACACAGATAGTGGAGCAGGCAGTGTTGTATTTACCACCCAGAATTAGTATTTTTAAAGTCCTTCCTTTCCCAGAGATAGCCACCAGACTGAAATTGGTTTATCTCTTTCCTTCCTTTAATATTACTACATTTATGTGCCCATTTACATTGTATTCTTAAAGTTTACCTAACTGAACTATTCGATTAGTCTTTATGCAGTTAGGTTTTTTTTTTTTTTTTAATTTTCCTTTTAACCCAACATTATTCCTGAACTATTACTTGCTACTCTTTGTATACTTGGTTGATTCACTTTAACTGTTCTGTAATATTTCATGATAGGACAACTTCAGTACCACAGTTTGTCTATCTGATTCTCTTTTGACAGACATTTAAGGGTCAGGATACTTTGTATAGACCTTTTCCACAGATATTCATGGGGCCCTGCCGGGCTCAGTGTTTTCAGCACACTGGACAAGCTGCCATCAACTCTTACAGTGTTGTATCCAGGTTCTGGCATTAGGTAGCATTATTAGGCAATTTGGTGTCAATAGAGCAGTGAGTTGCTTTCTCTTGCTGAATTTCCTGTTCTTACAAACCAATCCACTGTTTCCATTCATGGCAAAGAAGCCTGTAGACAACCTTGCCATGCTTTTAAAAAAAATGTCCTCCCAATTCTCCTTCCCTCCCAGTATAAAAAATATATAAAATCTCTATATTTTGTGTGTATTTGAAAAAGATGCCTTTTAAATATATATATATATATTTTTTTTTTCCAAGTTTTTGCATTTTGTTTTATTTTAACCTGTGGGTGGTGGCTAGGACCTATGCTATTTGGGGTTTATTTTGCCACAGCAACATGTGTGCTGGGTCTGTGCATAAATAAGACACGGTTTTGCTTAATATGAATGATACGATTCTGTGCCCACATAGTGATATAATTCTTTCAGTTAATAACAGTGAAATATTGATTAGTAAAAAGATGCACTCTTACTTTGTGGACATTTTGGAATTTTTTAAGATTATTTAAAAATTTTATAAGCTAAATTGTATTCTTTAAGTTCAAATTTATATTATAATTGTCATTAATCTAGCTAATTTAATTTTAATGCAGTTTACATTTTTGAAGAAATCATGTTTGTAGACATCATATACTTAAAAGTATATTTAAACTTCTGTTACACACTTAGGATTTGTATTGTCGTGCTCTCTCAAACTATTAAAGAGAAAGCTGTCAATTTAGGAAATTTTTTGACTATGTGCCCAGTAGCTTGAAGCTGCCTTTTAGAATGCCAAATATTAGACAATTAATGTCATTAACCCTTTCACTGAAAGTATTTCTTCTTGAAATAAAAAAAGATTAAGTGAATTGCTACGTCTGGATCATTTCTTGTATATCAGTAGTTTTAGAAAGCTGAAAAATATGTATGCTGTGCAGTAAACAGATGCTGCTCTAACAATGCAATACATTATGTACCAAAAATGATCTCTGTTTTAATCATAGATGCTGATTTTAATGAGACAAGACTAGCTTACATCAAAAATGGATTTAGGATGTGATTTTCTTTTGCTTTCTGTGTGTTTTTTCTACATAATTAATAGAGATACCTTTTAATATCATCGTCAGATTTTGGGGGAAGTTTTTATTTCTTTGATTTTTACATTTATTTCTGAATTCACAAGAGTTTGCGATTTAAACCCATTCAAAATAATTATTAAAATATTTCAAAGAATATGCCTTGTCTTGTTCTGTATTAAGTCTGCTTTGCATGAAAAAAATTCCTGTATGTTTTAAAGTTTGTACCCTTTTTTGGGTGGGGACTAAATGTTTTCTGTAATTTGTGGGAGAGTTTTGGGGGAGATAGTCAATGAATTGGTTACTGTAAGATGGTGGTGCTTGAGATTTAAAGTCTCTCTCATGCAGTGTGCTTAGGTTGCCCCTTTGGTTTGCTGTCCACAGAGTCACTGGAATCTTCCCTCATCTATAAGAGAAGCACTTTGCTAGGCTTTGCTTTTGTTTCCTGTTCACTTAATTTATTCCATGAACACCCTCAAACTTGACTGCAGTCGCTGACTTTGAGCCCTTAACTTCTTCTGCATCTGGATTGTACTTCTTGTTTGACAAATTTGCCTTTACATATGGTCAGATAATTGTATATTTGGAAAAATATTCCTATTGTGTTTTACTCCACCCAACCTAGCAGAGTTAAATGTAGTTTGGATGCATAGGGAAGAATTAATGATTGGAAGATACAGAGTTGGTAAATTATTTATTCTGGCCCTGAGGAAGCTGAAAAGCTGAGTGAAAGACTAATAAATCATTTGTGGTAGTGCTGGTTGTCACTTCCAATTATTTTAGACGGTTTTGTGATAAACTGCAGCACCTGCTAGATATCTGTGCACCCTCCCTTGATGCTGGTGGTGCAGCTTGTTTAGTCGATTATCAAAGGCAAGTTTGTGTAAAGTTTATTTAGGTTGGAAAGGAAATTACTCTTTTTAAGTCAATTTTGTTGCTTTTTCTCATTGTTTGAGTGCTGTGAAAGGATTTCTGTGACATGGCCTGCAATCTGGAATATGCTGCTATTTTAGCCAGGAGAGACTGTCTTTATCTTTTGTTAAATTAAATACTTGAAGAATTGAGCTTCTTTATTATTCCCAGACTAATTAAAAACGACTTCAGCTGAGATGATAAAGATCAAATCATCTTTTTGGTACCTTTTGATAGAGAACCACTGTTGCTGCTAGACCAGACTTTTTTCTTCATTTGTTTTTGATGGCTGAGGTTTTGGAACTAGTGGCCCTAAAAGGTAGTGAGGTCTCTTTTTGCATGGGTCCTAGCCTCAGCTGCTAAGATTCTTGGAGAGGCAGAAAAGAATTGGAAAGAAAGCATAGCCTAGACTGGTCTGGTTTTAGTGGTCTTGAAACAAGGCTACTTTAAAACTCTTGGGAAATAAATTAAGAACATCATATAATGTACATACTTTATGCTTGGAATTAGCTCTTTTGCTTCCGTTAGAGTTTAATAATTATTTGTATTCAAACCCAGAACATTAGGTTTATTTCTGTATGTTCAGAGTGACTTTGTTTCTACTGAGATTTTCAACTTTAACATAAAAATATGGGAGGAATCTTAAGATTCTATACAAGGAAATAATCTTGATAAGCATTCTTGTATTCACTCAGTTGCATTTTCACTCACTGACTTGCTTCTCCTCATCAAACATTTATTAAAGCTCATGTGTGCCAGTCCTCTGGGAACAGCTACTACTGCTACTGTTAGTAATAACAACTCTTCTTTTAGATGTTAGTATGTGCCATGTACTCTTTCCTCTAAGCATTTTACATGTATTAACTTATTTTAATACAACGATTGTATTCAGGTTATTTATTGTTTGTATTCTTATTTTACAAAGGAGCTTTATGGAGTAATAAGGCAATAGTGATTTAGTTTTTTGAAGAGTCTATAGAAGGAGGGAAATTTTTATCTTTATGGTAAATCTTAGTTAATGGGGTTTAGGAATTTCAATTCAAGTAATAGTGTAATAATAACTATCATTTACTGAACATTTAATTTTATTTTTGGTATATATATATATTATTTCACTTTTAACCTCTGGAAAAAATGATTATTTTCTTTATCATGATGGGGAAATTGAATCTTAAAGAAATCAAACTACTTGCCCTGGGTTATGCAGCTTGGAGGGGGTGGAGCTGGGATTTGAATCAAGACCTGACTGCCTATACACTTTAATTAGGGATTACAAACCCTAGTCCTGATGGACTTGGTAAGCCACAGAAAGCGGGGAGAAGAGTTAGTGGGAAGCTGGGCAACTGGAGAGCTTTGCCAGAAGTGGCCCAGAATTGTGAATCTAGTGATACTTTTTTTTTTTTTGAGAGAAGTTAAAAATCTAGATTTTTATGTGAAATGTCCACTTTTTAAAATCTTGGCTATTTATTCAGGATGAATTGTTTGCCCACTGCATGTGGCCCGTGGATGCCAGTTTGAAACCTCTGCATATTGCCTTTGGTAGAATTTGTATTGACCAGGAGATTTCTCTTCTAATTTTATCAGATTGAAAACTAGTAAAAGCCTGTAAAATCAAACAGTAGAAAAAAATCAAACTAGAATTTTAAAAATTTAGGCAGGTATTAAGTTATGTAAACGTTTATTGAAATACTCTCTCTCTCCCTTCCCTCTCCCACCCTGTGCCTCTAATGCCTTTTATTTCCTCCTTTCCCTGCTCATACACATTTCTTTCCTGTGCTCTGAATCATGTGGGAGATTTAAGATACATGTAGCTTTTTTAGTGAAATGCCTTTCTCAGATTATAGGTAGAAATAAATCATATGTAGAATGTTGTTACTTTTAATAGAATATAACACAATTAGTCAAAGATCAAGGTTTTAGTGAATGGGCAACTATTTAAAAGTCAATTGTTTGTGGTTTTATTAATTGCTTTTATCATACTTAAAATACAAATAAAATATTCCTAGAGATAGCTTCGGTGTTATTTCGTAAGTGTTTGAAAAAATTCACACCGATCAGTTATTAAAAGGGTTTTTCAGGACAGACAGGCACTGTGGTTCATGCCTGTAATCTGAGTACTTTGGGAAGCTGAGGTGGGAGGATCACTTGAGTTCAGGAGTTTGAGATTAGCCTGGGCAATGTAGTAGGACCCTGTCTCTATAAAAAATTTTAAAAAATTACCTGGGTGTGGTGGCACATGTTTATTGTCTTAACTACTAAGGAGGCTGAGGTGGGAAGGATCACTTGAGCCAGGCATTTGAGGGCGAAATGAGCTACAATTGTCCCACTGCACTACAACCTGGGCAATAAAGCAAGACCCTATCTCTAGGAAAAACAAAGGGTGGGGGTGTTGTTCCATAAACCTAGGTGAAAAACCTAACCTAATAATTATTAGTTATAAACTTAACTATTTTGGAATTATTCCAAATAATTTTTCTTAATGAATTTTCAGATCCTACCTCATAACTCAAATCATTTCACTCAAAATCAATGATTCTTTTAACAAAAAGGTCTTAATAAATTATGAATTCTTTAGTGTGTCTTTATATTTAATATAGAAATTAAATACTTGTTACTGACTTAATTTTTCTATTATAAGTTAGAGGTTTTTGACCTATAGCATTTCGTTTAATAGTATTCATTTGGTCAAAGTATGGCTTTAAGAATTAATAGAAAAATCTTTTACTATGTCTTATAAGAATAATATATTCTTTATAGAAAAACATTTTAAAATTATAAATAGAGTAAAAAATAAACACACATGATTCTACCACACAGAAACAACCAGCAAATAATCCCTTTCTTCTTTTGAGTTTTTTTCTTTTTCACTTTGACTGCTTAGTGTTTTATATTTGTCTCTCCTGTGATAATACTCATAGTGTAGTAGGTTTGCTTTTAAAAGACATCATAATATTTAACAAAGTTCAAATGCATCTCCTTCTTAAAAGTTTTCATCCACTAATTTCTCCCTTCTTAAGTTCCATGTATCTATAACTGTACCTCTACTGTAATACTTTATAGCTACTTATATACATCTTAACCTCAGCTTCTTGAGGGTAAGCACTGTCTTGTATTCATTTTTATGTTTTTGTAACATTCACTGACTGCTGAGTGAATAAATGAAAGTAGATCTTAAGTTTGTCTCCTGCATCTACCACTTGAAATACCAAAATAGAGCAAATACATCAATATACTTACTATTTTAATGGGTTATATAGGTAAGGATTTTGTGGAAATGTGATTATACTAAGAAATCACTGAAGTTTATGGAGCTAACAATGCTTCCTAGATGGAAGGATGTACTTGGTCCCCTATATCATAAGTAAGTAATGAAGATTTGTTATGTTCAGATTTTTCAGGTCTAATTTGAAGGGTGAATTTCGGTAAATAAGTATGTATATACAATATTTCGGTTTTAAAACACTGAAAAGAACTAGTGAATTATTGGGAGGTTTATAATTAAGTAGAGCCTAGGAAATCTGAAGTAGAAAAATTTAGAAATGGTGGATTTAGTATGTTACTCTGTAGATAAATGATAATTTAGAATGCTGGAGGTGGATGGGTTAGTAGGAAACTGAAGTTTGGGGAGACAAATAATTGGAACAAGGTCATAAGACTACAGTGTACCTAATGCTAATTACTGATGTGTGCTCAATAAATATTTTTTATGAGTAAATGAAATGCCTTATGTTTAGGCAGTTGTTGAAAATTTTATCATGTATAGTTTAGTAAAGTTATTACAAAAGAAATCATCATGAATGTCCATATTAGAAAACAGAATTTTTGCATTCCTTAAAATTATTTATACTTTGAAGAGAAGAACTTAGAAGACATACTTTTAAAAAACATGACAATGTAAGGAAGGATAAAATAGAATGGCTTCTGTTTAGCTTTGTTTCTAGCAGCACTTTGACTATATAATTGGAAGGTATCTTTGCATAAGCTTTATGGAAACTTTTTAGGTTGGAAGAGGATTTCAGCTGGAGTGTCTAAAGGGTCACACACAAAAAACCCTCTATATTAAAATAAAATGTGTCCAAGTTTTAAAGAAAAGATCTCAGAGTTTGCAGATGATCCTAAAATTGGAGCTAGGGGAAATAATGAAGAACAATGCAATCAGATTCAAAAAGATTTGGATTGTTTAGGTGATTGGGCCAGCAGATGGCAAATGCAGTTCAGTGTAGACAAATGTAAAATAATTATCTTAGGAACAAAGAACCAATCATACAGCACACTGATCAGGAAAAAATTTGTGAGTTATTGTAGGAAAACCATTGAAACAGTTAACCCGGTGCACAGCTGCAGCAAAAAAGGCAAGCAAGAAACCAAATTAGCAGACGGATAGAATATAAAGCAAGAGGCAATACTTATAGTGTGCTAAGAAACTTGCTAGACCTCATTCAAATTACTCACTCTACTATTGGTTGATAAAACTACTTTAGGAAGAGTAAATTTTTGCCTTGGAGATAGACTGGAAATTGTACCAAGCAAATCTAATAAATCACATTAAAAAGATTTGAACTAATTTTTATGAACTTTCAATTTACAAACTTTTATTGATATGAGCAAGACACAGAGTCAAAGTGAAGGTACTTAAGGTCTATCCACTACCAAAAGTTGGGCTTAGTAGAGGACATGTATGGTTTCCATTGCCTAGGACCTTAGCAAACCCCGCTTCTAGTTCGGTAAGAAGTTGCCTCTAACCTTTCAAGGTTGAAGAAGCCTAAAGGCTGGCACGGGTCCTTCTGTAGCTTGAGAGTTGCACGTTGGCTGCTAGAGAGACCATGGATATGAGACCTAAGAGCTGTTATTGAGGTGTTCCTTCCTGGCCTGTGACTCTTGATGCAACAACATAAGTTGAAGGCTTTTTTTCTAGGCTTTGGAAGCAGAAATTCTGTGGTTTGCCTTCCCTGGTTCTTGTCCAAGCCTGATTCTCCAACCTTGTCTCAATTTTTTGAGCTACCCTGTACTCATCCACTTTATTCCTTTTTAAACTTAGATTAACTGGAATATGTCTTTTGTTTATAACCAATAGCCTTAACTGTTACAGTGGTAATGTTGTGTTACTTTTGCCTTGGCCATTGCATTTTTTTTGTTTGTTTTTGCTCTATAATTTGTTCACTTTGTTTGGAGTGGTTTTATTGTAAATCATTTTTTGGATGAGGAGAAGAAAGTTAAAATGCAGTGCTCTCTCTTTCCCTCTACTTTTCTCCTTCTCTTTCCTTCTCTTCTCCCTCTCTCTCCTCCCCATCAGAGTTGAAAAGAAGCAAGAAGAATTTGTATGAATACCATCAGCATCTGTAATTCTTATGTAAATTTAACTTTATCCATGCAATTAAATCGTGTCACTGTGAAAAATGGCCTTTGGTATCTAGCTTGTTTATAAGGGGAGTATTTACATTTTAAAATAAATTTTACTTGGTATTTCTAAAAATCATTTTCTCATTTTATCTTGGAGGAAACTTAAGTTCACCAATTTGCCGGATTTTCATAGAGTCACATGAGTAATAATAATAGGTGGTAGAATCAGGAATATTCTCCTATGGTTTCTGATTCCTTCATCATTGATTAATGAATATTTGTTAGATTTTTTGAAGAATAACACTTGCGAATTAGTAATTGTAAATTATATTTTACAATTTGAGTTGATTTGTTAATATTTAGAATCGATGTTTTTATCACACAAGCAGTGATGAGATTTTCTATTTATCACGTCTTATTGACTTATAATTTAGTTATATTGTTAGTCCAGTATATAGATGCTTGAGGCACAGGCACATACAAGAGTAAAGTGGGAAGAAAAAAAGTTATTTTGGGGAGTGTGTGCATGGTTATTCCTTGGAGAGATTTTGAAATAATCGAGATTTTGTCTTTGTGACCCTTTCATTATTCTTAAAAGTGAAATGGAACCTTCCCATCAGAAAGATGTCCTTGAGGCCATTACTCTCACCACCTGTAGGTTGCCAGAGCTGTTATCCTACTGTAAGACTTATATGTATCATGGCATGCAAAGTAGGTGTTCCATGATTCAAATTTCATACCTCCCTCCCCCTCTGCCCCATAGAATAGATTATGAGCAGTATTAGGAGGGAAAGTTGTGTGACTGAACTATTTGAAATATCTTAATACCTGATGGCCTTTTACTTTCTTATAGATTACTCTTTTATGAAGAGAACACTTGTGAACTGAAATGATTCTTTGAAATTTTGGTTAGTATGGCTCAGTGAAGGTAAAAAGTTCATGTAGCATTCAGGGAAATGTCTTTGGTCCTGTTGCACAGTTAGGAACTGCCTGTATCATATACCTTCATAATAAAGAAAAATCAGTATACTTGGGAAATTAATTATTTTAAGTGTATGTTGAAGTTTTCCATTCTAACCTTTAAATTATTTAAAATGTTTGTAAGATGGAATGAGTACTGTATTTTTTCTGCGCTGTGTACATATGTGGAAAGAGATGTATGGTACATAGGGCTGAATACTAAGTGGATGATTATATCCTGCATTTGGTATGCCAGATTGCTGAAGACTAACCTGCATGTCTGCAAGGTAGCATAGTCGTCCTTTTAGGAGTAGAATCAAGACCTAATAAGCCAACTTCCTTGTCCTCCGAGGAGGAATTTGTTTTACTTTCTGTGTCTGCATTGCAGGATACTCAATGGCAAACAAGATCTGCAATTTGCCATTTCTTTTACCACTTGACATTGAGTTGCACTGGCTGCTCCTGATGCTCTCACTACATCACATGGGGACCTGCTACTTTTGGCTGTTTCTGGTCAGTTCCTGGATAAAAAAGCAGGCCTTTTATTAATCATGCCTTCACTTCCACAGAGTGTTCATAGGGTAGCAGTATTAATATAATTTAAAAAGAAAAGGTCTTTGCTGATTTTGTAGGAGAAAAGTAGTATCTTGTTTTGATATACCCTTCTAAATGCTATTGATCATTTGTATTTATTTTATAATTTTCCTCTTAATGTTGCTTACCTGTATTTTTCTCATATTTATTTAAGTACTAAGTTATATATTATGAAGATTAGCCCTTTTTGGCATGTTGCCAGTATTTTTTTCTGTTTGTATATTGATTTTTTTTTTTAACTAATGAGTTGTGGAATTTTGTTTTATCTGTTTGTTTTTTGTTTTATTTTGTGCCATATATCCATTTTTAATTTTTATGTAATCAAATATGTATTGCTCTACATAAAATTTTTTATCTTTAATATTTAAAATTAAAAATATACATAAAATTTTAATTGATCTATGATTTTTAAATATTAGTTTTTGGGCACATGTTCTTTATTTTCTATGTATCGGCTTTGTAGACCTCGATGTGCGTACAGACCACAATCATGAATGCAAAGGAAGGAACGCTGGAATTGTTTCCAGCTGACTCTGACCTTGAGTCTCAGCATCTACATCTGTGAAATGAAGATACTGGTCTGGTTCAGTGTTGTTCATTCATTTTCTTGTCCATGAACCACAGTAAGAAACAATATTTAAATCATCCTAGGACACATACACACGAAGAGACACACATATGTGTATATACATGTACACAGTATGTGTGTTCTGCTTTTTGTGTGTCATACCATATCATGCCATGCAATGCCAGATCATTAAAAAAATAAAAACCTACTGTATGCAACTCACTGAATTGCTTTCATTACCTACTAAAGGATGTTATAGTTTGAGAAACCTCTGGTCTAGTAGATCTTTAATTGGACACTGAGATGCTGACCAGATAACAGATGCAAATAACTTACCACGTTAGCTAATTAGAGGGCCTGGATCCTATCTAAAAGGATTCAAATTAAAATAAAGTAAAACACAACACCTTGTTAGATCAACAAACATTTTCAGGTGGAATTGAGCCTTCTCATTTGGGCCCCTAACTTAGTCTAGAGAAAAAAAAAAAAAAAGACATAAAATATAAGCTCATTCCTTATATTTATATGTATTTATAGCTCTGACAAATTGCTATAAAATGTTTTAAACAAACAGTTCACTCTCAGGCTATGGAACCAGACCATACTTTGACTAGCATCCTTGATCTTTTCAGGTACCTTCCTGTACTCATTTGGCTCTATGATGACTTCTGGCCATGAAATTAGGAGATAAAATGGCCTCACTCACTTTTTCTGATTTGATGAGAAATGATGCCTGTGATAGGATCTAGAAGAAAAATATGAAAGAGATTATTCTCGGTATCTGAGTTACTCTGGAGGCTAATTATAGGGGAAAGTGAACTTTGTTCTTCCATGTGAAGCTAAGGTAATTATGCAAGATCCCAACAATTGTGTCCAAAAGCAAAGGAAGATGCTGATGAATAACCAGTGAAAAATCATATAGGAAAAGTCTAGTATCATTGAAAGAATACACAGCAGTTGGATACCTATAGAATCTTATGTATCTGTGTATGCACACAAAATTATTTTTATGACTTGATTTTCTGGTTTTGGAGACAAGACTATATATACCTCCAAGAGAGATTCTGTGATATATAATCATTAAGGCTCACTTTGATGACTTGGGTAATTGTAAATAGAACCATGGAGCCATTAGGCTCCAGATGGGACTTTAATCTGGCTTCTGATTGAGCGGAGTGTCCTTGTAGAGTCTCTAAGCATCTGTTTTGGAAATGTATATGACATTATTCAAAATTTGTACAAATTAACCCACCCTTGGGTTATAATTCAATTTTCCTTTATTGAGAAATGTATTTGTAAACAGTTTTATGCAATCTAGTGAAACTAGCCTATGCCCATTATTTATTTGTTTATTAAGTGGTCATTTAGATTTTCGTGATTGAACTCTTAATGGATTTAAGAAAACTTAACATTAGTCTTCTAAAGATTGTAATTAGTTTATAAAATGTCAAGAGTTGTTTCCTAGTTTTAATTTTTTTATTTTTTTTTATTATTTTTTTGGTGGGGACAGAGTCTCACTCTGTTGCTGAGGCTAGAGTGCCGTGGCGTCAGCCTAGCTCACAGCAACCTCAAACTCCTGGGCTCAAGTGATCCTCCTGCCTCAGCCTCCCGAGTAGCTGGGACTCTATAGGCATGCGCCACCATGCCTGCCTAATTTTTTCTCTATATTTTTAGTTGTCCAGCTAATTTCTTTCTATTTTTTTTTAGTAGAGACGAGGTCTTGCGCTTGGTCAGGCTGATCTGGAACTCCTGAGCTCAAACGATCCGCCCGCCTCAGCCTCCCAGAGTGCTATGATTACTGCCGTGAGCCACCACGCCCGGCCATTTCCTAGTTTTAAATAGTTTTCACATAGGTACTTATTTGTGAGAGACTCTTTAAAAATACTTAAAGTTATAGTGGTTTCACTTTTGAGTAACAGAAACCTCCGAATAATCTGCCTTATTCTAGAATGAAGTTTGTTTTTTCCCATAATGGAAACTTCATGGGTAGGGGAGGCTGTGGGGCTTGATCTCCAAACACTGTAGGTAGGAATAAGGTACCAGCTTGGTTTGTCTTTTCTTCATTTGTCTTCAGGCTTGTTTCTTTCATGTTCACAGGTTGGCTACCATCAGCAGCTGGAGTAACAAACATCCTTTAGTTCCAGCAAAGAAAAAAGAATTTTTCTCTTCATCATAGGTTAAAAATTCTTTCCTTCAGTTTTATTGGCCCCATTTAGATCACATGTCCACCTCTGAACCAGTAGCAATCACCATGTACTGTTTGGTTTAATTAAGTCTGGGTTACTGAACAAATTGCTGGCAGGAAGTATGGTATTACAGAGTTTGGTGATTCAGGATCTATCCCTGAAGCTGAGTGGAGTCTATGGAGGTCAACCTCTCCTGAGTCATGGGAAGGGAAAGACAAAAATGGCTAATGGGTCTGCAAATGAATGGAATATCTACTGTGAGCATTACAAAAGTTCTAATTAAGTCCTTGATCAAGGTTTTAGTTTCTTTCTCTCCTTGCATTTTTTTATTAGGAATATGGCTTTTAATTAATTATTCTCCTATTTACAGACGACAGAAATTAAAATTATATTGTAGAAAGAAATAGGGGTCGGGGAAGATGGCCGATTAGGGGTGACCTCCTGGCTCTCTGCTCCCAGAGTGGGAGGTGAAAAACGTGGACACCCACACGCGAGTGAGGCGCTCCCCTGCAGGATTGGCTTTGTGAATCTACAGAGAGGCAGCGAGGGACAGGCAGTCCCGCGGATAGAGTCAGGCAGGGAAGTGCCGGAGGTCGGTGCGAGGTGGTGGCGCAGACCGACAGGTGGTGGGGAGCCGAGACAGGAGCGGGGTCCATTTCAAACGCAGTGGAGCGCGGCGCTGGGTCGGCATCGGAGGGGAGGGACCGGCCCGAGCGCACGCTCCCCGGATCAGACGCTGCGCCGGAGTCCACAGGGGAGAGTTTGGAGGCAGCTTCTTGCCACAGGAAACCGCCGGGACTGGATTGGGGGAGGGGAACTCCATAAAAGAGGCTGTACCCTTGGAAATCACTGAACAGTTCCATGGGTGCTGGGAGGGACACAGCACAGAGGCGCCGTGGGCAGGGCGCGCGGCGGGCCGGCAGGCGGCCCTGGGGCGCACCTCTGGGAATAGGCAATGGTGGACCCCGGCTCCGGATGCCCTCCCGGTGCAGTCGGCTTCAGCGCTGACTAGCAGGGCGTGGGCAGCTGCAATTCGGGGACCCCAAAGCCTGCGACCGCGGGGACTTGTTGCTCGGGCGTCCGCCTGAGTCATAGCCACTGCCTCTGCGGCAGAGATGGTCGCGCCCTGCGAGGAGAGGCGCGTGCAGCCACTTTTTCTCCCAAATCTGCGGAGTCTGTCGCATCCGCAGACTCAAGCCCCGCCTCCGAAAGAGCAGAAAAGAGAGAAAGAGCGATATTGCTGCCGAGTTTCCAGGCGGTCTCCGGTGGCCCTGTTCCACTCAGTCACTGGCGCTGTCCACAAAATGATGGAGAACTGAGAGTGGACTGAGAGAGACTGCTTATAGAACTGTGATCCGGGACACATAAGTCCCACTCTGCCCGGCGATTGAACCTCCGTCCCAACACACCGCGCTAAAGGGCCGGCCTCTGCCACTAGGCGGAGTAAAGGGGCCATTTTTTTTTTTTTCTCTTTTAAATTTTTTTGTATAGTAGTGATCTGAGACGACATAACCAGCCCCTCCGCCAGGCGACTCGACCCCTACCCACACATCATGCCAAAGGACCTGCCTCTGCCTCCAGGCAGAGTAAAGGGGTCGTTTTTTGTGTGGGGTTTTTTTTTTTCTTCTTTTCCTCTTCTTTTCCCTTTTTTTCTTTTCTTTTTCTTCTTTCTTCTTTTTCTTCTTTTTCTTTTCTTTTTTCTTTTTCTCTTTTTTCTTTTTCTTTTCGTTCCCTCTTCCTTTTTTTCCTTTTTTTTCTTTTCCCTTCTGTATATACATATTTCTCTTAATTCTTGCTCTTTATCGTTTCTTGTGTATATATATATATATTTTTTTTTTCTTCTTTCCTTCTCTTTCCCTTCTTCCTCCTCTTTGCTCTCTTTCTGCGAGTGTGTATGTGTGTGGGTGTGTGTCTGTAGCCCACAACTGCAGGAGCCCGATTGTTGAATCTCCACAGCGGGGCTGTTTTGCACCAAGGAGACAGCGCGCACCCTTGAGAGTGTCTAGTGACCAAGGAGGCCGCTCTTGAAGCTGAGACACACGCTCACCTCTCTGCTGTGACTTGGTGGCCGGAGCTGCCGGCCAAACGGACAGATTCCACTGCAGGAAGGGCCGAGTAGAGAGTGAAGGAGGCTGTTTTCCCAGCGGGGTCCTGTAGCCTCATTTTCGAGGTGACTTGGCGATCAGCGCCTCCTCCCCAGGAATTAGTTCCCCACCCTTGGCAGTGCGGAGGAACAAGGGAAGCTGTTCTCTGGACTGTGACCCTGTGGGGGAGGTGGATGACCCTTGACTAAGATCTGACCACTGATATTGCGTGCTAAAGGGACTGACCCCACATCCGCTGGGGTGGAATAGCAGGACAGGCTGCTTTCGGGTCTGGGTCCCTCAGGGGGCTTAGGCCGGGCTTCTCTAGCATCCCTGAAGTGTGTACTTCTTTCCAGCTAGTCAACCCTGCCCTTGAAGGGGCGGAATAATAAGGATCGCCACTTCCCAAGCTGAGACGGCAGGTAGCCCCAGCAAGCACCCTTCCCTCAGTCTGGGGGGTTATCTGCCCCTCTGGCAAGTGAAAACCTGCCCTCGGAGGAGGAAAGAAACGAGAGAAGACGTTTTTCAGGCTGGGCCTTGTGACAGTCTCAGCCAACACCCCTCCCACAGCCCTCCAGGACAGAGCCCGCCCCTGAAGGTAGGGAGATAGAAGAAAAAATACTTTCCCCATAGGACTAGCCTGACTCTGTATGACCTTGGATCTAAGCAAAAGGAGACAGCGTGTTGGTGCAATACAGCTGATCAGTTTTGAACACCTGACAAGAACATAACACAAAAGCTTGCATTTGGTGCCCAGGCTGTAGTCATCTTAGGGGCTACTGGTTTGGAAAGGAAAATCTCGACTAAAGTCCACAGCAGTTGCACCAGCTGGCATACTCATTAGGAATTCCTCCACAAGAGAGCCTAATAAGCCCTGAATAACATACTAGCAGCTCTCTCCTAGCTACAGATCAAGCGATTCCTGAAGTATACTGCCTCAGGCACGCTGATTCCTGCTGCTCTTCTCACCACATCTTAAGTGGTAACAAGGCTTAAGTAGCCCTTGGGAGAGGCATAACATTTCCCAAAGACTCAGGCTTTTGTATGTCCCATCTGGGATTTTAGAGTTCAATTCAAAGGCTCTGGAATACCTTGACAACTGACCCCTTCACGCAAAATTCAAGCAACAAAAGAGAGAGCAACCTCATAACTTAACCCAGCGCCTTCCACCTCAATCAAGTAGTAGATAGCGGAGTCACACACTCAAAAATGACCCAACTCCTGGAAAGCTAAGCAAGGAAAAGAAACCCACTAAT
>NW_012136080.1:4870384-4887626 GCF_000956105.1 Propithecus coquereli
TTAAATAAATGTTAGTCATATTTTCTCAGAAAACTGTCAGACATCATTACTGCTATTTGTCCCTTCCCCAGAAGAAGGCAATAGAGTTCTGCCAGCCCACAATGATCAGCAACTTGCCCTGCCATGTGTAGCTAAGTTTTTTTTTTTTTTAGTTAAAGTATGATTCGCATATGGGGAACTGTTTAAGGAGTGAGAATGAGTATTGGAAAAGAAGAGTTCTGAATTCATGGCAGAAAGATCTTATGCCGGATTTAAGTTGGGAAATACTGAAAATAGTGCTATATAAGAGAAAAATTGCACAAGGAGTATTGGAGCAGTTGTAAATTTTAGGTTTTCATTGACTATCCTTAGGTTGTAATATTTGTTTCCAGATTTTCCTGAAGGGTGAAAGATGTCTTGAGTTCATCTGCTGTGCTTAAATTTCTTTTGCTCCTTCATGTGTCAGAAATGTACTATTACAAATACCAATAATTTGGAATTTGTGATAAATTGATTGGAGTTAGTTTTAAGCTATAATTAAACAGTTTGGTAAGCAGCTAGCAGAATGAACAGGGAATCTCTTTACCTTTTTAAGGGTTATAAAACAATCAAGGCATTCTAGATGCCTTCTTCTCCTTCATTTTTACATCTCACAGGTCTTGATTCTCCCTCATACTTATCTCTGGGACCAGTTCTTCATATTCTGGCTTAGACTTCACTTATCTTTCATTTGGATTCCCTAATCTCTGTGCCAGAATATTCACCTGATACATGCTATTCTGCACCTTGGCTTTTTCTTTTTGAACTTAGTTTAGCTCCATGTAAGCACATTATGTGAGCACATAAATTCACTCATTCTGTTTTTAGAACTTCATAGCATTCTGAAGTAGGGCTATGTAGGGTATAATATCAAAATAGTCTGTTTCAATGGTAGATTTGGTCATGTTATTGTTCTTGTTAAAGATTCCCCTCCCCTTCTTAACAATGGTGATTCTCAGTCATGGCAGGGAACATTCACTTCCTAACGATGGATAAATCTGAATCTTGCATGGGCCTTTTAAAACTCTGTTTTCCAAATTATGATATACCTTCCTAGTTGAGGATTTCTCGTGTAGTAAGAACTATAACTGTCTCAGATATCAGAGTAGACAAAAGGTTGCAAACTCCCTAATGGTCTGAACTTCTTGCCCCCTGTTATTTAATAATTTTGAACAAGTTGCTTTTTTTGTGACTGGGAATCTTCTGTTTTCTTTTTCACTTTCCAACATTGACATGTGTTTTTACTGTGCCTTTTATCCCCTTGCCCTCTTGTCCTGTTCATCCTGAAGCTTCATCTCCTGAGATTTTCCTTGTTCTGGACTCTTGGGCTGTTTAGTAGGAGCACTTGTAATTTCTTCTAAACTTAACTCCTTTGTACTACATTTTTGAGCTACTTGAGGACAGAGTGGTGTTATGACCTTTATATTTTTTAGCATGTAGACAATGTACGCAGTAGTACACATAGTAGGATGTCAAATATCTGATTAAACCAGTGGAATTTAGTGGATTATCTGTGTAGATATCTAAGTATACAGTCATGCATTGCTCAACCATGGGAACACATTCTGAGAAATGTGTTGTTGGCAATTTCATTAATCATTATTCATTATTATACAATTTGTATAAGTATGCTTTATGGTGTTCACACAATAATAATAAATCTAGTTTGTATAAGTAGGCGATATAGCCTACTACATACCTAAGGCTATATGGTGTGTTGCTCGTAGGCTACAAACCTGTACAGCATGTTAACCATACTAAAAACTGTAGGCAGCATAACACAATGGTAAGTATTTGTGTATCTGAACATAGCTAAAATAGAAAAGGTTCAGTAAAAATATGATATTACAATCTTATGGGACCACCATCCTATATGCAGTCTGTTGACTGAAAAGTTATGCAGCACATGCCTGTATTTACCTTTTTGCATAAAATAGCTGGATTTTCAGCAATGAAATTTTCTGAATATTTGTTGTTGTTAATAAATTAGATTTGCAGAAAGAATTTACTGAAGAACCTTGTCATGAGGGAAATAAGATAGGTTTTGAGAGTTTAAAATCTACCCAGGGAAGAGCAGAGGCAGAGATACAAAGTCTCTAAAGAGGAAGAGTGACTGATGGGCTTGTAAGCCTTGGCCATTTACCTAATTGACTACTGATGCAGCTGAAGAAAGAATATGCCCATTGAGAGTGGGGAGTGGATTGGTCTGCCATCACTGTAAAGGACAAGCCCAAAGGGCAAAGTTTGTAGAACTCATCCCAGCCTTTGTTGGAAGGTTTTTAATATTCTGGTTTCTATTTCTCTATGTAGAGACATATGCAGGTAGTTGCAGATGAATACTCCGGATTTTCTTTGCAGGTGGAATAGTGATTAAGATATGGACTTGAGCAGACAAGATTCAAATTCTGGCCTCGTTACTTATATCTTTGTGTTCTGGGGCGAGTTTCTGTTGGAATCCAGTTTCTAGTCAGTGTGACTGAAGGCCAGACCTGGAGCCTGTTAAATCCACAGGGCAGGGGTAGGGAACCTGTGGCCTTAAGGCCTCATATGGCCTCCTGGGTCCTTAACTGCAGCCTTTTGACTGAATCCAAATTTTATAGAACAGACCCTTTTATTTTTATTAATACATTTGTATTCATCTTATGTATATATATGTGTGTATATGTGTGTATATATATATATTAAATGAACATATTTAAAATACCAAAGAAAAAGTAAGTTTCAATGAAATAGTCCTCCCAGATTGACTGGCACAATTAGAATACTAGTAAGCCATAAAGGCTAAATTGACAGCTGCAACACTCATTGTTTAATTCTAACTTCCCCTGCCTGACTGACGCAACTACCACATGAGGCTGGTTGGCGAGAGTTTGTGGAGGTCCAGTACGCCAGTCTGTTGTCACTTTTGTCAACAGTGCACTCTGTTTCTGTTTGAAGTAGAATTTGTGAATAGTTGCACAGCTCGACAGTATTTTTTAATTCTGTCTGCTTAACAGCCCATCATGTCAAAGAAGACCAAGAGAATGCTGAAGGAAGAAAACAGATTTTTTAATGAGGATTGGGAATTGCAATATTATCTTGTTTCTGCTAAAGACAAGATGATTCGCTTGCTTTGTGGTACTACAATGTCAACATTGAAGACATTCAGTGCTCATCAGCATTATGACACCCATAACGACCACATATTTTAAATTAGAGGGAGAGGTATGAAAAGTTGTATTGCAGAAATTGAAAGATGAAAAGCAAAAAAAGCAAAGACCATTCTTTCAAGCAGCAATAAGACCTGGAAATAATGCCACGGAAGCAACTTATAAAGTAGATTATATACTTGGGGGAAAAAGGGAAGCCATTTAATGATGTAGAAATTGTGAAAGAATACATTGTCAAAGTTGTAGGGTGCTTAGATCCCAGTAATGTTTCAAAGTACAAACATTACTGCATCTTTCAAGGAGAACCATAACTGATCGTCAGGCAGCATGAATTAGCCTTTGGCTTTTAAAAGAACAACTTCACGCAATACTTCAAAAGAAAAATATATATTATTCAATCACTTTTGATGAATCAGCTGATACTACTAACTTGGCGCAGGTTTTGTATATCATTCGGGTCACAGTAGAAGATTTTCTTTGCTACGAAGAGTTACTCACTTGGGGTACTCTTGCGAAAAGAACACGGAAAATAGTTATCTTCAACTTTCAAGATAAAGTCGTGAAGTTGGACTGAATTTGGTAAATTTAATGAATGTATGTACAAACAGTGCACCTTCCATGATAGGAGAACATTTATTGCGCAGATAAAAAAAGTATTAACAGATCCAGATGCTTTGATTTCTTTTCATTGTATCTTACATCAGCAAAATCTTTGTGCTAAAGCTACTGTTTTAAGTGATACTTTGCAACAAGTTACAAGTATCGTTAACTATATTCATGCAAATGCAACATGGCATTGTCAGTTTCGTAATATGCTCAAGTTGAAGGATGAGGTATTCAGTGTGGATTTGCCCTATCATTCTAAAGTGCATTGGCTATTGCAGGGACAGGTGTTAGCCAAAATTTTATCTCTACGAGAACAGATAGTTACATTTTATGAAGAACAGAATCAGCAATGTGAATTATTGAAAGAATATTTCTGTAGGCATGTAGCATTTCTGTGTGATACCATGTCAAATCAAAATGATCTGAATATTTTTTTGCAAGGTAAAACTAAGTCTGTATGTGATATGTGGCAAAAAAATCCAAGCATTTAAAAAAAAAAAAAAACTACCTTTTTTCAAAACACTTCTTCAAAAGGAAATTTCAGGTGAACATTTTCCCCAGTTAGCAAAGGTCATTGATGAGCAGGATGATATATGCAAATCATTTGAAGAATATGCAGCTGTTATAGACCTATTAATTGGAGAATACAATGAAAGATTCACTGACTTTGAGAATCATGATATCACACTGACATTAGAATTTCAGCCTCACCTAGTTGATATCACTAAGGCACCTAAAAACTATAGATGGAATTGATTGAGCTCTCAGTAGATGACATTTTAAAGTCATTATTTGATGCTAAGAAAGATGCAATTGAAATATGGAAAAATGCAATAGAAGACCTATTGCCTTTGGCAACATGCCCCAAAAATGCTTTCTTGCTTTTCAGTCACTTATTGCTGCGAATCTGTATTCTTCTATCTAACCCAAATCAAGGTCACAAATGCCTGATATAGATTTAGAGCAGCAGTCCCCAGCCTTTTTGGCACCAGGGACCGGTTTTATGGAAGACAATGTTTCCACGAAAAGTAGGGGCAGGAGGGTGGCGTGGAGCTCAGGTGGTGATGCACGTGATGGGGAGCAGCTGTAAATACAGATGAAGCTTCACTGCTCACCTGCCACTCACCTCCTGCTGTGCAGCCCTAGGGTTCTAAATTTCATGGAAGACAATTTTTCCACTGACAGGTGGGAGGACGATGGCGGGTGGTGGGATGGGCAGTCAGTGGAGCTCTGTGGCCTGGTCCGTAACAGGCCACAGACTGGTACCAGTCCACAGTCTGGGGGTTGGGGAATGTAGATCTAGAGGATCAGTCGAAACTGCAGACCTCCATCCTGCAACCAAATATTCAAATGCTTTCCAACTGGTATATAGTGCTTCAGTGAACATGTATATACATTTATTTGTCGAATTGCTGGGTCATATGTTAATTTTAACAAACTTTATGGTTCAGGCATTCTTTAATTCTTCTGGTTTTCATTTGATTTAAAAAGTCTAATTCTGCTACAGAATAATCAGGGCACCACAAAATTCAAACCAAAAATACTCTTTGTAGATTTTAAATACAAGAGTGGGTTATATTTTATTTTTAATTATTTTTTTTTATTCAGCACATGACTAGGGTGAAAAGTTATGTTTTAAAACCTGGAAATATTTGTCATTCTGATTAAGCTAATTTTTTCTGGACTCGATTGTTGGCAGACTACATATTTTCCCATTTATAATGATAACAACATTACAATGCTAGAGTCCATGAATTTGTTGTGTCTTATGTGTTATCAGTTGATGTTGTATTGCTTTGTCCTTATTTTGGACAATTTATCTCCCAATATACAAGAACTTTACTAGTTTAAGAAAACATCTATACAAAATACTTGAAAAACTGTTTAAGGAAGCTTTTTATACTTTTAAATATTTTTTCATTTCAGATTTTAGATTTTTGATATAGTTTTGAACCTTCCTTTGTAATGATTTATTTTCGCATAATAAATATAATGTATTATTGATTCTTTTAAAATGTTTTACACTTTTTCACATAGCAGATACGGAAAGGAGGGAAGATAGTTCTATTAGAAACTTGTGATACAATGGCAAATGAGAACAGAAAGCCCTCTACTTAACAACAGATCATGTCTATAAAGGCTGTTCTTAAGTTCAGTTTTCCTTAATCTTGAGAGACAAGAAATTTGTGTGTAGTCCTTGAATATATTTCTACCAAATAGGAGTATGAGTTTGTTCTTCAGTGGTTTAAAATCAAGTCTTTGGTCTTAGGTCATCTTGTTCCAAAAAGACCAGTTTCTTTTGTGCTGAAACCCTGTTGACCCAGGAGATCTCTTTCCCCCCATATAGTAAGAAATTCTGGCAGGCCTGATATCCCCCTTATTGTTTCATTGTCATTCTGAGGCTTTCAGGCAGAGTCAGTGGGGCTTTGAACCTCTGGTTTTGGTGAGAATTTCCATTCTTGCATTTTCACTTACTTGAGCTTTAAGTTCTGGAACAAAGCTCCTGGCCTTCTCCTGACATAATGATAGATATCTGATATTGACACTAAGCCTGTAACCCAATGGGCTCTTCTGGAGTTGGGAGGAAAATTTGGAATTTTTATGGATAAGAATTAAATTAATGGACAGTATTGAGCAACAATTTGAAGCTGCAGAAACTCTTTTGTTTCTATTAATTCTGAAAAGTCAAGCATTACTGTGAGGGCCTAGACTAATATAGGTCTGATGATATAATTTATGTTAGATTCCTCTGAAGAATAAGTGGTAGCATATATCTGTTAGACTAGTGTCACTCCTAGTGTGGAGACTAGAAGAGTGCATTTAACTTCTTAATACTTTTGTTCCTTGCCGTTCAATTTTTTTTTCTTTCCTCTCCCTCACTGCTAGGTCTTCTGGTGGTTAATTGTCTAATGGTTTGCTGTGTCATTTGGTTGGTGAACTCTGTATGAGACTATTGCTGAGATTTGGGTACTAGGGGTAAACAATTAAACATTAGGCTCCGTATTTATGATTCGAAATGTCCATATTTTGGGATGTTCATTGATGGTAAAGCCATATACTTACATTATGAACATTCTCTTTTCTGTTCTTGGAAACTCATTTTTCCTATTTTCTATAAAGTTGAAAATGTGCTAATCTTTTCAGTGTTCAGTTTTTAAATAAAAATGTTATGTATTTTAGAGATGTAAGAGACTTAAATAGTATTTAAGAATTCCTTTGATTCAAATGGATGAGAGAGCTCACTTTTAAGAGTAACAATTGAATAACAACTTCATCCAACTACATTTTGAAGAAAATAAAAAATTCTTGATTTTTCTTTTCAAGGAAAATTATATGCGGTGATTCCGATAATAGTAATATGGCCATATTTCTAATTGCTAGTGAATGATTGAATTGATCTGATAGCATTGATAGTACTCTAGATATAAAATGAAGTTTTCACATGTTAACACAGTGTAAAATATGAATGTTTGTTTCTTCAGTCAAAAGGGATTGCCTTGTATAATGAAGTTTAAAAGGGATGTGATAATCAGAGATACTGTACCCAGAGTCACTGTTTTAACACATTCACCAGTTTACACATTAAGCTACCAGCTAAGATTTAAGAATTATTATACATCACTGGATAGGATGCATTAAAGATGATCCCTCTGAAAAAAGGGAATAAAATTCCTTCAGCAACTTTAAACGGAATATAGGGAGGGAGATACTTTCATAAATACAGAGCCACTGTGTGAAAATCCTGCCTTGGGGGGATGGTACAAAATTCAAAAGTGTGACTTTTTTTTTTTTTTTTTAAAGAAATCCACTTGGCTTGTAGAGTTTTTCCTTCTCTCTCTTTTCCTTATGAATTTTTTCTTAAGAGGAGAGAAGTAGTAAAAATCATCTCTACCCATTTGAAATTATTACTTTGTTATATTATTTTTGAAAGTTATTAAACTGAAAAATTAACAGGCCTATCCATATACATGTACATATATATTCATCATCGTTACTAGAATCCAGCCATTTCTCACCTCCTGTACCCATTCCAGGCCACCGTTGTCTCTCACCTGGATTTTGCAGAAGCCTCTTGGCTGATCTCCCATTGTACTAGCTTCGTTACCACAACAATTTGTTCTCTACATAACATCAAAGTGATTCTTTTACAGTGAATATCAGATCAGGCTACTAAGGAGTTCCGCTGGTGTCCCTTTTTAACTCATTATTTTCTAAAAGCTTACAATGGGCTTCAAGACCATACATCATTTGACTCTCCTAATCCTCATCTGCACTCATTCTCCTTCTTCCCTTAACTGCAGTCACAGCGGCTCAGTGATAGTTTTCCAACACTGCAAATCTGCTCCACCTCAGGATCTTTGCACTTGCTCTTTCCTTTGTCTGGAAAGCCCTTACCTCAGATATCCACAGGGATTTTTCCCTCACTATCTTCAGGTCTCTTCCTATGTCACCTTATCAGAGAGGTGTTCTCTGAGCACTTTATATACAATCATAATGCTCTTTTCCCCAACCCCAACCTCCCTTATTCCCTATACCTTGCCTTACTTTTCTCTGAAGCACTTAATACCATGTGAGTTAGTGTATATTTATTTGTATTTGTTTATTAGCTATTTACCCTCCTCTCTAGAATCTAAGTTTCGTGAGGGTATGTTTTGTTTTCTACAGTTAATTTAGTTCTTGGAACTGTGCTTGACACATGACAGGCAATCACTGTTTGTTTTTGTTGAATTAATGAATGATTGAGTAAGGCGAAGACAGTTCTAGGCTGATGTAAAAAGCATTGGCATGTTTGAGAACCTGAAAATCCTTCCCTATATATTATATTTGAAGCGGGAGTGGTGAGTGACGGTCTCTTTCTCTGCCTTTAGTCTTGGAGGCTATAACTTGTAGAGTTTTGTCAGCCATGATAAAGAATTTGGACTTTGTCTTAAGGGACCAACCATGGATACTAGGAATTGTGTAATCTATTGAAAGTGTGATCAGATTAGCATTTTATAAAGAGTCAAGTTGCTAAAAGTGAATGAATTAGAGAGAAGCAAGATTATAGGCATGGTGACTAATTGGTGGACAGTAGTCCAGAGGCATTATGATGATTTCCTGCACTAGACTAGTGACTTAGAGATGGAAAGGTGGACAGATTAAAAAGATATATGGTATTTAGGAAGCAGACCTCAGTAATTGATTGAATGTGGAGCAAGAATGATGCATAAGAATTTGCTGTGACCAAATGGGTGGGTGGGATGCTGTTTAAAGATAAGGAACGGATTTGCTGGTACAGGGCTGTGGTGGAAAATTGAGTCCAAATTGAGTTTGTGGTGCTGTATTAGTATTCTAGGGCTGCCATAACAAAGTGCCAAAACCTGGGTGGCTTAAAACAACAGAAATTTATTGCCTCAGTTCCAGAGGCTAGACATCTAAAATCAAGGTGTTAGCTAAAGGCTCTAGGGGAGAATCTTTCCTTGCTTCTTGCAGCTTCTGTTGTTTGCTGGCAATCCTTGGCATTCTTTGGCTTGTGGATGTATTACTCCAGTCACATGGGTATCTTCTTCCTGTGTATCTAAGTATAATCTTTCCTCTGTCTGTGTCCAAATTTTCCCTTTTTATAAGGACATCAGGTATTGGATTTGGGCCCCACCCTAATGACTATATTTTGACTTGATTACCTCTTTAAAGACCCTATTCCAAATAAATCTCATTCTGTGTGTGGCACTAGGGGTTAGGACTGCAACATATCTTTCATTGGTAGATGACAGAATTTTAAGGAAAAATCAGTAGGATTTGATGCTTTGAATTTATATAGAGTAGGAGGTCAGAAGCGAAAAGAGCAAAGGTAAATCTTGAGTTTTCATGCTTAGCTGAGAGAATGCTTGTGCCATTGGAAGGAATAGGAAAGGAGAAGGGGAAAGAGAAAGACAGTTTGGAGACAAGGTGAGCGTAGAGTGAAATGAGTTCATTGGAAGCATGCTGAATTTGGAGTTATAGGTAATAGTCAAATTGGTTAATGATCTAGTCAGAATTCAGGAAAGAGATTTGCATCTAGATAATAGCTTTGCTATGAAAATGTTTGAGTTCTCTGAGGGAGAGAGGATAGAAAAAGGAGAGCTAAACCTAAAAGGAAGCTAAAGAGAAAGGGTTACTTTGTTGAAATGGATGCCCTCATTCATTATACAAGAAAAAGTTTCGTGAGAAGATCTATCCCTTTACTCTAAATGTCAGTTCGAGTAACGTCTGGATAGTGGATTTAGTTGCCAAAGTGGTCGCTGCATGAACAGAAGTAGAGTTACCAGTTCCTGACAGCTGCGAGTCAGCCTCTGGGCATCTTGCTAAATTTTCAAATATAATTATACAGTAGACTTCCTTTAACAAATTCCGTGTTCCCAGCTATAATTATAACTGCTTTTCTTGCCTGTAGCCTGTTCTTTGTCTTACTACTCTCCTCCGTATCTCCCCCTGCTGGTTAGAATTATCCTTTGGTCATTGGGGATCTAAGAAAATAGGAAGCTGTTTACTGTAGTTTTCTTTCCTAAGCATAGATTTATCATTGCATACCAATTTCCTTCTTTCCACTCTAAAATGCATTCCAATAATAAGAAGCAATGTTTTAAAGCATAGGCTAGCAATATTCTATATTAAAGTAATTTTTACTTTCAAAGAATATGCATATAGAAATCATGCACATTGTAAGCTTTCTATGTAACTGGCAGAAAATGACCACCGCAACTTACCTGGTGACCCAATTTAATAGTTAAGACTTATAAAATAATATCTTGCTCATGGCCACGATTTAGAACTAGAATGTTTTGTTTTGAATAAATTAAGGTTTGCCAGCAAAAATGAAGTCATCATAAATGCTACAACCAAAATCCTGCAACAGTTTCCAGGATTCATCATGATAGTAATTTTTAAGACCAGAAATATGAGTAGGAATTCCTGTTTTCTCATCTATTTTTATCACCCAAATATCCATTATGAAAATAAATCACTTAAAAAACTTACCTGATGTCTTTTACAAAAATAGCATAGTTTTGGGATGATAAACTTCAAGAATACATTTTTACGTCATTTAGATTGTATTCTAAGTCATTTTACTGTCCTAAGAAGTAATTAAAATGTGTAGATTTCTGAATGTGCAGAAGAAAACTTGAGCTTTTAGCCTGCTGGAAGTAGTCCAGAAGAAATTATGGAACTATGTCAAAAATACACTGTGTATGTATTGTTCATCATTCATCTATTCATTAATAAATATTTAAGAGTATGTGTTATGTGTCAGACACTGTGCTAGTTGCTAGTTTACTGGTTTAGTTCGAAAAATGAGATTAAATTAAAAAGATTTTGGTTATACTGGTAATATACTTGGGAATAAACAATAGTATATCCAGATTGCCTATTATTAATAAAATTCTATATATTCTGGGTAGCTTTAAGATTAAGATGTAGGACTTTTCTTACATAATAATTGGTTGACACTCTTTGACCTCAATGAAAGACTAAAGTATTTAATGAACAAACACAGAGAATAAAGTTTTGATAAATAAGGCATTTTCTTGAAACCTTTGGAAATAAGCTTGAAGTCTTTTGGCATTTAGATTGACAGGCTTTCCTTTTGTGAAAGAGTAAGTGAATAAGATTATATTTCATGTTTGCAGATCCTCATCCCGTCATAGGAATAATAAATAGTCTTGAAGAGCAGAGCCCGGGAATTCACTGTTCTAGGAGATCTTTCTCTACTAGTGTAATTTTATGCTCATGTGGCAAGGTTTCAGGTTGAGGAATGAGATCAGATTTGCAGGGGCATGATATTTGCTGTTCTCGTTGTTTTGGTTCCCGAGGAATGCTTACCCCTTAGCCTCAAATGTGCTGTGGTATTAGCTGCTTTAAAATAGATTGCTCAAGACTCTTTATTTGGAAAACCTTAAATATGCATCGTGATGCATTACTTGCAATAAAAAATGAGGCTACAATTATATAAAACAAAACACTACAGCTGCTGACAGATGTCATTAGTAACTTACTCAAACACAGATCGTTCAAAAAGGAACTGCTAGACATCAGATTGAGGGAGCGAAGGTCTTTATGGCTAAAGATGAAAAGCTGTTGTCCAATACATTTATTGTTTTTTTAAATTTTCTTTTTTTTTAAATTTAACTTTGTGATGATTTTTTGGGACCGTGGTATTTGATATAGTTTAAAAACTATTCTTCTAAATTATAATGAATAACTGTGTAAGGAACGAGGGGAGTAGAAAATCATCATGAGGCAAAAACCATCATAATAATTGATGCAGGCAAGATCCATCAGTGGATGCCAAAAATATGGTGAAAGTTTAAGGAGAAGTAGAATACTTGCTGTAGTCTAAAAGTATGTCCCCAAGATGTTTACTAATTATAAAGGGAAAAGTAGTAACTTTACGGAGGAGAAAAACGACAGACACTAAGTGATCAAAGTTAGCATTACCAGTAATAATAAAACAAATGAACATCTGATATAATGTGATCCACTGAAGAGAGTACAACATCACTTATGTGATATTCTTGTCAAAAATGTATAACCTCAGTTTCATCATGAGAAAACATTAAACAAACCCAAATCGAGGCACGGTCTACAAAATAACTGAGTAGTACTTTTCAGAAATGTCATGATCATAAAACACAAGGGGATTGTTACAGATTGGAGGTGACTAAGAAGGCATGACAACTAAAGGTGATATGGGTTCCTGGATAAGATTCTGGAATAGAAAAAAGACATTTAGTGGCACAACCAGTGAAATTTGAGTAAGGCCTCAGTTTAGTTAATAGTTTGAACTGATGTTAATTTTATGGTTTTGGTAATTGTACTATCATTACGTATGATGTTATCATTGGGGGAACCTAGCTAATTCAAGGGTGTGTGGGAATTCCATACTATCTTTGTAGCTTTTCTATAAGTATACAATTTTTTCAAAATAAAAAGTTAAAAAAGTTTTTTTCTTCTGGAAATCTGATATAGTACTCTCACACTTATCCTGTGAGACTATGAAAGTGCTCCTCTGTTAGAATGAGGTGTCTTTGGTTTTAGAAATAATTATCTTGGATGAGGTCCAGGGTAGACTCCTATTACAAAAAAAAATTTTCAGTACTTTGTTGCTGACCACCATTTGTTATCTCATTTCCTCTAATTGTCTTTTAATAACAACTGTAGAGATAACCAAGTTGTATAATTTGTATAGAGATATTAATTGGCCTCTGTTGTATTTAGTGGACTAGTATATGGAAGAATTTGAAGATTAGAAATACTGTAGATGACATCCAAAGGAAAAGTGAATAAATAGGAGGTATTTGGGGGTGTGTTTCATCATGATTTTACAAAAAATATCACCATGTTGTCTAAGATGTTAAATAGAAATTATACAGTGTTCTAGAAGCTTGTCCTTTTTCGTATAAACTGTACTTTACATGAGTCTCAGCTACTAAGAAAGAAATCTCTGGGAGGAAGTAGGCCACAGAAGGAACTTTTTTTTTGTCAAATACAAAGCAATTCACCTGTCATCCATTTGCAATTAGAGCCACATATTAGCCTTTCTAATTCTAAATCTATGATGTCACTGTCTGTATATGGAAAACCATAAACCATGTAAACCATGTTATACCTACACAGTGAAGGTTTATGCCTACAGTGGCAAACGCCACTCCCAAACTAGACTTTTCGAGGATGGTGGCTCCATTCCTTCTTTTTTTACCGTCTAGAATAGTACATAGTGATAAATAATTTACTGAATCAATGAATGAATACTGAAAACTGTGTAAGGTGGATTTCTACATTAAATATAAAATTCAGATGTCTACAGTAATGCAACTTTAGGGTTGAACATTTAGAAGCCACGCCATCAAAGTATTAATAGAAGTTTTCTAGAAAATTATCCCCCTCTCTACAAATCTACACTTGCTATTAAGGGCACACACACTATTAAGGGCATCTAAAATGTTGTATTTGATGATTTAAGGACATCATAAATTCCTTACCTGGATTTGTTTCATTGTATTTCAGTAACTGTGGATTCTGGTGATGGCAGGGTATACATAACCTCTGGAAAGTTCTTTAAAGAGTTGACAATTGTATTTTGCCTGAGAGGTTGGGAAGTAGAGAGATTTGAAAAATTCTCATATTTCTGGGATATAATTCTTAGAAATCTTGTAAAACTTATTCTCATCAGAAAATATTTTCAAAATATTATTAATATTATTCAGAAGGAGAATTTAGTGACATAGCCAATTTATATCATTAACTAGCTTAAAACATACTAACTCTTCAGAGTAATACATATAAATATATTTTCTGGAATATATACACTGAAACTAATAGCTTCTGGTTTATTAATAAAATTGCTAATTTTACATTGTTACAAGAATAATTTTTTTATAGACCTCATCAACCTTCTTTGACACAAAGGTATACATTAAAAATATCATGTTTTACTAGTTTAATAAAATGATTCTCTTCCTCATTATGGTATATTACACTTAGTCTAGCCAAGGCTTCCCTTCAAAGTCATTTATAAAAGGTAATGAATCTCCTTTAAAAAAGTAGATTTGGGTAGCTTACTTTAAACTCATTGGAGAAATAACCATGCGCAGTTGGCTGTGGGGGGAAAGGGGAAGTTTAACTTTTTTCATATTTAAGTACTATAGCATGTTCATAAGAAGCTAAAATTGCTGGCTGGGCAACGTGGCTTGTGCCTATAATCCTAGCACTCTGGGAGGCCCCGAGGCAGGAGGATCACTTGAGCTCAGGAGTTTGAGACCAGCCTGAGCAAGAGCAAGACCTGTCCCTACTAAAAATAGAAAAAATTAGCCAGGTGTGGGCCTGTATTCCAGCCACTCCAGGAATCTGAGGCAGGAGGATGGCTTGAGCCCAGGAGTTTGAGGTTGTAGTGAATTATGATAATACCATTGCACTCTAGTCTAGCCTGTGTCTCCAAAAAAGAAAGAAAAAAAAAAAGAAAAGAAACTAAAATTGCTGAAAAGGTCTTATTTAATATTTTGTACTGTTTTTTAATGTGTGTCTAAAGGAGCCATTAATGCTGGGCAAAAGAAAGATATTGAAACTTTTATTCATTGTCTATGAATAATATAGGCGTTATATTGAAAAGTATGTGATTTTAATGTTACAAGATAAAAAACATTCATTTTGGTTTAAAATTTGGGGCAGATTGGAAAATTGATGAGGATTTGGATCCTACCTCTGCACTCTGATCTTGAGCAAGTCGATTTGTCTTTCTTAATCTCCTGTCTTATCTATAAAATCTTATGGTAAGAATAACTTTCTACCTTATGTAGTCTGTAAATATTACATCAACTAAACATGATAATATATATGATAGCACCTAGCACCAGAGCAAGTTGCCTAACTATAGATTGCTCCACTTTAAAGCCACTGTGAATGGTGCCCCCTGGAGGTGTACTGAACATTGTGCCTAGAATGCAGTGGTCACTCTTAGTTATAATTGGCTGTGGTTAAATGAGAAAATACCTTTGAGAGGGTGTTGTGAGCTGAAGTATTGGAAAAATAGAAGCATAAAAAATATTGAAATGTTATAACATAGTTAACCAAATTGATGCAGTTTTATAGGATTTTCGTATCACAAACCCCAAATCTGTACAAACTAACTCATTCAGGTCTTACTCAAAAATTAATTTTACCTGATTTTGAACCAATAAAAAAAGTAATACTATATAATACTATTTATAAGCAACAGATTTTGGGCTATTTCAAATCATTTCGTTTTATCCTTTTTGTGTAGGGGGAAAAAGTCATTAGTCTGCATTTATAATCGGGACTAGCTTCCTGTAAAATTATTTATTTTAACTTTTTATTTATAGATTTTGAAATTTACAATTCTAAATACAGCAATAGTAAGGCACTGCATTTTTGCAGGAAACAAAAAGCACAATTAACATAAAGTTAGAGCCAGCCACAAATAAAATATTCTAGCAAATTGTGTAAGGGGGGAAAAATGCTCTGGAAGGCAGATGCCAAGAAATGTTACATAGGTGGCCTTATTACTTTGGAAAGAAAAGAATATAGAAGATGAGTAGGAGGAAAAGGAGGAGGAGTAAAAAGGGGAGGAAGGTAGGCAGCAAATAATATTGAATATGCACTTAGTGTTAGGTAGTATTCTAAGCACTTTACGTAGATTACATCATTTAATCCTCCTAACTAACCTTTTGAGTTGGGTCCCCACTTTACAGATGAAGTTGCTGAATCTCAGGTTAACTAAGTAATTTTTCCCAAAACCTTGCAGCCAGGATTCAAAGGCAGAGTTTTTGGCTCTAGAACTCATGCTTTTAACCACTGTGTATACTGCCTCCATGAAACCGATAGCCATCATCTATTGATGCACAGAAGATAGTTTGTGTGTCCCCCCCGAACAGAGTCTCTCTGTCTTTCCGGCTAGAGTGCAGTAGCATCATCGTAATTCACTGCAACCTCAAACTCCTGGGCTCAAGTGATCTTCTTGCCTCAGCCTCCTGAGTGGCTGGGGCTACAGGCCCACACCCTGCTAATTTTTTCTATTTTTAGTAGAGACAGGTCTTTCTCTTGCTCAGGCTGGTCTCAAACTTCTGAGCTCAAGCCATCCTCCTGCCTTGGCCTCCGAGAGTGCTAGGATTACAGGCATGAGCTACCATGCCAAGCCATGAATATTTTTTTTGGTGGTACCATGGGATTCTCTTGGACTAAGGGCATGATTTGGCCCTTTTAAAAAGTAATGACCTAATTTATAGGACACCTGGTGTCCTAAAAAATAATAACCCTTGTAAGAATACATCAGCAGTAAGCACGTTACCTGTCTTCCTAGATGGATTTTTTTTGGCATTCCATATCTGCATAAAGTATATTATTATATAATATATGATAATTTCACTTAATCCTTCTAACTTTAATAATTGTTAGGACAAATAAATAGATGAAAGGATAGCATAGGATTGATAAAGGGTAAGGGTGGAATTACATCACTGATTTTTTTCTTTTAAGGTGGGGATTGACTTAGAATTTTTGTCTTCCTGGCAGAATGCCCTGTGGCTAGTAGGAGTATTCGATTTCTTTAATAGATTCTCACATAGTATGGGTTTAATATCTAGTTGATTGAAGTAGTATTATTTTAGGTATAGAGATAATGAAACTCTGTAGTTCATTCTTTATGAAAATATTTTATTTTAAACTATTTCTTTCTGCTTGATGAAAGAAAGGGTATTTATTGAATTTTTGCTTTAAAGAGTGACTTGTGATTTTTTTTCCCCCTACCTTGGACTGTTTTAGAATCAAATGAGCAATAGTCTTAGATGACTAACATCTGTTCATTTTTTCCTACTACAAAATCCTTAAAAATGTATAGTGACTAAATTATTTTATTATTAGCTATTGTGTTTTCTTTCCTTTTATCTTTTATAATGCTTTTTAAGAAAATAACATTACCTTCTCAGCTTTAAGGCCTA
>NW_012136080.1:4890916-4901197 GCF_000956105.1 Propithecus coquereli
TATTTTAATAATTGGTAGACTAAATTCTGTTATTACTCAGAAAGGCAGCATAGTATAGAGATTAAACCCAAGGGTTTTGTAATTTATTAGTTCACTGCATGACCTTGGGCAAGTTATTTAACCTTTTGGTCCCTCCCTCAGTTCAATAGGGTATAAAAGTATCTCACAGTGGAGTTATAGGAACAGAACAGTTCTGTTCTGCTTCATTACCTTTTTCCTCATTACCGGATCTTTCCCATAGATAAACTAATATGCTGTTTTTCTCTTATCCTTTTTAAAATCCCTCTTTCTCTGCCAGCTATTGTTCCAGTTCCATGTTCCTTTTGACAGTAATTGTGTGTACTTGGTGTTTCCATTTTTTCTCCTCGAATTCTATCTTAAACTCAACACAGTTAGGGCAAAAGCCTCTACCAGTACCTTGAATCCACTCTTGTCATGGTCACCAGTGACTTCCATATTGTTAAATTCAGTGGTCAATCCCTGTCCTTACTTGAAATCTGTTGGCAGAATTTGATGCAAGTATCTCCTCCTTGGTATACTTTGCGCATTCTTTTCCAGAATATCTCACTCTTGGTTTTCTGCTCCCCATTGGTTTCTTCTGTTCTTCCCTACCTCTTAATTTGTATAGCTTCAAAGCTTAGTCATTTGACCTTTTAACTTTCGATCTACATTCATTGCCTTGGTGATTTTATCCAATTTCTTGTCTTTAAATACCAAAAAGATCAACCTAGACCTCTTACCTGAACTCCAAGCTTATACATCCAGTCAATATTTGACATCTCCTCTTAGCTATCTGATTGTCATTTCAAACTCAATATGTTAAAAACGAATCTCCTGTTCTTTGTCTTCCAAACCAGTTTCACCTGTAGCCTTCCCTGTCTCTGTTGATGAGAAATCCATCTTTCTAAAGTAGCGCAGCCAGAAACAGTGGAGTCATCCTTGACTTGTTTTTACCTGATCTATGTTAATATGGGAGAAAGCTGTGGAAAGTAGTAATAGTATATTTATAGTATTGAACTTACTAATTTTGTAATAGTTTTTTTGTTTCTTTATGTATTTCCACATATAAAAGCATATAATGTACAAGTATCATTTTACTTTCATCTAAATTTTAACTGTTTAATTCTCTTGTCTAATTGTACTGGATAGCAGATTCATTTCTCGACATTAAGCTTCTATCAGCTAATTTTGACTGAAATATTAAACAGCTTTGAAATCAGAATTCAGTGACTCTTGAATTGCTTGAAATGATACTAATTCTTCCCAGGACTAGTACAATGTGAAATTTGGAATTCCTGGGAGGGTTGTGCCATATCTAATAATGCATTGTTAATTGATACCAATTCCTATAATACTTATAATTGTACACTTAATTTTTAGATTCATTGAGAATTACACTGAATTTTTAAAAAAACATTTATATTTAGTTTTCGAATGACCTTAATCCAAAGTATATTATTCTACAGCGTTGTACTCTTTCAAGTATAATAAAATACAGTCCTCTTTATGAGTAATTAGGGTTGAAAAGATAAGATGCTATTTTCATCCAGATCCTTAGCTCTGTTCTCTCAATGATTAAGATCATTATTTTTTTTTATATGAAAGGACAGCCTAAGTTTCAGCCTAAATAGAAGGATATTAACCTCTTCTGTAGAAACATATTCTATGGCCTTCTCTGCCTAAATTAAGGTGAGTAGTTTTTAAAATACTTAGGAAATGGATATTTCAGGAATGCATTTTGTTTCTTTATGAATTGTTACTAGAGATGGTGAAACATTTCATTAGGAAAAAGGAAAGTAAGGACATGATGTAGAATAAAAGAAATTAATATGTGTTGATACTTGGAATAAAGTTTCAATTATTGTGGGGGAGAAAAAGGTGCATCATGTTTATAGGCAAACCTCAGAAATGTTGCAGGTTCAGTTCCAGACTACTGCAATAAAGGAAATACCATAATAAAACAAGTCACATGAATTTTTTTTTGGTTTCTCAGTGCATATGAAAGTTATGTTTAAACTATACTGTAGTGTATTAAGTGTGTTATAGCATTATGTCACAAAGAAAAAAAGAATGTACGTACCTTAATTTAAAAAATACCTTATTGCTAAAAAAAATGCTAATGGTCATCTAAGCCTTTAAGTGAGTTGTAATCTTTTTGCTGATGGAGAATTTTGCCCTGATGTTCATGGCTGCTGACTAATCAGGGTGATGGCTGCCAAAGGTTGGGGTGGCTATGACAATTTCTTAAAATGAGACGACAGTGAAGTTTTCATTGATTGACTCTTCCTTTCATGAAAGATTTCTTTGTATCATGTGATACTGTTTGATAGCAATTTACCCATAGTAGAAGTTCTTTCAAAATTGGTGTCAGTCCTCCAACTGCTTTATCAACTAAGTTTATGGAATATTGTAAATCCCTCATTGTTATTTCAACAGTGTTCACAGCATCTTCATGAGAAATAGATTCCATCTCAAGAAACCACTTTTGGCTGGGTGTGGTGGCTCACACCTGTAATTCCAGCACTTTGGGAGGCCAAGGAGAAGGGATCACTTGAGATCAGGAGTTTGAGACTAGTCAGGGCAATGTAGTGAGACCCCCATCTCTAAAAAAAAAAAAAAACAGCTGGGAGTGATGGCTCATGCCTGTAGTCCTAGCTACTTGGGAGGCTGAGTTGGGAGGATTGCTTGAGCCCAGGAATTTGAAATTACTTTCTTTGCTCATCTGTAAGAAGCAACTCTTCATCCATTACTGTTTGATCATGAGATTGCAGCAATTCAGTCACCTCTTCAGGCTCCACTTCTAATTCTAGTTCTCTTGCTATTTCCGCCACATCTGAAGTTTCTTCCTCCACTAAATCTTTTTTTTTTTTTTTTTGAGACAGAGTCTCACTCTGTTTTCCTAGCTAGAGTGAGTACCGTGGCGTTAGCCTAGCTCACAGCAACCTCAAACTCCTGGGCTCAAGCGATCCTACTGCCTCAGCCTCCCGAGTAGCTGGGACTACAGGCATGCGCCACCATGCCCGGCTAATTTTTTCTATATATTTTTAGTTGTCCAGATAATTTCTTTCCATTTTTTTTTTTTTCAGTAGAGACGGGGTCTTGCTCTTGCTCAGGCTGGTCTCGAACTCCTGAGCTCAAACAATCCGCCCACCTCAGCCTCCCAGAGAGCTAGGATTACAGGCGTAAACCACCGCGCCCAGCCCCTCCACTAAATCTTGAATCCCTCAAAGTCATCCACGAGGGTGGGCATCAACTTCTTTCAAACTTGTTCATGTTGATATTTTTACCTCCTCCCATGAATCATGAATCTTCTTAATGGCATCTGGAATGGTGAATCCTTTCCAGAAGGTTTTTAATTTACTTTTCTCAGATCCATCAGAGGAATCATTATCTATTAATATGGCAGCTATAACTTTATGAAATGTATTTCTTAAATTATAAGGCTTGAAAATTGAAATTTCTCTTTGTACCATGGGCTACAGAATGTATGTTGTGTTTGCAGGCATGAAAACAACATTCCTGTTCTAGTATATTTCTCAGAACTCTTGGGTGACCAGGTGCATTGTCAATGAAAATACTTTGTGAGGAATTTTTTTTTCAGAGCAGTAGGTTCCAACAGTGAGCTTAATATATTTAGCAAAGCATGCTGTCATCCAGCCTTTGTTGTTCCATGTGTAAAGCACAGACAGAGTAGATTTATCATGCTCCTTAAGGACCCTTGGATTTTGAGATGAGAAATGAGCATTGGCTTTTACTTAAAGTTCCCAGCTTCATTAACCACTAACGGGAGAGTCAGCTTGTCCTTTAAAGCTTTGAAGCCACTAACTTCTCTTCTTTAGCTATGAAAGTCCTACATGGCATCTTCTTCCAGTAGAGGGGTGTCTTGACTCTGTTTAGTATAGCCACCTTCATCAGTTATCAGTTATCTTAACTAGATTTTCTGGATAACTTGCTGCAGCTTCTCCATCAGCACTTGCTGCTTCACCTGGCACTTTTATGTTCTGGAAACGGCTTCTTTTTTTAAACCTGATAAACCAACCTCTACTAGCTTCCAGCTTTTCTTCTGCAGCTTCTTCACCTTTCTCAGCCTTCACAGAATTGAAAAGAGTTAGTACCTCACTCTGGATTAGGCTTTGGCTTAAGGGAATTTTGTGGCTGGTTTGATCTTCTATCCAGACTACTAAAACTTTCTCCATATCAGCAATAAGTCTGATTTACTTTCTTATCATTCATGTGTGCACTGAAATAGCACTTTTAATTTCCTTTAAGAACTTTTCCTTTGCATTCAGAACTTGGCTAACTGTTTAGTTCATGAGGTCTAGCTTTTTGCCTAACTTTGCTTTTGACATGCCTTCCTCACTAAGCTTAATCATTTCTAGCTTTTGATTTCAGGTGAGAAACATGCAACTCCTCCTTTCAGTTAAATGCTAAGAGACCATTGTAGGGCATTAATTGGCCTAATTTTAATATTGTTTCTCAAGGAATAGGGAGGCCTGAGGGGAGGGAGAAAGACAGGGAATAGTGATCCATTATGATTAGTGGATTGAGTTTGTTGGAATTATTGCAATTATTGATTGAGTTCACTGTCTTATATGGGTGTGGTTTGTGGTGCCTCAAAACATTTAAATATTCTCATCAAAGATCACTGATCAGGTTATGTGTGGTGGCTCATGCTTGTAATCCCAGCACTTTGGGAGGCTGAGGCAAGAGGATTGCTTGAGGCTAAGAATTAGAGACCAGTGTGGGCAACATAGCAGGACCCCATCTTTACAAAAATAAAAATTAAAGAAAAAGTAGCCAGGCAAGGTAATGTACACCTGTAGTATCAGCTACTTGGGAGGCTGAGGCAGAAGGATCACTTGAGCCCAGGAGTTTGAGCTTGTAATGGGCTATGATGACACTACTGCACTCTAGCCCAGGCAACAGAGTGAGACCTTGCCTCAAAAAAAAAAAAAAAAAAAAAAAAATCATGGATCACAGATTACCATGACAGATACAGTAATGATGAAAAGATTTGGAATATTGTGAGCATTACCAAAACGTGACACAGAGACATGAAGTTAACACATGGTGTTGGAAAAATAGTAACAAAAGACTTGCTCAACACAGGGTTGCCACAAACCTTCAGTTTGTATAAAGTGCAGTATCTGTGAAGTGCACTAAAGTGAATCTCAATAAAATGAGGTATGCCTGTATTTGCAACTTGCTTGTAAGGTTTAATTCTTTTCAGGAAATTAGTTAACAGAATTGAAAAATGACTTGGATGAAAACTTTCTACTATTAAGGTAAGGGTTTGTATTATATATTAGATAAACTGATTCTTTGTCAGAAATAAGTATTAGTCAGTTGTGCATATGGGTATTGTACTGAGTATGGTGATCATAAGCCCAGTTTGCTTGGAACAATTCCTTTACATGACTGTCATCCTGTCTTAATTACTTTTAGCTCTCCTGTGTTAGTTTTCTGTAGCTTCTGTACAAATTATAAGAAACTTAATGGTTTAAAACAACACAAATTTTTTATTCCATAGTTCTGTAGGTTAAAAGTCCAGTATGGTTTATACTAGGCTAACACTGAGGTGTGAGAGAATCTGTTTCCTGTTCATTCATTCTTTTAACAAAATTTAGTTCCTTGTGATTGTAGGATCTGGGGTCCCCATTTTCTTGTTACTTGTAAATTCTGCTATTCCTAGCTTCTCTAGGCAGCTGCATTTTGGCTTATGGTCCCCTTCTTCCATTTTCAAAGCCATCAACAGCTGATTAAATTCTTCTCATGTGCATTTCTTTGTCTGTTCTTCATAGCATCTTATTCTCTGGTTCATGTGATTAGATTGTGCCCATCAGGATAATTTAGATTAATCTCTCCATCTCAAGGTCTATAAATTTTTTTTGCCGTGTGAGGTAACATATTCACAGGTTTTAGGGATTAAGACATGGGCATCTTTGGAGGTGGGGAGGGCCATTATTTTGCCTTCCACAGCTCCCTTTCACTCTCAGAAGTATTCCAGTTTGGGCAATAAATTATATGGTCATCTCATTTCTGAGTAGCCACTTGAATCATTTAAAATATGAACAAAAACCAAAACTCAGCTTCCTACCTCCCTCTCTTTCAAATTTATGTTTCAGTTCTTTCCTTTTCCATTTCTCTCCTACTTCCCTTTGACACCTCTGGAAAGGGCATATGTAGTTCTCCTGGATCACTTGCTAAAAGTCAGGAAGGAGTGAGTGCATGACTCTTTTTTTTGGTGCCCATTATTTGTGGATAAAGGAGCCACCTATTTTTTTTTTTTTTTTTTTTGAGACAGAGTCTTGCTCTGTTCCCAGGCTAGAGTGCAGTGGCATCATTATAACTCACTGCAACTTCAAACTCCTGGGCTGTAGTGATCCTTCTGCCTCAGCCTCTGAAGTAGCTGGGCCTACAGATATGCACCACCACACTGAGCTAATTTTTCTATTTTTTGTAGACACCGGGTCTCACTACGTTGCTCAGGCTGGCCTTGAATTCATGGCCTGAAGTGATCCTCCTGCCCCCAAACGTGCTGGGAGTATAGGTGTGAGCCACTGTGTCCTGCCGAAGCCACATGTTTTATAGTATATGCCCACTTACATCACTCTTTTACTGCTTTCCCATTAAAGCCCACCATTCATTCTCATGTTCCTCAGTGTTTAGTGACAAGGTACAATCCTGAGGTTGTAGCATCTAAAGTTGTGCTGCTGCTTTTGGTTGGCTTTGTCTTTAATCTGTCACACATGAAGAATAGGGATTAATAAAGCCTTTTGTCCTCTACTACCTTTTAGACATTACTTTATACTAAAGAATTATCTGGGCATTACATTTATTTAAACAGCTGTTATATTATAGAAACAAATAATTTTACTAGCATGTCTGCCTTTTAATAAAGTAAGTACTGAATGTTTTTTTTCACATTTTTGAAATTTTTTTATTAATTAGATTAAACTACATTAATTGAAGAAAACAATTATGTATTTTATGTGTATCTAAAGACCAAATTACCATTTATATCTACTCTTCAACTTAAATTTGTAATCTGGAATTTTCCCCAAAGCACAGAATGTAATTTGTATTCAAATGGATTAACTTGTTCTTTGGAGAGCCTAAAAAAAAGACCAATTTAAGATTGTTAATTCTATATTTTATTTTAATAAGCTAAATAGATATTTGATACTTGATAATTTATATATACTTGTGTCCTTAATTTAATAATGAATCCATCAGCATTTAGATTTAGTAAGTAACGCATAAGATAAAACGAAAGCTACATACTTCTAAAGTTAATTTCTTTCTTTTCAGTTTACAATGCCAGTTTTACACTCCATTTGCTGTCAGTGAAAATGTAGGCGGCAGACATACCACATATTTATCATCACTCAGTTCACTATATCATACAGGAAAAGTACATTAATATGCCATACAGAAAATCTAACACACATAAACAACCACTTAGCATTTTAAAGAACATATCTGACTTATTGATTAGCTTAAATATCTTTTCGTAGAGTTAGACACCCACGTAGAGTGCCTACATTCATGTAAGTTATCAGAACAAGTGCTTCTTTTGCTGATGAATGAGCATATCTCTTCTTTATGTAGCATGGCGAAGATCAAACCTTGTAAAGCTTTTCACTTTCCATTGGAATCCCTCAATCTTGACACAGTTAAATTATTCCCAGGGCTCTTCAGATAAGGCTCACTCTGAAAAACATTTTTTAAAAGTCTTATTTAACATTTATGTTTCATGTTCTGAGTCTCTTTTCCTGAAGTTTGTGCTTTTATTCTCTGTCCTAGGCCAATCATGGAGTAGGGGTGGGGACTTTTCCTGATTTCTGTTTTCCCTATGAACTCTGTGTCCTTCTGTGGGCTCATCCCTGTAAATTGGATCAAATTGGATATGTGTTTCTAAAATGTGTACAATACTTTTTAGATTTTTTCTCATTGGAATATTTCATTGATACTAGAAAATATCAAAATACAGTGTTTAGTTCATATACATACTGACCTAAACTTGAGAAAATTGTAATAAGGGATAATATAGATAAGAAAAAATGGGGGAACTGAATGTAATTGATGTAAAGTATAAAGAGCACATGAATTATTTTTCTTTTAGTCTTCTCTAGGCATTTACTTTGCATGCATTCCAGAATCAGGACATTTTAAAAGAAAAATGTCCTAGCTTTTTCTTCTAGTGAGACAAAACAATAGGAAGGTACGTGTTTAAAAGTTTTATAGTTTCCTCAGATACTTAATTTATCCCTGTGGTTTATATCCTGACCTTCTTTCTCTCTCTTTCTCTCAGAAACAAAAACAAAAACTCAGAATATTTAAAAATTATGCTTCCTCGCAGTACATTCTAAGATCCTGCTTGTTTAGTAACGTTAGGTAAGGTTTTTGCAAGTGCTCTCTTTAAGGGTATGTGTCCTCCTTTCTTGAGTTATTCCTTCTGGACTGGAATGATCTTATAAAGCCAGTCATTCAATTTTTCTTTATTTTAGTTGATTTCCACAGTTATATTTATAGAATCTGTTAAATAGTATAGTATAATCTTCAGCCTTTGCTCTTTATTCTTCCCTTCCTTTTCAAGATTTTTCACTGTTTCATCTCTGTAGAGAACTCTAAAATCTGCAGCTCTACAATTTGACCCTATTCTCATGTTTCCATCTCTCCCTCCACTTCCTACTATCTTAAATACTTTGCTTCCCTGCAAAATGAATGTCTGAAAGTGAAAGTATCATTTTGCCACTAATCTGTTTTATCCAGCCAAATGCAACCATTCTTAGTTTACATTATCCTTTAGGGTCTTTAATTTAGACCTAGGAATTTACTATCTTTTTCTCCCTCACCCATCGTATCTAATTTGTCAGAGTGTAGTTTTAGCTCCTGCCAGTTCTGTACCATTCCCAAAAGCCTAGTTCACTCCTCTACAACCTTATTTGTAGAATACTTCAGAAGTCTCTTAATTGGTATCTTTCCTATCCTCAAATCTGTCCCATATATTGCTGTCAGATTAATCTTTTTCCTAAAGCGTTCCTAAAGCTTTTACCCTGCTACTCTCCTGCTTGGAAACCTTCATTGGCCCTGTTTTTCCTATACATTGAAATTTGTAATCTCCAGCCTGGTATTTATGGTTCTCCCATAAATTCTCCTAATGTACTGTTTAGTTTTTTCTTCCATTGTCCAGTAACAAAAACTCTTTCATTTCTGTCAGGATGGTCCCAACATACTGAGAACATTCCTACATTTGCATATCTTTTCTCATTTTATAGTGTTTAAGATCTTTTCTCCTTTTTGCTCTGTGTTATCCTACTTTCTTTTTGTCCATCTAAAGCTTACATACTTTTTTCCAACTTGCAGTTCTTATCCTGCCCCCTCTGTGAAATGTAACTGAACAGTGTGGTCCACTGCGATTTCACCATCTTCTGAATTCCTGTTTTGCTTTGTTGCTACTAACAAAGCACTTTCTGTTTAGTGTTTTGCACTATTACTTATTTTTATTAATATTTTTACTTGGGTCTAGGTCCTATATTACTAACTGAATTTTAAGTGTCAAGAGAGCAGGGACCGTGTTATATATATATATATATATTTTTTTTGCATCTCTCTTGGGGCTAAGTACAGCTCATTACAAATGCTCACTCATTTTTTCCCCATAAATATTAATTGGTTGCCTACACTCAAGCACCATTAATACAGTGCTAAACAAGAGAGGTATGGACTCTACTCTGATGGACTTTAGAAAGAAGAAATAGATGTTCTATAGGTAATTTCACGGTTACCTATTTAGTTATTAATACATTTGAGGAATGTGGTTTGTCACTTTTTGGACAACCAAAAATACACAAAATTGCCCTTTTTGTCCTCTGTTGTTACTGATATATATAATTTTTCTTACTTTAAAAGAAAATTTTAATAGGGTAAATTCTTGAAATTATGGATTTCGAAATGGTCAAATTTTGTTCTTCTCTCCTAAATATATGTAATACTGATATGCTTTATGTCTGGGTAAATTCAGTAGACAAAATAATGGAAAGAATGATTAATACATTCTTGCTATTAGAGAACAATTGTAGTAAATCTGTATACCATTTATGTGATATGTAAACCCATGTGAAATAATTAAAAGATGATGAAAATATTTCTAAAAGGAAGATTCCCTAAACTCAAAGAATTAATAATTCTTAGTTAATATACTAAAGTTCTCATTTGTAGGAGAATAAGATTAAATTAAAAGTAAATACATTATTAGATACATTATTATTTTAGTTT